>NC_142480.1:9981730-10299038 GCF_049115385.1 Moschus berezovskii | reverse complement strand
GGGAAACCCAGATGGGTATGGGAAACTCAGTACATCCCTGTACCTTTTCTTTAAAGACAAAGCTACTGGGAAAAGAAAGGGGTGGAGGGATGGGAGATAGAGAGAAGACATCAACCCAGGTTTGTTCAATGCCAAAGTCACACAATACTAATAAATCACACAGTGAAAAGAATTCTAGACTTGGAGTGGAAGTCACTTTCTGCCACTTGATCCTTGAGTTAGTTCAGGAGGTCACAAACTGTTATCTTCCTCATCTATGATAGAGTTAAAACACCTATCTTCTTCCCTCATGGAGTGTTCTGAAATTTTAAAACTATATAAAGGTACCAGACATGAACAATGGACTGGTTCCAAATTGGGAAAGGAGTACATCAAGGCTGTATACTGTCACCCTGTTTATTTAACTGACATGCAGAGTACATCACGCAAAATGCCAGGCTGGATGAAGCACAAGCTGGAATCAAGATTGCTGGGAGAAATAACCTCGGATATGCAAATGACACCACCCTTACGGCAGAAAGCAAAGAGGAACTAAAGAGCCTCTTGATGAAAGTGAAAGAGGAGAGTGAAAAAGCTGGCTTAAAATTCAACATTCAAAAACTAAGAGCATGGTATCCGGTCCCATCTTCATGGCAAGTAGATGGGGAAAAAAAGGAGACAGTGAGAGACTTTATTTTCTTGGGCTCCAGAATCACTGCAAATGGTGCCTGCAGCCATGAAATTAAAAAGATGCTTGTTCCTTGGAAGAAAAGCTATGACCAACCTAGACAGCGTATTAAAAAGCAGAGATATCACTTTGCCGACAAGGTCTGTATAGTCAAAGATGTGGTTTTTCTAGGAGTCATGTATATGGATGTGAGAGTTGGACCATAAAGAAAGCTGAGTGCCAAAGAATTGATGCTTTTGAACTGTGGTGGAGAAGACTCTTGAGAGTCCCCTGGACTGCAAGGATATCAAACCTGTCAGGACTAAAGGAAATCGGTCCTGAATGTTCATTGGAAGGACTGATGCTGAAGCTGAAACTCCAATACTGTGGCCACCTGATGCAAAGAACGGATTCCCTGGAAAAGACCCTGATGCTGGGAAAGATTGAAGGCAGGAAGAGAAGTGGACAACAGAGGATGAGACAGATGGATGGCATCACCGAAATCGATGGATATGAGTTTGAGTAAGCTCCGGGATTTGGCGATGGACAGGGAAGCCTGGTGTGCTGCAGTCCATGGGATCGCAATGAGTCAGATATGACTGAGCAACTGAACTGACTGATACAAAAGGTAAATTATAGACAATAAAGCCTTAAGTATAAAAGGCAAAAGAAAAACTGTAAACCCAAGACTGTACACATACAACAGAAGTAGCTATTTTTTATTTTTTTGATTAGGAGAGTAGAAAACTGCCCATGTATTACAATAGCTTTTACTCCCATGAAACTGTTTGCTGAAGAATGGTTTTTCCTCCCATTAAATTGATGGAAGGAAAGAATCTGGATCTCAAGAAGTTTTCCTAAGCTTATTAAAAAGCCTATTGGAACAAGACCTCTATTGTACATTTAATTAGCTGCCCATAAAGTAAACCCTCAAACCACTCCTGATTCATCATCCAACACTAAATTCCAGGCACATTTTATGAAAGTTGATCGCAATTAATCTGATCCTCAAAGTCAACAGGAAGTAACACTGACTTCTGATAAACCTTTTCAGGCTAATATCCCTTCAGTGGAAACTGGCACATCTCCATATTTTACAAACACATGTAGAAAAGAGGGAAAAAGGAAGAAAATGAACCCCCACTTCTCTCCAAGCCCCAGAAAATGTACTTAATTCTTAACCCATCCTGTGTGGGGCAGGGAGTCTGTCTAGAACTCAGCTTAGAACTGTGCCAACATTAAACTTTTCCAACCCCAAAAACGCCTCTCCCCCATTCTAAAAAATGAGCCGAGTAGAGGTGCACTCCCTGGACAGTCTCCTGGCAGTCTTCCCACTGTAAAGCACTGGTTTTTAGTGTTCTGTGATACCCAAGGGCATGATGATTATACACAGCAGTGGAAACGAGGAGACAGAGTATCAGGATTCTTGAATCGTCCCTGCCACTGGCTGGCGATTTAACTCAGAGCAAATCTCTTATCCTCCAGACACTTTCCTCTTTTTTTTTTTTTTGCTTACAAGAGTAAGTGGGTTGGATTAGTCAGTAAAGTTCCTTTCCAGTCTTAAACTTCTGATTTCAATGTAATTCACTACCTAAAATTATTTTACTTCGTATCCATCATCAGGATCAGGCCCAATGACTATGAAAACTTCCAGACTGAAAATCGCCAGATGACGACCCCAGAGTCCAATTTCTCGTTACTCAAGTACATTCTCAAATCAGAAGCAGTTTTTGGTTTTTTTTAAGCCCCAAATTACCTCAGGAAACAAAGTTTAATTTCTCCTCAGAGATCAATACTTGCAGAAAAGGTTCTTAGGGATCAACTTTGGCCAATTAATAGATCTTGTAGAAACAAGCAGTTTGAAGTACAAAATAAGGACTCTTTTCGGTCCTTACAAATAACAGAGCATCCATCCAAAAATCAAAAGAAATATACATTAAGTGACTACGTGACGTAAATTTAAAGTGTAGCTCCTTGGTTGGGTCTATATTCAGGAAAAATACACTTTTACTGAAGAAGGAGGTAAGGTGGAAATTTACAACCTAATTGGCATTCACTGTCACCTTTGCCAGTATTCTCTGAATTCCTCCCTAACATTTTTATTATCTTCTTATTCAGAAAATTTTAATATGTAGTCTATGAACCAATTCAAATTTCAAAGCCAGTTGTTATACACTTTTTACTGCAAACGTGCAAACCTGAATAGGCATTTGTTAAGAAAAAAAGCTAACACAGAAAAATTAGCCGCAGCAATATCCTGATACAATTTATCCTAAGATCACCTGAAGGAGAAAGCATGTTGTGAAATGCTCAAAACCACACCTAACACATAATGTGTGTGTATGCTCAGTCGCGTCTGACTCTTTGTGACCCTGTGGACTGCAGCCCGCCAGGCTCCTCTGTCCATGGGATTTCCCAGGCAAGAATCCTGGACTCGGTTGCCATTTCCTTCTCCACTAACATATCAGAGTCACAGGTTAATAAATATCTGAACTAAATCTAACAACTGAATACCGAACAAGTTTACTTTAATGTCAACTTAATTTTTCTGTACTTGCACTCGATTTCAGATGGATTAGAAAAGATTAGCATCCTTTAGGAAGCTCAGTCAAGGATTGTATGTATAAACATCCTGCCGATCCCAGGATAGCGTTACACATGAGTTCTGACGATGCTGCCAAGTGAAGGACTATTTCCTAAGCCTTCTGCCCAGCTCTTAAAGCTATTACAATGTATCACTTCATAGAACAAAAAGCTGCCTGTTCTACCAGGGGGAGAAAATGTTAATCTCAGAGAGTTACCTGTTTAAGACCACAGCTGTGTATCTTCTCTCCACAAAAATAATTCCACACAAAATATTGGTAAACGGAGAAGGAAAATTTGTCTCTGGCTTTTCTTTCTCTTCAATCTCTTCGTCTTCCTCGTCGTCCTCAGAATCACTCCAGGACACGTAATTGTCCTGGTTCCTATTATTATACCACTCCACGCTTTCAAACTGCTGCCGTTCGTATGGTTTGTACTTGCGCAGGATCTCGAGCAGCTTTATCACTTTAGGAGTGACAAACTTCAGGTCAAGGGAGGCAGGTGAGAAGTGCTCTTCACACAGGGCGTGGATTTTCCGTAGGAAAGTGTCCGCAAACAACAGGAACTTCCGGGGCAGCTCCTCTTGCTCATGTTTGATGTATTTCTGTAGCTCTCTGACCATCATTCCAGCTACTTTATCAGCACACCAGGGTCCCAGGACGACCAAAACCGCACGGCAGTCTGAGAGTATCTACAAAAAAAGGTACAGACTCCAATGCAAAACAATACTCTTGCAGTACCTTCATGTGGAGACCAACTGGGATTTAAGTTGTCTTCAATCTGCCCCTTCAAAATAAATTTACCCCACTAATATCAATCCCGGGTGTTCATTGGAAGGACTGATGCTAAAGCTGAAACTCCAATACTTTGGCCACCTCATGCGACGAGTTGACTCACTGGAAAAGACTCTGATGCTGGGAAGGATTGGGGGTGGAGGAGAAGGGGACGACAGAGAATGAGATGGCTGGATGGCATCACCGACTCAATGGACATGAGTTTGAGCAAGCTCCGGGAGTTGGTGATGGACAGGGAGGCCTGGCGTGCTGTGATTCATGGGGTCGCAGAGAGTCGGACATGACTGAGCGACTGAACTGAACTGAACATCAACACTGGGGTTCATTCCTTAAAAGGTAGGACCGAGGGGTCAGTAGTCTTTCCAAGCTCTACTTTTTCATACAGATGCCCAGAACCACCCTTCTGTTCTCCCCAGTGAAAATAATCAAATGACAGAAATTAAAAGATGCAACTGTACACGATTAATAAAGCAACCTCAGAGCTGTGGTCAGAAGTACAACTAAGTCATTTACTTCCAGGTAACTATGCAAGGAACTACATAGCAGAATATGTAAGTGTGTGTGCATATGCAGCAGAATATATCATTTTATTTTAGGTATCAAAGAAAAGCAAGACGATTTTCCTTGGACTGTATCTGTGCCCCAGAGTGCCACAACTTACAACCCTACCTCAGCCTGGAATGTAAATCCATAGTTAGGCTGTAATTGCCAGTTCTGTAGACAAATAAAAGACCCACGGGGTTGAACATGGACTTAATGAGAAGACAGGTGCTGAACTTAGTCTGGGCATTGCTGCTCAGAGAAATTAGCAAGAGAGAATTAAGAATTCGATTCAACAAGGTAGTAACACTCATAGCTGGCTGGGACAACTGAAAAATTGTCCTGGGACAATGGTTCTCAAGTTTTAACAGCAACAGGATTCACTGAAGGGCTTCAAATCTCAGACAGCTTGCTCCCACCCCAGAGCTTCAGATTCAGCAGGTCAAGGGTGGGGCCTCTCATGCGCATGTCAAGAAAGTTCCAGAGGGAAGCTAATGCTGCTCGTCCAGGGTCCACACTTTGAGGACCACTGTCCTAAGGAATCGCTTCTCAAAGCTGTCCTACTCGGAGATGATGGGCTCATGTCCAGTTACATACAAAGAAATCTAACTAAGAAAAAAAAACTGGGACTCACTTCTTATATTCAAACAATCATGACACCTTAAACCAGGGAGGTCTATACTTAACAACAGAAATGTCTGTCAGGTAACAGTAACAACAGTGTATCAACCCAATATGATACACTCAATGAAAAATGTCCAAAGATACAAGAAGGTAAGGCCTTAAACTAAACTGTATATAAAACAGCCTCATTAAAACAGAATTCATTTCAAGATTAAAAATGTATCGAAGCCTTTTAATATACTCTGTACTTACTTTGTATACGCTTACCTGTTTAGAAATTAAAGTAGAATCTCTTTCTTTTGAATGTACAGATATGTTACAGTCGTTGATAAAATTAAGTGCTTCTTCTAACTCCATCAGCAGTCTTTCATAAAGCCCACTTCTGTCAGTAAACGGTCCACAGTCTACCACAATCTCACATGGCTGAGAAGTGTATCTTTAACATCAGAAACAGAAGTTGTCAACACCATGATAAATTCACTACAGCATTACCATCCATTACATATCCAAACCAAAAAAGAAACTCCCTCTTTTCAGCTGTGTAACTACTGGAAGAACACACAGGCTCACAACAAGCCTTCCTCAAGTTGTACCCACTTCTATCTGTACTGTGTCATTAAATGTATCTATTTCCAAACTACTTGAAACATTTAGCATTTGCAAATGTCAACTTTCTCCATTTTACTTTGGTTTTAAAATAAATCTTTCTTTTAATTTAACTGGAGGATAACTGTTTTACAATACTGTGCTGACCTCCGCCACACAACAACACGCATCAGCCACAAGCACACACACGGCCCCTCCCTCCTGAACCTCCCCCACCCCCAGCCCCAGGGTGTCAGAGCAGTGGGGAGAGCTCCAGTGTTACAGGGCAGCTGCCACCACCTCCTTTACGTATGGTAATGTGTACGCTTCGGTGCTGCTCTCTCAGTTCCTCCCACCCTCTCCTTCCCACGCTGAGTCCACAAGTCTTCTCTATGTGTTCCCCATCTGAGTCTCTCTTCTTGCCCTGCAGAAAGGTTCATCAGGAATCCTTTTTCTAGATTCCGTATATATGCGTTAATATATGGTATCTGCTTTTCTCTTTCTGACTTACTTCACTCTGTATTATCAGGCTCTAGGTTCATACACCTCACTAGACCTGATTCAAATGTGTTCCTTTTTACGGCTGAGTCATAATTTAACGTGTCCTCTTAAGAAAAGCTCCCCAACATTTCAATCAATCACAACAGTATCATTCCTTGGATCTTTCCTGCCTTTCATATGACAACAGCACATACAATCCTAAAAGCACATGTAGTAATTAAGGAAAAGAAATACATTAAAGATGTATTTAATAATGACAGTGTTCATAACTCCCAACTAGAATTTATAAGAGTTAGATTTTGAAAGCTAAGTAATGCCAAACGCAGTAGAATATCTATCAGTTTTTTACCTAAACACCTTAAATGACATCAGATTTGTATTTCATATCACATCTGGATCCTAACTTCCATGAATCTAAATGTTACCTTTTCTTCTCATTTCAAAGAGAGAACTCTTTCCAAATTCCTACCAAGTGACAGATACACTGCAAGGTGTTTTCATGTCAATGTAACTGATCACCCTAGAGTCCCCTGACACCACTGGTAATGCCATTTCACAGGCTCAGGGACAATAGGTGACTCACTTGAAGTCACACAGTAGTGGGGCCAGTCCTCAAAACCCAAGTGTGACTTAACTTCACAATCTGAGAAATAAGTCTTCTCTAGCGTAACTGTTTCAAGACCACCACTTGGTAATCCTTAACCTTGTTAAAGGCTGTACCTAACAAAGATATAAGGATAATTTAATATGAACTGAATTAGTCATTGTAATTTAAAAACCTAATTTATAAAGGCTCCCTTCTACCAACTTAGATTACAAAGGCTGTGTTATATGTTTCAATGAAACTCAAAAGAGCAACCTCCTCAAAGAGAGACAAACCTAGAAACAGGTCACAAACCCACACCCATTTTCAAAATCAGAGGGTGTTTCCCATTATTTTCAATCAGACTGTAAAATACTGAATTCTGTGAATAAATTAACATTCTTTCAAACCATCATGTGGGATGTCTGGGTCAGAACAGAAAAACACACACACTGACGAAAAGGACACAGATCTCCTGAGTTCCCGCCCTCATCAACATAAGCAGAGAGGCTGGGCCCACGTGTATGCAACATTCCCTCCTAAGGGTAAACCACCGCCATCTGTTTCGCTTTCTGGAAACAAGGTTCAATTACTGCACCTGAAGATGACTGTCCTGATAAGGAATTCTGAGGTCTTCCAAGGGAGTATGGAACCAAAGGCCTAAAACCATCCCAGCAGGTTTCACTGAAGCCTAGTTGATCCTAAGTGCTTACCTGTCTAAGACCACCAAGTCGGTTGCAGTTTCAGCATTACTCTTAAGAATTTTCTCCAGTTTCTGAATCTTTTCTTCCAATTCCTCTGGATCACATTTCCCATTTAAGATGGAAGCAGTTAGTCCCAAAATACGAGGACACGATGGACAATTTTCACAAAGCTAATGTAACAAAAGAGACTGACAGTAAGGACTTCATTTTGCAAAGCCCCAACCAAAGAGACAGCATCCTGATTAAACATGTCAAAAAGACCTAACAAATACCAAAATGATCGCTTACGGAATTTACTGTAGCTTACTTAAAAGATCAATTTATCAAAAAGGAACATTTAAATATGCTATGATAGATTATGCAATTCACTTGTGATAAATCATATAATTTATTGATTTTTATTGTTTAAACTTTTATTATAGATTTAGAAGTTATAAATGTATTAATATTATAAATTACAGATTTAAATGAACATCAGTTTAATATTCAGTCATTCATTTCTACACTGAAACCAAGTTCCCAAAAGTGGTAACGAATATTGCTTTTGGTATATAAAAACACTGCTTTTACTCAGTAATCTGACCTGCATTATTAACACTGATAAAATCTAAAAACTTACCTTCATAATTTCTCGGTAGGGGTGGTCTAGGATTGCAAGATGACACTCATCAAACACCAAAAGGTTAATGTCTGACAGTGATAAGTAACCATTTTTCAAAACATTCAAGGCGACATAGCAAGTCATAACGAGAACCTAAAATAAAACTGCTATCAGTATACAAACATGCCATTCACCTGCCTGGATATACTTCTATGAAGTCAGATTAGGGAACCACTGTATTTCAGGTGAGGTTTAAGAAACTCATCATTAAAAATTACAACAACAGCAACAAAATTACAACAAAAATTCTCAATATATGAAAGCTCATACTCTTGAGAATCAAGATGTAAAACAAGGAAAACATGGAAAGAGACAAGAAAAAAAATACTGACAATGGAGACCACGTTTTTATGATAAATCTACTCAATCTACTTCAGGTTTTCAGGTTCCTCATAATTTGACTGATGAGACCTGTCAGTTTTATCAGATCACAAAACAATTCACACAAATTTTTCCTGTCAAGTTGACAAGGTTTTCTGGAAGAAGACACGGACTCCTTAGTTTTTTTAATGGCTTATCATTCTGTGGATTTTAAATGCGTTATTCAGTTCAGTTCAGTCGCTCAATCGTGTCCGACTCTGCAACTCCATGAATCACAGCACGCCAGGCCTCCCTGTCCATCACCAACTCCGGGAGTTCACTCAAACTCACCTCCATCGAGTCGGTGATGCCATCCAGCCATCTCATTCTCTGTTGTCCCCTTCTCCTCCTGCCCCCAGTCCCTCCCAGCATCAGAGTCTTTTCTAGTGAGTCAACTATTCGCATGAGGTGGTCAAAGTATTGGAGTTTCAGCTTTAGCATCAGTCCTTCCAATGAACACCCAGGATTGATCTCCTTTAGAATGGACTGGTTGGATCTCCTTGCAGTCCAAGGGACTCTCAAGAGTCTTCTCCAGCACCACAGTTCAAAAGCATCAATTCTTCGGCGATCAGCTTTCTTCACAGTCCAACTCTCACATCCATACATGACCACGGGAAAAACCATAGCCTTGACTAGATGGACCTTGGTTGGCAAAGTAATGTCTCTGCTTTTTAATATGCTGTCTAGGTTGGTCATAACTTTCCTTCCAAGGAGTAAGCGTCTTTTAATTTCATGGCTGCAATCACCATCTGCAGTGATTTTGGAGCCCAAAAAAATAAAGTCTGACACTGTTTCCACTGTTTCCCCATCTATTTCCCATGAAGGGATGGGACTGGATGCCATGATCTTAGTTTTCTGAATGTTGAGCTTTAAGCCAACTTTTTCACTCTCCTCTTTCACTTTCATCAAGAGGCTTCTGAGTTCCTCTTCACTTTCTGCCATAAGGGTGGTGTCATCTGCATATCTGAGGTTATTGATATTTCTGCCGGCAATCTTGATTCCAGCTTGTGCTTCTTCCAGCCCAGCGTTCCTCATGATGTACTCTGCATACAAGTTAAATAAGCAGGGTGACAATATACAGCCTTGATGTACTCCTTTTCCTATTTGGAACCAGTCTGTTGTTCCATGTCCAGTTCTAACTGTTGCTTCCTGACCTGCATATAGGTTTCTCAAGAGGCAGGTCAGGTGGTCTGGATTCCCATCTCTTTCAGAATGTTCTAAAGTTTATTGTGATCCACACAGTCAAAGGCTTTGGCATAGTCAATGAAGCAGAAATAGATGTTTTTCTGGAACTCTCTTGCTTTCTCCATGATCCAGCAGATGTTGGCATTTTGATCTCTGGTGCCTCTGCCTTTTCTAAAACCAGCTTGAACATCTGGGAGTTCACGGTTCACGTACTTTCTGAAGCCTGGCTCGGAGAATTTTGAGCATGACTTTACTAGCGTGTGCTGCTGCTACTGCTGCTGCTAAGTCACTTCAGTCGTGTCCGACTCTGTGTGACCCCGTAGACAGTAGTTTGAGCATTCTTTGGCATTGCCCTTCCTTGGGATTGGAATGAAAACTGACCTTTTCCAGTCCTGTGGCCACTGCTGAGTTTTCCAAATTTGCTGGCATATTGAGTGCAGCACTTTCACAGCATCATCTTTCAAGATTTGAAATAGCTCAACTGGAATTCCATCACCTCCACTAGCTTTGTTCGTAGTGATGCTTTCTAAGGCCCACTTGACTTCACATTCCAAGATGTATGGCTTTAGTTCAGTGATCACACCATCGTAATTATCTGGGTCGTGAAGATCTTTTTTGTACAGATCTTCTGTGTATTCGTGCCACCTCTTCTTAATATCTTCTGCTTCTGTTAGGTCCATACCATTTCTGTCCTTTATCGAGCCCATCTTTGCATGAAATGTTTCCTTGGTATCTCTAATTTTCTTGAAGAGATCTCTAGTCTTTCCTATTCTGTTGTTTTCCTCTATTTCTTTGCACTGATCGCTGAGGAAGGCTTTCTTATCTCTCCTTGCTATTCTTTGGAACTCTGCATTCAGATGCTTATATCTCTCCTTTTCTCCTTTGCTTTTCACTTCTCTTCTTTTCACAGCTATTTGTAAGGCCTCCCCAGACAGCCATTTTGCTTTTTTGCATTTCTTTTCCATGGGGATGGTCTTGATCCCTGTTTATTAAGAGAGCTTAACCCAATACGTAAGACATACTACCAGGCCAGGGACTGCTTGAGGTCAATTAGGAAACATCTCTTAACCATTTCATATTCATCAACACGTCAAAGGCCCTCAGCACAAGCTGGTAACATGAAAACGTCTAGTTTACAAGAAGTGAAAGTTACTCAGTCGTGTCTGACTCTTTGCAACCCCATGGACTATACACAGTCTATGGCATTCTCCAGGCCAGATTACTGGAGTGGGTAAACTTTTCCTTCTCCAGGGGGATCTTCCCAACAAAGGGATCAAACCCAGGTCTCCCTCATTTCAAGCAGGTTCATTACCAGCTGAGCCACAAGGGAAGCCAAGCTACAGGGAGTCCCCATCAAAGATACTAAGATCTCAACCAAGAAATGTCAAGGCATTTAACTCAAGAGTGAACTTTCTGAAAGCAAGTTATCTGCAAGATGGAACTAGATCATAGGAATTTGCATTTTTTAAACAAAAAATCATACTGTAAAGCTGTTTCTTTTCTATTCAGTAACAGCAACACAAAGGAGTAGCTTATTTGGATTTAGGATAAGATTATAATAAGGAAATGCATGAGGGGTAGTTTCTAGGCTGACAAAGTACAGGAAAGTAGAGTCTTCAAACCTAATTCACATAACGAAGGCTTCAGGTCATCTTATAAACCAGGGACTTGAACAGATTCATTAAGTGAAATTTCTTTATGAGTCTTACCTGGTGTTTAGTAAACTCTTGGTTCCATTTCTCTTTTGTCCAAGACGCACTTACTTCTAGGTTTGAGTATTCCCCGACCTTGAGATCTGAGTGAGTTCTGACAGCTGACACTTGTTGAGCAACCTGGTTTGCTGATTACAAGTAAAATATTCCATGTAAATACAAGAACTCTTCCCTAAATGGCTCTCTGGACGACTACTGATTAAACAGCTAAGGGAAATCCTTATCATTATATATCTAACCACCAATTTTTTACATAGCCAACTTAAAATCATACTTTCACAGTTATCTCCAAAATATGCTTCTTATACTCACCACCCTGCCTCTCTGTCACTCACTTTACAAAGTCTTAGATCACCTTCCTTCTTTAAGGTGACTTTCCCCAATCTAAGAACATAATTTCTAGGCTAGAAAGGGAACTATTCCAGATCCACCCCTCCTGCTTTCTTCGATAAAATCAGATTGTATCACCAAGAAATGACACAGACTGATATATATTTAAAGCACATGAGAACATCACATGCTGAAACAATCTAAAAAGAAAAGAAAAAAAGGAGAGGAGTGACATGGTTATATTAGTACTTGAGCTGTTTATATTCACATTTTGTACTTTTTATCTTAATACATAACCTCAAATACATAAAAACCTATACTTTAAACTCTTACTGAATATCTAACTTTCAAAAAGTCTCTGACTTTCTTTCCACAACTGGTATAGCAAAATCATAAATCAAAAAGTTACCTATAATCAAGCTCCTTATGGTACATTTTGTGAAACTAAAACATTAAAAACAAAATAACTAACTACTGAGATCAGATTATATTCCAAAAGGAATCCTTCAAAAGAAATGCAGAGCCAGAATTAAATGCGGTTCCATTTAAGAAGAAAGCTAACGTTTAACATCTATGAAATAAGATGACTATCATTTAAGAGAAATACTACTTCAAGTTAAGAAATAAGACAGAATGATATTTCTGCTTCAACAAGCACATTATTCATCAACCTCTCTCTACTTTCAAGACTTTCACTTTATACCCCAAGAGCAAATCTGCTTAACCATAAGATCTCATCCAATTTCCTCCACACAATTTGATAAAATAGTGCTTTATTACCAGAGTTGACCAAGAACACCGTCCTTTTGCCATTTCTGTTGAAGTCTCCCCTGATCTGATAAGACAGCTCTTTAGTGAGTAGTACTGCAATAAACGTCTTCCCTGAGCCAGTGTTTAAACAGACTATGGTATTATGATCCAGAGCTGCTTCAAGCAGTTCAACCTAGAAATACAGTGGGGAAAAAAGATTACACACTTCTTATCCAAGTACAGAATTTTAAAAACTGAATTTTGCTTCAATTCAGAAAATTCTACCGTTTCTAAAATCTTCCTCCAATAAATTTGCCCTTTCAAAAAGCTTACCTTCTACATGTTTATATAATAATAATAATCAAAGGCATTAAAATGCCGGTTACACACAGCTATGCTGTATAAATGTGCTGACATGGCATTTACAATTTCTTTAAAACTCATTTTCACAGGGACAGAAACTTTTCTAGAATGATATGAACAACTGAAACACTATAGCTTAATGGAAAATAAGTGGTTATTTAAAATTCATTAGCAAAGTCAAAGTAAAGAAGAAAATTAATGATTTTACTACTGCTTATTATACTAATCTACTCTTATTTACCACTTTAGACCAACTGTAACAAAATATAGTTTCTTTAAAAAAAAATAAAAAAGGACTATAACCATAGTTCTGATGGGTTTGTTCAAACCCATCTCGATTCCTACCCATATCATGAGGACAGACACACCCAAATAGAGACTCAGGAACAGTGAGGTTTTCACAGGGCAAAAAAGGTAAGAAATTTCATCAATAAAACTATCAAATCAATTACCCAGCAGATGTTAGAAAAGAAAATGACTATTAAGAACAAAAGTATTTGGAATGAGAAAATTAATCAGAAGAGGAAAGCTTAGAAAGGTAAAGGAGCTTTACAGAAGTTGTGTCGACTATACGCTCATTTATTCCATTTTAGTGAAAATGCTCCAGTATTAGTCTTCTCATTAGTACCTGATATTTTCTTGGCGTATAAATGTTATCATGAATTGCTTCTTGTTGCCATGGCAGTCCAAAGAAAGGACCCATTGGTGAGGAAGCAGGGGTCATGAGCTGCAGGCCTGCCATGCTGAGGGGTTGCAAAGCAGGGCTTTTCATTCATCCAGTGTTTCTTTCATTGCATTTTTGTTCTAGCACAGCTTACTACAAAAGGGAAAAAGAATACCATTACACAACCATGCAGGGTTAAAAACAAAAGAGAGCACAGAAACAAGAGAAACATCAGAATATCATTCCTATGGGCTTTTTCAAATTCCTCCTATAACTGTTTTAGCTTTTTCTTGATCTAAGAGGATCTGTTTTAAAAGTCAAGCATTCTACACTCGCCAACCCAGCAATTCTATACCCAGAAACCTGCCTGAAAGGATTAGGCAGATGCATAAAGATGTAAACACATGAATATTTATTGTCACATTATTACTTAAGAGCAAGAAATAACCTTAAAATGAATTAATCGAAATTTATCTAAGTAAATTATGGCCTAGTCTTAAAGTGGAAAACTTAAAATCCATTAAGATAATACAGACCTACATTTACTGACACAGAACCATGTCCATAAAATACCTTTAAAAGAAAATTTGTATACTATGATGCTCTTTAAAATAAATGTGTTTATATACAAAACATGTAAATATATTTCAAACATTTGTAAATTCTACGATGCTATTATTCATAAAATAATGAGAAAGCTGTATGAAAGGAAGGCACTCCACACCGCGTACACACAGGAAGGAGTCAAATGCCGCCAACATTTGGTCATTTTATCAAAGGACCATAAACATAGAAGAAGGTCATTTTTCTTAACTGACACCCTATCACAACTGCACGGCTGATCGACTATTTACATAAGTATCTTTAAAACTTTTGCATATCCTAGATAAATTAAAACAAGGCAAAACCATTTTGTGAAATGAGAGCTACTTCACGGTGTCGAAGCACTCTGCTGTATTTCACATACTCTTCCCCAAAGATAAATTTGATTATGTAAAAGGATAAAACACAAATTCCGGCTTTTTAAACTTCCTAACCTGCAGATAAAGTGTTACGGTTTCAAATCTCTATGAGAAAGTCCATCGGCACAGAACTGACTTGCCCTGTAGAAGGGAATTTCCCCTCGTACTGTTTTGCAGTGTTCACTGTTATTACTCTATGAAACTGGAAAGAAAGAATCCCCACTCTTTGTTCCCTGACAACAAAAACTTTGAATCTCCTGACCTGTTAAATTTATAACCATGGTACAACACAGTGACTTAAACTGTTGTGTCTAATCCACCAAGAAGCCTTGAGAGTAGTCTCATATGCATAGGCTTAACACCAAAATTTTGATTTCAGAGCTTAATTCAGCTGACAAGAATCCAACATCCAGTGAATAAAAGCAGAACCTCCAGTAAATGGCCACAGGGCCTCAGGTCTCAGCAAGGCGGTGTGTCCGTGGACCAGAGAGCACGGCCATTCTCAGTGGCCCTCTCAGAGGAAGAAGGCAAGCAGAGTGTTCCAGAGTACACTAAGAAAAACTATCAAGTCCTTCTTTTGCCAGGGTCAAACAGAACTACATTTTCCACGAAAAATAATAGCTCGCTCTCTACTGAACCAAAGTCCCAACAGCCATTCCTTCTACCTCTCTTACAGTAACTCAGCATTCACTTCTCTCAGTTCTGCAGGCCCACAGGATGAACAGTCTCGGGATGATCATTCAAGCTTCTTGCTCAGCCCAGCTGCAAAGAACCTGAAGTGGAAGGCTATTTTACCTAACAGCCTGAGACCCAGCAGGCCATGCTGAAGGCCCAAGGCTGAGACCTGCAGGCACTTCCCACACGGCAACCCATTCTTGGGGTATCTCCATACAGTGCTCCTTATCCGCAGGTTCCACTTCCACAGGTCAATCTATCCTTGGCCGGATGAATCCATGGATGCAGATGGTCAACTGTACTATGCAAGGGACATGAGCATCCAGGAATTTGGGCATCAGAGGATCCTGGAACCATTCACCGCGGGCACCGAGGGACAACTGTAGTTCTCCTTCACTACCCGAGGCCACTCACTGGCAGGATTATTTAAGCCTGATACTTCACTTTCCACCCAAGCCAAATGTTAATCCAAGAGCAAACAAATAAATGGTGGAGGGATCAGGAAAAAAGCCCAAATCCTGCTGGTGGCTGGAAATTTTCAAAGGAGAAAAGAGGGTAAATCCTCAAACACACTTCCTCCACCTCCAGGAACCCCCATTCTTACCACTGTCAGTGGTATATACAGTTAATGACAGAGCCAGAAAATAGTCTAACACATAAATGAATGTTCTATTTTTAGAAAAGTGTTAAAAAACCTATTTATAAATACTTAAAAGTTTATTATAGACTATATAAAAGTAGTCTAAAAAATAAAATCTATGTTTAGAATAGGCTTAGAATAGTCTAAAAAATACAGTGATGCTCTATTGTTTTAAGGGCACATGATAGTCTTCAAAATTATCAGTATCATAAAATACAAAGAGAAACTAAAAATGTTCTAAATTAAAGACGACTGTAGAAATGACAACTAAACGCAGTAACTGATCTCAGACTAGACCCCTTCCTGTTACAGAACAAAGGCTGTAAGGGCCGTTACAGAGTCCAGCAATAAGGCTGTCAACAATGCACTGTTACACTCACTGAGGCAATGGCTGCACCATGATTACGTAGGGGAGCATCCTTATTCTTGGCAAACGCACAGACGTATTTAGGAAGAAAAGGGCCAGAATGCATGCAACTTACTCTCAAACGGTTCAGAACCAGAAACCACACAGAAATAGAGAGAATGGGTGTGACTGATAAAGCAGACGGAGCAGTAGGCAAAGCACACAGTCTTTGTCCTAGTCTTATTTTTCTCTGTAAGTCTGAGATCACTTCCAAATAGAGAGTTTTTAAAAGTAAATAGTTAAATATGACCCATGAGACCAGGATCTCCCACACATGTATCTCACACATACTCCTGTTGCCTACCAAACCAGATCACACCCCAGACATAACAAACAGACCACACGGGTTTGCAGAGTGAAGACACTGCCTGTGTGCGTGACAAATGCCCTCACACAGCGTGTCTTTCCCCTTTATTAGCTATGTCACACGGCACATGTTCTAAGAGACACACACGGACACGGCTCATTCACTGACTGGCACACTCGTTCTCTGCAGCTCTTAAATTTCCATACGTGTGTCATATATATATACACCTAAATAAAAATGTGATGAACTCAATCAGAGACTCATGAATGTTTACACAATAACATACAGAACAGAAGCACAGACAGCTTAAAAGATATTTCTACAGTACTTGGTTTGGAAATGCACACCCACCCCACTCCTACTCACCCTGAAGGGCGGATACAGGAGAGAAAATCTGCAAGGAAATGGAGAACAGGAATTGAACCCTCCCATTACATTCCCGTTAGGTCACAATATTTAAACTAATTTTCATTCACTTAGCACAGTGACTGGCCCCAGTAATATACTATCTATTTGGGGAAAGCAAACCCAACATTGAAAACTCAACAAGTAATCCAATAATGTGAAAACTAAAAAAGCCTATAATTTTGCCCATTTTTACTTTCTTTGTCATGTTTAAATAGATTTTTTTTTTCTCTCTCTCTTCAGTTCATTTCAGTTCAGTCGCTCTCTCTCTTAACTTGGCCTTAATGAAAAGCTCTGAATCCCTACTGGTAAGTAAAAGTTCTAGAGTTTCATAGATTAACTGACTATAGTTAATCGCCTCAGCAGAGCCAACAGGATAATCCACGTGACTATTTTCCGATCACAGATTTTAACAATTAACACTCATGAAAGCGGTGAGACTTTCATAGCTTTGGATGATTCGTTTAGAAATAACTTAGTAAGACACGTGAATAAACTCTCTTCCTTTTCCCACATCGGATAAAGCCCAGATTTACCGTCTTAATGTTTGAGATCTCGGTGTTGCTGCTGTCTGAACTGCATTTTGACATTGTGATAGCAGTTTATTGGAAATCACAGCATACCCAAGCTTCTGCTCTAAAAATAAAGGCAAAGATAGCCAAGTTTAAGATTCTTGTACTTAAACTGAATATAAACACATCTACAAGAAAGTCCCATTGATATGAAAAGTTGAATAAAAGGCCATTATTTTGTATTAAACTTTAAACAAAAGACATCTGGGTTATTTTAGGATACTAAGTCTTATTCTAAAACAAAGAACAAGAGAATGAGCTGTAACAACAGCATGCCTAATTTCCAGAGAACAGGGGCAGGCAGGAGGTGGGGTTATAGAAAAGTTCGAGGAAAGATCTTAAAACGAATACAACAAAATCAAAGTACATCAAATTCTAAAGAGAGTGACTAGGGAAATGGAAAAATAAATAAATAAATGTCTGTGTGTGTGCGCGCGTGTGCACACAGCTTTTCAGTCATGTCTGACTCTCTGCGACCCCGTGGACTGCAGCCCAGATGTGTTATTTCCTAAATTCATATATACAAGAGAAGTACAGAAGGTCACCAGAAGAGGTACTTGTCTGAGTAATCCAAATCAGCTGGTGGTAAGTCTTCACCACATGTATGAAGTCTTATCAGCAATTTAAATTTCTCAAAGAAAATTTAAAACATGATCTTAAAGAACAATTAATCTAACTATAAACTTTCATTAAGTTCATTTATGAATAAAAGAATTCAGGAAGACAGTTCAAGAATGTTAATACTGTGGAGAAATTTAAAGTTAAGGGTGGTCCCAAATAATCCTTAAAGAGACTAGATATCAAAAAGGAAGCATAAAGCATTGACGTGAAAAGCTTAATTCAATTAACAAACGTTGATTTTCTTAGATCTGGTACCAGATTTAATTTATGCTCCTTAACTTCAACGCCTCTATTACCACAGGCTCAGGAAAAAATGAATTGGCAGTGGTCTCTTCTCACTTATTTGCATCTGGTCTAGTCTATAGCAGTTTAAAGGACATTCATGTAGAGGTTAAACTTTCTCATTTCATACACAAATTGGTTTTGTAATAAGTTAACAAAGCAGAATGGGGGAACCTTAACACTACTTTAGTATTTACATATTTACCTCAAAATGCTGATTCTAAGTTCTTTCAGTTTCCAAGTCTGTATTAATTCATACCCTAGGTAACCTAAAAGCAATCAGAGAGAATATTTTAGAACATACAACTCATTTTTAAAAAACAACTTTAAGAAATTTCCTACTTGACAAGATTTTCATAATTTACTTATTTGAATAAGATCTCTGATAAAAACAATTCTTGTATTTATTTATTGGGAGTCAAGAAAACAGTATATGTATGAAAGAGTTGCCTTTTAAAATTAGTATTTATTATGTTCTATTACAATTGAAAAATTGTAAAAGCTGTTAGCACAATCCAATCAGATATATAAGGGAGAATTCCTGGAAGTAAATTACCTTTTCCCCCAGTAAAATCTTGATTTTAAAAATACTTAAAAGACTACACTAAGTCAATATGATGCTTTCATGAACTTATAACCCCTCTTCTAAGGAGTCAGTTTATGTTTTCTAAAACTACCTCATGCTTTGACTTTTAATTCCATTCTACACTGCCACCTAATATGATGCAAATTCAATAACACCAACTTGGCCTGATATGTCACATTAGATATCTTTTCAATTAATATTCACCTCTATTCTAGAAACACCAAAATAATAAGCTGATAACCCTTGAAAATTCAATGCAACTCCACTATTACAAAATTACTGTTGAGTTATCCAAACTACTTCCCTCAACAATTCTGTATAAAGATACATTAGAAAGTTAACATGCTAAGCACAGTGATAATTTATGTTAATACTACACAGCTAATAGGTCAAGTTTTCTAATTTTAATTGATGATCATGATTTAAATTATCCACAAAAAAAAATGTTTGATAGGGATCTTTAAGATAACTCTGCAAATGACCTGCCACAGACCACAGGCTCAGTCAAGTTCTTGTATAAACCAACAAACTTAATCTAATTAGCATCTAAATCCCGTATATAGCTGTACTCTTTCAGACAAAGGCTGTAACAATGGCTAAACCCTCCTAGTCTTAAAGGCATCTAGAGCTTCCTGCTGCGTATTTTCAAAACTGGTAACAGAAAACTTCCAACTCATTCATTATGTAGCAGAGTCTGATACTATTAACTTTACGAATATCACTGTCCAGATTTCATCTCTACACTCATGAAGCCCCAAATGCGCAACTATCATGAAGTCCCAGAGTGAACAAAAGAAAATACACAAGGTATCAATACTGTGACATTAAGACACAAAAGTACTTCTGGAAGCTAACAGATAAAACTAAAAAAGTCTTGACGAGCTTTCAGTCCCTAGTGACAACTATGCTATGGAGATCCAAGACATTAATTTTAAATCCAACCAAGCCTAAATGCTAAAAGCATCCCTGGCTGTGGATATAAAATAACCGTTTAGAATACACGTTGCTGACATAAGCACAAATTAAAAATAAGTGGCTTAATTCTCCCATTTGAAAACAAAGGGGAAGGCATCCCTTCCGCCTCCCTCTTTTTCAGAACTCTTTTTCAGTCCTCCTCTGCTGTACCTGAATCTTCCTGAAAGCTCAGTAAGCCTCTAGCCAGTCTTGCCTCTCAGGAATGTTTCCTTAAGCTACGTAACCACCAGGAAAGATATCCCCAAAATCTCCCAGTTTTCCAGGATGGCCTAATTTGTCAACTGACTCCAAATTGCAAAACCTACCTCCAGTTGTAAAGATACGAGAGAACTAGAAATTTTATCTTGAAAACACGGATGTAAAATGTTGTAACCACTTAGCTATACAAAAGAATAAGACTTCTATGTTTGCAATCTCTTTAGTTGATAGCCTAGATACACATCACCTTCTGGTTTAATGCTTACTCAGTAAAATTGTTTCCTCCCCTCCTACGTTTTTGGAAAAGATTTTCTGGTTGGGAGGAGGTCGTTTTTAATTATATTTCCCCAGCATCAGCTTAAAAAAAAAAAAAAGTTCAACTCGCAAGCGGTATACATGATAAATAACAAAACCCCTGTCTTAAAATTTAAAACAGTAAAGAAATCCTAAACTATGCTGCCTGATGGCATTGGAGAGAACGGTTTTCAAAATGAAGAAAGATCTGGAAGAAGTTGGCAAACACCTCCTCTTATCCCTAAAAAAGGGAATCTGCACACAGGGAGGATCCAAAGTGTTTACAAACAACTCCTACCAACCTCCCTTTTTGAAATTAAAGTTAGAGGAGAAAGAGTGTCAGCTGTTTTAAGCTAACTCATAAGTAAAGGCAATGAGCTCCCTTCTTAATACTTTGGGGCATACGGTCACTCCCTCCTCACGGAGGCCCTCTGATAAGGCGGGGACACTGGGTGAGGCGTCTGGGGATGTAGAAAGCAGTGTTTTCTAAGAATATTTTATTAAAATCATCTGAATGCTAGCAGATGACCATCTGTGTCAGGAAGATCATCCAACCCCACCACTCTCTCTAAGTTTGTTTCCCTCCTATAAAATAGAACACTGGACTAATATGAGGGTTAAGTAATTAAATGTATATTAACCTTGGTAGAGAAAAACTGCTTACCCGTAAATGCAGATGACACCACCCTTATGGCAGAAAGCAAAGAGGAACTAAAGGGCCTCTTGATCAAAGTGAAAGAGGAGAGGGAAGAACTGACTTAAAACTCAACATTCGAAAAATGAAGATCCTGGCATCCGGTCCCATCACTTCACGGCAAATAGACGGGGAAACAATGGAAACAGGTGACAAACTTTATTTTCTTGGGCTCCAAAATCACTGCAGATGGTGACTGCAGTCACAAAATTAAAAGACGCGTGCTCCATGGAAGAAAAGCTATGACCAACCTAGACAGCATGTTAAAAAGCAGAGTCATCAACATTACTTTGCCAACAAAGGTCAGTTTAGTCAAGGCTATGGTTTTTCCAGTGGTCATGTATGGATATGCCAGTTGGACTATAAAGAAAGCTGAGCGCCAAAGAATTGATGCTTTTGAACTGTGGTGTTGGAGAAGACTCTTGAGAGTCCCTTGGACTGCAAGGAGATCCAACCAGTCAATCCTAAAGGAAATCAGTCCTGAATATTCATTGGAAGGACTGACGCTGAAATTGAAGCTCCAATACTTTGGCCACCTGATGCAAAGAACTGACTCACTGGAAAAGACCCTGATGCTGGGAAAGATTGAAGGCAGGAGGAAAAGGGGACAACAGGATGCTATGGTTGGATGGCATCACCGACTCAAAGGACATGAGTTTGAGCAAGCTCCAGGAGTTGGTGATGGACAGGGAGGCCTGGCGTGCTGCAGTCCGTGGGGTCGCAAAGAGTCGGACACGACTGAGTGACTGCACTGAAAGAAGCCACACTCCCATCTCTATCTATAACCACTGTTTTCATAGAACTCTTAAAACTTTAAGGAACTACTTCAAAGAACCCAAAGTGTTTTATTAATCTTAAGATTCAGTATAAAAAAGCATTCTCAAAGTTGAAGAACTATACAAGATTTTATACAGTATTTTTAATCAGATGAACTTGAAAAACCAAACTCCAAACTACTAGTCACTATGAATTTACAAGAAAATGAAAATCAATATAAATCGCAAAGCATGGTATATAATGTAAAATAAAATTAAACAGCTTTCTGCCCACTAGTTCTCTTTAAAAGCAAAAACCAAAAAATACTACGTGGTCCTTCTGTTTGGCTCCCCAAACTTCACTGAAAATATTACTTAACTGTTTTTGAGGCAATGAAATGGTTCACATGCTTGGGCAAGTAATCATCCTCACCATTATCATTCAGTAGACAAGCTTGGAAAATACAAAATGCAAGAAAAGAGAAAACAAAAAGATAGGAAATATCCAAAACAGCCATGGTACATGAAATAAAGATTTCAAGGATTTACCAACCATTATTTGGTGAATACAGATTATGAAAAGACTAAGGTCAAATCAAAGCCTGAGAGAACAAAGAGAAAAAAGGATAATAATTTCAAGAATTTAAACACTGTAATTTTTACTCTTAGGTAAAAAACAACAGGAATATTTCTATTTTCACTTTTGTCATAACTATCATTATTAATTAGAAATCCCTGCATATTTAATCTAGCCTACAACATTAACACAAGCTACATTCAGGTATGCTTCCTCAGCATTATCATTTATAATGGCAAAAAGTGCCCCTCCCACCTTCCCGAAAACCTAAATGTCTGTCACACAGAGTTGGACACGACTGAAGTGACTTAGCAGCAGCAACAAATGAGGGAGTGCTCTGGTAAACCACAGACGGCTCACTTCACATGGTGCAGTTCAACTGAGCTATTAAAAAGATGACAGTGTGTAATAAACAAAAATGTTTATGTTATGGGATTCAATGAAAAAAAAAATTTTTTTATTTACAGGAAGATCTGGTTGTGTCTTCAAGTTAAAAATTAAAGAAAAGAAGAAAGGGAAGAAGGGAGGAACAGAGGAAAAGAAAATTCCCCTCAAAATCGAGAATGGGATTACTACCCTACGTCATTTCTTTTTTCTTAAGGCTTTTCTGTATTTTAAAATTTCCTACAATTTGGACACTTTATTACATTTAGAATTAAACAAAGTCTTAAACTGAGGATGAAGACAATAAACATATATGACTCTGTCTTAAGTACTGGCGGGGAGGACTCCGTTCTTAAGCCATTAAATATGGTTTATGATTTACCCCAGTTTCTATAACTGACACCACAAATTCACCAGCTTTCTTTTCCTGCACTACTCTATGAACCAAACAAGTTTCCGCATTTCTCTAAAACCTGTAACATAAACATATTATGTTTACATTTCAATGTAATTATGCCTAAAATTAAATTTGTCCAAAATTGAAGTTGAATACAGGTCAAATATCATTTTAACAAATTCCATCCACCAAAATCTCCATATAGAAAGTAACTCTAGGCTGCCAGCCAATGGCGCACTTACCTGGAATACTTCTTAAAAAGACAACATCCCAACACATCAAAATGCCACAGATACCCACCACTGCCCTTCAAGTCACCTATAATGACCTTTCTTCTGCAATTTTGTTTTCAGAGAGGTGAACATTTAATACATCACTAACTTTCAAGGTGAGTTTTTAGGTTAATATTTGGTTTGAAGTTTCTGTACTTCACTCAATAAAAAACAAGTGCTAGAATGTCATTCAATTTTTCCTTTTACACCATGTTAGAATGTCCAGGAGGAAAAAAAGGGTCACAGTTCTCTCCAACGGGCTGCTTTAAGACACTACATAAAGCGAAGATCTCACTACTAAAGGGAGGTCAGTTCTGAGACAAAAGGAGCCTAAGAAACTGCTGAGTTTAACAAGTGCTTAGTCAGTGCTGAGTCAGGAAGCAAATGTGCTACAGTTCCAGGCGAGAGGCAAAGCCCACATCACAGCCACGTACAACCACGCATGCGCTCTGCCTTCCCCGTGACTCCACCACGGGTGTACCACAGTCTCCAAGGATGAGTCTCTATTTCTGGAGCTGCAACCCCTCCTCCCCACCCCCAAACTTTCCCTAATAACCCCCATCATTCCCCTCTCCTCTCTTTTAGCACAGTGGGGGCTCCCTACACCACCCAAACCAGGGCTTCATTACATCTGCTCCACAGTAGATGTTGTTGCCATTGCTCCTTCCCCCCAAAATTCTAAGACCTTTGAAAGGAAAGATAATCTCACACACAACTAACATAGAGGAAACCTGGCAATGTCTATAAAAATATTTTCATTCATTAATTCTATGTTGAAAATGAACTTTATTGATCTAAACCTAAATTAACCTGCATTTTTTTGTGGCCAAATAGAAAATTCAGTTTAGACACGTCCTACTTTTAAAAGATTTAAACAACCCAGATGATTCCAACAAGTTTAATATTCCTACCCTTGCCCTCTCCCCCAACAAAGAATAGTTCAGGGCTGACCTGAAACTATCAAAGCAAGAGATGCATCAATTCATACAATGATAATTTTGACATCACCCAACTATATCCATTGTCCCACCCTAGTCCTTTTCATGTAACTCCCAATCTATAAAATTCTCATGAATGTTTCATTTTAGAATTTATTAGGTTCAAAATTCAGACAAAACTATTTAATGTCAACTAATAAATGCAGGGAAAAACGACAGAAAAACAACCACTTTTAACCACCACATTAGTAATTAAGACAAAAATCACTGTTGCTGTGCAGTCACTATGTCATGTCCGACTCTTTGCGACCCCACGGACTGCAGCACACAAGACTCCTCTGTCCTCCACTATCTCCTGGAGTTTGCTCAAATTTACATCCATTGAGTGAGTGATGCTACCTAACCATCTCATCCTCTGCCGCCTCCTTCTCCTTTTGCCTTCAATCTTTCCCAGTATCATGGTCTTTTCCAATGAGTCGGCTCTTCATCTCAGATGGCCAAGGTATTAGAGATTCAGCTTCAACAAGTCCTTCCAATGAATATTCAGGGTTGATTTTCTTTGGGATTGACCAGTTTGATCTCCCTGCAGTCCAAGGAACTCTCAAGAGTCTTCTCCGGCACCATAATTTTAAATCATCAATTCTTTGGCACTCAGCCTTCTTTATGGTCCAACTCTCACATCTGTACAAAACTACTGCAAAAACCACTGCCTTCCACTTTTTCTCCTTCTATTTGTCATGAAGTGATGGGACCAGAGCCTCTTGATGAAAGTGAAAAAGGAGACTGAAAAAGTTGGCTCAAAACTCAACATTTGAAAACGAAGATCATGGCATCTGGGCCCATTACTTCATGGCAAATAGATGGGGAAGGAATGGAAACAGTGACAGACTTTATTTTCTTGGGCTCCAAAATCACTGCAGATGGTGACTGCAGCCACAAAATTAAAAGACGCTTGCTCCTTGGAAGAAAAGTTATGACCAACCTAGACAGCATATTAAAAAGCAGAGATATTACTTTGCCAACAAAGCTCCACTGAGTCAAAGCTATGGTTTTCCAGTAGTCAAGTATGGATGTGAAAGTTGGACCATAAAGAAAGCTGAGTGCTGAAGAATTGATGCTTTTGAACTACGGTGTTGGAGAAGACTTTCGAGAGTCCCATGGACTGCAAGAAGATCCAACCAGTCCATCCTAAAGGAAATCAGTCCTGGGTGTTCATTGGAAGGACTGATGCTGAAGCTGAAACTCCAATACTTCGGCCATCTGATGCAAAGAACTGACTCATCTGAAAAGACCCTGATGTTGGGAAAGATTGAAGGCTGGAGGAGAAGTGGACGTCAGAGGATGAGATGGTTGGATGGCATCACCAACTCAATGGACATACGTTTGAGTAAACTCTGGGAGTCGGTGATGGACAGGGAGGCCTGGTGTGCTGCAGTCCATGGGGTCGCAAAGAGTCGGACTTAGCAACTGAACTGAACTAAATTGATGTGACCAGATGAGCTCATGCAAGTTTTTTTATTGTTGAGTTTCAAGCCTGCTTTTACCCTCTCCTCTTTCACCCTCATCAAGAGGTTCTTTAATTCCTCTTCACTTTCTGCCATTACAGTGGTATCATCTGCATATCTGAGGTTATTTGTATTTTCCCTGGCAATCTTGATTCCAGCTTGTGATTCATCCAGCCTGGCATTTTGCATGATTACTCTGCATATAAGTTAAATAAGCAGGGTGACAACATATAGTCTCTTCATTAAGAATCATTAAAGGCTGACAAATCTATTGGGTGAAAGTTTCAAAGTCTCTCTGTACACATTACCTACTAAGTCAAATGAAAAAGCAAGAGAGTTCCAGAAAAACATCGATTTCTGCTTTACTGACTATGCCAAAGCCTTTGACTGTGTGGATCACAATAAACTGTGAAAAATTCCGAAAGAGATGGGAATACCAGACCACCTGACCTGCCTCTTGAGAAACCTGTATGCAGGTCAGGTAGCAACCGTTAGAACTGGACATGGCACAACAAACAGACTGGTTCCAAATAGGAAAAGGAGTACGTCAAGGCTGTATATTGTCACCCTGCTTATTTAACTTATATGCAGAGTACATCATGAGGAACGCTGGGCTGGAAGAAGCACAAGCTGGAATCAAGATTGCCGGGAGAAATATCAATAACCTCAGATATGCAGATGACACCACCCTTATGGCAGAAAGTGAAGAACTAAAGACCCTCTTGATGAAAGTGAAAGAGGAGAGTGAAAAAGTTGGCTTAAAACTCAACGTTCAGAAAACTAAGATAATGGCATCCGGCCCTATCACTTCATGGCAAATAGATGGGGAAACAGCGGACACAGTGGCTGACTAATTTTCTGGGCTCCAAAATCACTGTGGATGGTGACTGCAGCCATTAAATTAAAAGATGCTTGCTCCTTGGAAGGAAAGTTATGACCAACCTAGACAGCATATTAAAAAGCAGAGACATTACTTTGCCAACAAAAGTCTGTCTAGTCAAGGCTATGGTTTTTCCAGTGGTCATGTATGGATGTGAGAGTTGGACTATAAAGAAGCCTGAGCACCAAAGAATTGATGTTTTTGAACTGTGGTGTTGAAGAAGACTCTTGAGAGTCCCATGGACTGCAAGGAGATCCAACCAGTCCATCCTAAAGGAGATCAGTCCTGGGTGTTCATTGGAGGGACTGATGTTGAAGCTGAAACTCCAATACTTTGGCCACCTCACGCAAAGAGCTGACTCATTTGAAAAGACCCTGATGCTGGGAAAAATGGAGGGCAGGAGGAGAACGGGACAACAGAGGATGAGATGGTTGGATGGCATCACCGACTGGATGGACATGGGTTTGGGTATACTCCAGGAGTTGGTGATGGACAGGGAGGCCTGGCATGCTGTGGTTCATGGGGTCGCAAAGAGTCGGACACGACTGAGCAACTGAACTGAACTCAAACGAAAAACTGTTATTTTTGCGCTGGAAAAGTGAAAGTGTTAGTCACTCAGTCATGTCTGACTCTCTGTGATCCCAGGCACTATAGCCCTCAGGCCCCTCTGTCCATGGAATTCTCTAGCCATTCCCTTCTCCAGGGGATCTTCCTGACACAGGGATCAAATCCGGATCTCTGGCACTGCAGGCAGATTCTTTAGCATCTGAACCACCAGGGAAGGTGGCTAGAAGACACGGTAAAACTGAGGGGTTGTTGTTCACTGCTGCTTGGATGCTTAAACCCAACAAATAATACCTCCTTAACTCGAGTGACAAAGTTAATATCACCAATATTGGGACAAACTGACAATATGTTCCTCCTAATGTGATGAACTGAGAAAAGAAATAGCATTTGTCAGAAGTGCAAAACCTGAACCTAATCCTGAGGAAACATGAAAGCCAAATCTGAGGCTCATTTTACAGAACAGCTGGCTGTGCTCTTCAAAAATATCACCATCACAAAAAAAGCTGAGAAACTATCCCAGATTAAAAGAGACGGGACAACTGAACACAATGTACGTTCCTGTACCAAGTCTTGTATCAGGGAAAGAAAACAGATACAGTGGACGTCTGGGAGATGAAGGAGGATCAGAAGATGCCACCCCTAAATGTGCCGATCTGGCACTTAGGCAGCAGAGAGACAGGGGACACAGGTGGAACTCTGTCCCCTCCACCCGCCTATGATGATAACTACTAGCAAACGTAGGCAACAATAGGGGATTCTGTATACCACTCCTGCAACTCACAAATTTGAAAACTATTTTAAAACATCAAAGTTAAAAACAAAACTCTGCCCAGTACTGACCTGTATGTTTGGCTACTAGCAGAACACAGAAAAGCAGAACACGTCCGATTTTATTTCAGAACAGCATAAAAAGGAGTATTCAGTCTTCCCCACTTAAAAACACAAAACTCTCACTGTATCTCCTGACCCTTAAATTATTTGTTCACTCATTCAACAAATATTTATTAAGCCAGACATCCCTAATGCAGACTCGTCTTCTGTAGGATGTGAGAACCTGAGTTCAGTTTTGAAGCACATGTGGGAAGGGCACGACTCGGGGAGAAGCCCACACAGGACATCGTGGGGACCAGGGGACAGCATGCACAGAAGCATCTGCATGAAAACAGGCAAGCTGATGGGCAGGAACGACAAGCCGCGTGGTACAATGTGCGGCCCGCAGGGGAACGGCAAGACCGTGACATGGGTAAGATGAGCAGGAGCCAACCGTGAAGGGCCTAATACGCAGCTCGACAGGGCCAGAATCTCATCCCGAGAGCCTTTGTACTCTCAGTACACACCAAGGGTTGTCACCGACTTAATCCCGGCCTGAGCCTCTATCAAGGCCCACTGACAATAATGTCTAAACACAAGGCAAGAGACTCCTCAGCTTGCCTCTCTCCTTCAGAGGGGACACTCCTCCTGGCTGCAATCACTGCCTTCACACATACTGGTTTGCCTGGAACCGCCCCTGCTGGAGCACTGCAATTCCTTATCCCAGGAACCACCCACCCACTCACTCTAACCACGGAAGAACCACGGCGTCGGTCACCCCATCTCCTGAGCCAATTCACTATCCCTGCCTGCCTGTAGCACATTTCCACTTGGAGATCTGCACTTGGGTCTCAAGGGAGCCTTTCCAAAAATTCCTTAACTACAATTGATCTAAAAAGAAAGCTGAAGATCTGCTACCGCCAAATACAATTTTTAAAAAAAACGAAAGACCACCACCACACACACATGATTTCCCTTACAGGAATTCCAGAGATGTTTCAAGAAAGAAAAGCAGCATCAGAATAAATGCAGTATCCTAAGGGCCTTCCCTGGTGGCTCAGTGGTAAAGAGTCCGCCTGCCAATGAAGGAGACGCAAGAGATCTGTGTTCAATCCCTAGGCAGGGATGATCCCCTGGAGAAGAGAATGGCAACCCACTCCAGTATTCTTGCCTGGGAAATATTAATACCATGGACAGAGAGGCCTGGCAGGCTACAGTCCATGAGGTCAGAGTCGGACACGACTGAGCGCGCACACACACACAAGGTAATACTTTTATTTCACCCAATTATGTTACAATTAAACCCAATATACATCATATTACAAGAAAAATCCAGATAAGAGAGGAAAAGGAGTAGGCTCCAAAGACAGGATGGTGAATGAACCCATCTGTTAGCTCTAAGACTGCAGGTAAATAACTCCTCTCTCAGTCTCATTTCTATAACAGGACCGACACAGATGGCAACCCCTTGGCTCACTCCTTCTCCCCTGCATAATTCACAACACACACATTTAATTATTAGCTAAGTCAACGATGCCAATTATATTTTTTAAAAAACAGGTAAGATGTTTGGTGTGGAAAAACAAACTGCACGCACTGGGGAGAGGCGGTGAGAGGTTGCAGGGGCCACACTCAGAAGATTCTCCGAGCCCTTGAACCCTCCTTGGAGGTCAATTAAGAGCAAGCTACGGGGTTTACAAATCTTGGGACTACAGAGAATGGGAAGAAGAGCAAGAACCGAAACTACAACTGCTGTCATCTTTCAGAATTTTCGCTCTCCTCTTTAAAAAAAAAAAAGGCAGGTACCCACCCTGAACCAAAGGACAAAACTGGCAGCTGCCGTATCCACAAGCTCCTGTTTATAATCCTATACTGTTTGAACATGAGCAAAGCTGTGAGGACACCCAGTAAGGACCTGCTTACACGTGACTGCAAAGATAAAAGTCGGGCATCTTCAAGGGACCCCCTCAGTAAACTGTCTGAATGGCAAGCAGATGATGTGACTGACACACAGTATCTATCATTAACAGCAGAAGACGGATCTGTCAGGTAGGGGAAATGTGATGAATCAAATCAGGACGGCTAGACAGCTCAACGGAGAAGGCAATGGCAAGCCACTCCAGTACTCTTGCCTGGAAAATCCCATGGATGGAGGAGCCTGGTAGGCTGCAGTCCGTGGGGTCGCTAAGGGTCGGACACGACTGAGCAACTTCACTTTCACTTTTCACTTTCACACATTGGAGAAGGAAATGGCAACCCACTCCAGTGTTCTTGCCTGGAGAATCCCAGGGACGGGGGAGCCTGGTGGGCTTCCGCCTATGGGGTCACAGAGTCGGATACGACTGAAGTGACTTAGCAGCAGCAGCAGACAGCTCAAAACCTTCAGTGGAGCCCCTCTGCACGTAGGATAAGATCTAAAACCCTTACTACGGTGACCTGCCCCTCCCTCTCCCTCACTGGGTCGGGCTAGCTCCCCCAGCTCCCGCTGGTCACAGGACTTCAGACCCTCCATCAAGCTCCTTCACCTTCGCACACACCATCCCCTGCTATCTGCTCCCCAGTCTTCCGTTAGGTGCCACATTTTCACAAAGTCAACAGCTTCAGTTAAAACACAGTTAAAAAACTTTTTCGGCACTCAGTATAGACAATACAGGTATGCATTTTGCTAGAGCATCTGCTGCTAAGGCAAGACAGATCTCACACATGCATGTATGCGTTTAAATGTGTGCATGCTACAGAGGCCTTAGGAAATGTAACACACATAATCCCTATATCCAGAACCAATCCGAGTTCCAGGCACAAGCACGATCTTCTTGAATAAAAGAAGAAAGGCCACCACAATGAGAAGCCCACGCAGCAATGAAGACCCAGCACAGCCATAAATTAATTAAATTTAAAAACAATAGACAAGTAAATACTGATGTATCACATGATTAAATGCTGCAACTTGATGATGCAATAGAGAATGACTCACACATTTAAACTCTTAAGTAAAAAAAAAAAAAACTGAACACAAAACCTTACCATATAATTTCCATGACAGAAAGTTAAAGATAAGGAAAAGTAATTAAGTCGGGATGATGCTTGCTCTTTTGTGGAAGAGGCTGGTGAGGGGAGAGGGAAGTGCCTGAGAGGGGCGTTTAGAAAACCTTTTAAAACACAGGTCACACGTGTGCCTTCATCTGGGCACTGGTTACAGGCAAGTTCACTTTGTGTGTCCTTGTGATTTATGTGCTCTCCTCGTATCAATGGAAAGTGATTTCACTTAAAGTTAATTTTAAAGGAGAAGTAAACAATCCTCAATACAATGTGTAAAAAATTCTTCATTTACCATGGTAAGTATCATATCAAAAGCTCTCAGAGTAAAGAAGGAAAAGGAGGAAATTTTACTTTTATTAAGCATTTACGGTCTATCATTGGTCTAATCCACAAAGCAACACTAAGATAAGAATTAACTTCACTTTATAAGGATTTGAAATAACTTGCCCAAGACTATTTGACTAATAAACAGGAGAGGTGGGATTATACTTAGAATTTGGTCGACTCCAAACTTTTATTTCCACAATATACAAAGGAAGTGTCAGTTTACACTGACTTACCAATCAAAATATCTATGTGGATATGTTTCTTTTGATCTCTCCAGGGGGTTGAAAAAGAATGGACCCAATTTAAGATTAACAGATGCCCAATGAATATTTTAACTGCATCTGCACAAACAGAGATAAGGAAATATTGTTTTAATTGTAAAGCGGTAGCAACTTAAATCAGCCCTGCCCATGGATAAGTTCTCCTGGCCTTTCTAGTCTAGGAACCTAGGTACTCAACAAATACACACTAACAGACTATATCTCACCATTTTTTTTCAGTATCTTTATCACATTTAGCTGAAGACTAAGCGAAATATCAATAACCTCAGATATGCAGATGATACCACCCTTATGGCAGAAAGTGAAGAGGAACTCAAAGGCCTCTTGATGAAAGTGAAAGAGGAGAGTGAAAAGGTTGGCTTGAAGCTCAACATTCAGAAAACAAAGATCATGGCATCTGGTCCCATCACTTCATGGGAAATAGATGGAGAAACAGTGGAAACAGTGTCAGACTTTGTTTTTTTGGGCTCCAAAATCACTGCAGATGCTGATTGCAGCCATGAAATTAAAAGACGCTTGCTCCTTGGAAGGAAAGTTATGACCAACCTTGATAGTATATTAAAAAGCAGAGACATTACTTTGCCGACCAAGGTCCGTCTAGTCAAGGCAATGGTTTTTCCCGTGGTCATGTATGGATGTGAGAGTTGGACTGTGAAGAAAGCTGATCGCCGAAGAATTGATGCTTTTGAACTGTGGTGTTGGAGAAGACTCTTGAGAGTCCCTTATACTGCAAGGAGATCCAACCAAAAGGGCTTGGAAACTCCAATACTTTGGCCACCTCATGCGACGAGCTGACTCACTGGAAAAGACTCTGATGCTGGGAAAGGTTGGGGGCGGGAGGAGAAGGGGACGACAGAGAATGAGATGGCTGGATGGCATCACTGACTCTGTGGACATGAGTTTGAGTGTACTCCGGGAGTTGGTGATGGACAGGGAGGCCTGGCGTGCTGTGATTCATGGGGTCGCGGAGAGTCGGACACGACTGAGCGACTGAACTGAACTGAACTGAAGCGTGGTTTACTCCTTGATACAAATGTTACCTAATGACTTCTTTCTCCAGTGGAATAAATAAGTGCTACTTTAAGAGAAATGATTAACATAAAGGGGGTTCAGACTTAGTGAAAGAATTAGATAAATTAATATTATAGAAACTACAATGTACTATGTAACTTTTTCACCACTCAGTATAGACAACACAAGTAAGCATTTTGCCAGAGCATTTGCTGCTAAAGCAAGACAGATTTCACATATGCATATATGTGTTTAAGTGTGTGAGTGCTAAAGAGGCCTTAGGAAAATTATTTATTTCCCTACTCCTGGCCAAAATATGGACCCAACTCATATGTAAAAAGCTTCCCCGAATTCTCCTAATGTTCAGCAACAAAAAAGCTAGAGATTTATAAAGACTGATTATAAATTATAATAGCATTTGTCATCAGAACTCTGTCATATGTCAATGAAAACTATTTTTTAATAAATTATCCCCAAAAGAAAGTACCCTCTGATAATGCTTCATTTCATATATTTTATTGAAGAAGAGTTGGAAACTGAAGTCCATATATTACATAAGCAATAAAGAGTTACTCTTTTTAAGTACTAAAAGCATTTGGAAATTATAGCTTGCCTTAACTCCAGTAGAATATACACACTGCATTTAAATGTCTAATTTATTGTTCTATTATCTGTTCATATATCAACAAAATTATGCATTTTCCTCCAAACCCCAAAATTATGTTTGGTCTAACATAAATTACCTGAATTTATTATATGTGATAGGTACATATAAAGATTTTTAAATTAGGGGTATTTTTTTTCTTTTTAATGTTCAGCTATACAATATACAAGTCTGTGGACAAAGGCAGGTAATCCCAGTATTGTGTTATATACAAAATTTAATAAGCTTTTAAAAATTTAAAAAGTACAAGAGTGCCTATCAAATACTTTTCCTCATTCATAGTATCAGAGGCCTCTCAGTGGGTTACTTGCTCTTCATCATAATGATCAGATCAAAAGTTAAACAGCTCCTATCAGATTCTCATTCATTAATCATCATTTACTAAGCTGTACCTCTCATACAGTTCATGGCAAGAATGATGGCAGGAGAAGAAGGGGACGCCAGAGGGCGAGATGGTGGGACGGCATCACCAAACGCATGGACATGAGTTTGAGCAAGCTGCGGGAGATGGTGTAGGACAGGGAAGCCTGGCGGGCTACAGTCTATGGGGTCACAAAGAGTCGGGCACGACTGAGCAATTAAACAACAACAAAGCTCGACTAGACGCAGAGATAAAAGATGAAAAGCCTTAATTCTCTCTGAAAGATTCTGCCATCCTAAGGCAGTATCCGACCTGATCTACTTTCCAAGCTTTACTTCCCGAGGTTTTCCCCTTAAGTTTCCCACTCAGAACATCTCATGATTCCACCACTACTTTCTTTGGTCACTACATACAACCTCCATACTTAACAAACGCAGCCTCTCTTTTCCAGGCTTCACATTTAATCCAGGTTCAGCGTGAAAGGGAGAAGTCTCTGAATTACATGAGTGCTTCAAAGATTACCAACTACAAGACTCTGGAGGCTTATAAACGTTCTCAGTTTAAAAGTGAGAAAACCAAAACTAAGTATAGAAAGGCCAGGGTGACCTGCCCTTAAAGACACGTCTAGTCATTTAGAAGTAAAGCCAAACTAGAACACAGGTTTCCTAACCACTCATTATTTGACACTTTCATTCATTGCACTGATCATGTCTGCCTCAGTTTTCTGGAACTTTTGTTGTTGTCCCTTGGTTAACCAATTACTTCTCTTTATTTGTATAGATACACTCTAAATCGGCATCCATGTATGGGGTCCCACAGGGGTCCCTGTATCTCTTATAAATGTATATAAAATTCTGAATATGTACACGTACATTTTTTCTGGGGATAAGATTCTTATCTTTTGTCAAATCAGGAATCTCCAAAGAATAAGACCCATGGGGCTATATCAAGTACATATGACATATATAAAAAATTTATGCTGCTTCAAAATGCAGATTCAAGGAGAATGCACTTACTCATGCGTAACAGAGGAATGAGGGTTACAGAGGAAAGTTAGCAATATCTAAGCCTCTATTATGCTTGGTATCACTACCACAGGGATCCAACTAAGCGGAACCATCTGATCCACAACAAACAAGCCTCACACAGAATGAAGCAAAGTGAAACTTACTCAGTCATATCCGACTCTTTGTGACCCCATGGACTATACAGTCCATGGGATTCTCCAGGCCGGAACACTGGAGTGGGTAGCCTTTCCCTTCTCCAGGGGTTCTTCCCAACCCAAGGATTGAACCCAGGTCTCTCAAGCCCTTTTTCTTTTTCATCTGCCATTATAAAACTAAACATACATCTCAATATTCAAAATTTTGGGGAGAAATCACAACATAATCAAATCACATTAAGAAGAGATTTCTTCTAATGTGCATATTTGAAGCAATATCAGCTAAATTTTAAGAAATTGCTGGTTGTGGGCTAGAACTGGGCTAAAGGTTTAAGAACTCAGTTTTTCCTTACAACCTCAAGAAACAGGTACTACTGTGAAGACCGGATTTCAGATGAGGGAGCTGACTCAGAAAGACCACCAGACACCCTGTGCTCCTCATGGATAAACGGAAGGAAGCAGAATTTGAACCCCTCTGACACCAAAGACTTGCTCTTAAACATTCTTACAATGCTTCGATAAAATACTAATATATTTAATTTTGCAAAAGGAAAATGGCTGAAAATACAACTAATAGGAGCTACTCTTGAGTGATGGCCAAGCAGCGGGACAGGCCATGAGGAGACACCACTTAAAGCTCTGGCTCATCATGTTAAACTTACCCTCTCAAAAAAATCTCTGCTACTGCCTTTCTCTTTCCCTTCAAATAGGATTACTGACCTAACTCCTTAATCAAAGAACCTTTCTACATCATGTCAAAGATCAGCTCTTAAACTGAGATCCTTCTCTCATTATCTGAGCTCTTTAAACACTTTATTTTAAAATTCTGGTTCGCTGACATGGTCTAATCCCCAAGAGAATTTCCAAATGTGTTTTCTAAATTCCTACTTTATTGCACACATTGAGCTGTCACCTAAAAAAGAACCACCACGACAACTATTAGGGTTAGCCAGCTTCAGCAATAAGAAAGCCTACAACACCAGGAAAACTGCCAATTTAACAGCGATTTTCTTCTATGAAGTTCTTAATTCTCTCTGTCCATAATGCTTCTATGCACCTAATTATGTGTCCTCACTTGAAGAACCAGGCAGCATGATTTGTCCAAAATCAGAACAATAATGATATAAGCAATATTACTTTACACAGAACTGTTAGCTTCTAAGTCCTTTAAAAACTAATATAAAATAAAATAATTTATTCACCTTGTTTATGTCAGCACCATTCTGTTCTACCCTTACTCTCCTTACAATTCTATTTGTTTGTAAGGATAGTACATTTAACAGAGCACGACACTTCATGTCACCATGAGCTTAAAGAATCAGAATACTAAGGCCAAAATTCAAGTCTTCCATGTCCTGAATCTAGTAAATCTTACTGACATCCTCAGACAAGTTTTCTTGGGGCATCTTCTTAGTCACCTACTTAAAATGGATAGCAGCCTTGCATATTTAAAAAGAACCACCAATTCAGTGACGATTTTAGGGAAAATAGGAAACCAATTTGTACTCAAAATTTCTTTTAACAAAGACCTTCTTACATGACTGAAAGTGTCAATTTCGTCAACTGGACCTCAAAAAATAAGGCTTTTCTCTCTGTATTCATTCACAGAGTAGATACCTCCATACAAGCAATCCTACTTTTCAGACTGACACACATTCCCGAAGACAGGTAGAGAGAATCCTAAAAATCCTGACTGCCTATACAATCCGGAAAAGAGTACATTTGTGAATGAATTATTATTCAGCATCTGTCAAAAGCCTGAATGACACAACTGACATAGGAGGGATATCGTCTGAAAGAAAAATTAACTAAACTCTAGTCCAGTGTTCTTGCCTGGAGAATCCCGGGACAGCGAAGCCTGGTGGGCTGCCATCTATGGGGTCGCACAGAGTCGGACACAACTGAAGCAACTTAGCAGCAGCAGTGAATCAAATCACCAGAATGTCTATATCCATATTACTAAAGCTTTTCCATTATGCCTGAGGCCTTTATCCAGTTTCTCTAAAATGGCATGTGAGAAATATTTCTCCATCATTTGTAAAATGTAAAACATTTTGTCCACATCTTATTAATGTCATTTTATGTAAGAATTCAAATGTATGTTCATCATACAAGAGAAAAGCCTGCTTTTTCCTGCTTAACTGGTATACTTCCTTTCATTAATCAGTATCAGCTATAACTAGCTCTGCTTCCTCTTTTTCTTTAATATTTTAAAAAAGAAAACCTTTATTGACATGCAGACACTAGTCATCCTTGTCCTAAGCTTCCCTTCTAATTCTCTCCAGCTCCCTCCACACCCTACCCCTCCTTCAACCTTCACTGTTATTTTCACTGTCCTCTCAAACATCTATTATAAGACCACCTCAAATCCTTTCTCAAAGTAGACAAATAATAAAGCATATACACCCACTGGGCTTTGAAAATGAGCTGAACGCTGGAATATCCAAAATGCAGAGCACAAGGACAAGTCACTCAGCTCCAGCTTAATATTTACGCAAGTTAAGCACGGACCTGAGCGGCACCTTCCTTTGCCATCCAACAGAGCATAGCATGGCTCCATGATGGACCAACTGAATGAACGCAGTTACTTGCCAAACGCTGGTAGGAACTGAGATCATAAAAATAAGTAAATCCTGGGTTTCAAGAAAATTAAAGTCTTCCATTAATAAATAGTTCCTATTTGTAACACAGTATAACCATCTGAACAACCCTGAGAAAACTCAGCAGTAAGTTCTGAGTCAAACGTGCTGATGATCAAGAAATAACTGGACTGCTTCTGGGTAGATACTCCAAGTAAGTAGAAGCTGGGGTTCCAACAGGTATTTGTTCACCTTCATACAAATGTGTTTTGTTACTTTCGCTATTTGTTCACAGGCACATCGCTCACAAGGCCAAAAGATACAAACAACCCAAGAGTCCATGGCGGGATTAATGGATAAGCAGACACATACCTACATATCCGTGAGCAGGAGATTCATAGACAGAAAAAAAAAGGTGGTTGTCTGGGCTTGGGAGGAGGGTGGAATGGGGAGTTAGTGTTTAAAGGGGACAGTTTCAGTTGTGGAAGATGAAAAAGTTCTGGAGCTGGACGGTGGCGATGGGAGCAAAACAATGTGAATGCACTGAACACCACAGAACTGTACAATTAAAAATGGTTAAAATGGTATGCTTTGTTGTATTTTACCACAAAAAAAAAAGGAAAGAATCTTACTCAGATAATCAAAGGCCCCCTCAACATTTAAGACAAGAGTTTCATTCTTTTAACAAGTACTAATTAAGGACTTACCTGCAAGTTAAGCAGGTTTGTTCCCCTAAAATTCACTTGGAACAGCAATGCAATGGCAGGGAAAGAGCCCTCATGCAAAGATTTAGAAATCAAGCCATGACTCAGTGCTAGCTCTGTCACTTCTAGATTCACAATTCTCTGAGTCTTAGCTTCCTGGCATGCACACACAGTAAGACAATATTAAATCTGTCTCAGGGTCACAGTGAGGATTAAATAAGAACACAGATAAAAGAACCTTTAATATCTTGGCATATATTACCAGGAACTTATTAATAAATGTTTCCCTTTGCTCTTTAGCCACAAGTAATGACCACAGAATGCTAAGGTCACAAGTGAGAGAATGTCAAAGAAATATCTTCTTTCTCAAATGAAACAAGCATCTCATACATCAGACAGTGGCAGGGTATAAATCTCTCAATGTCAAAAAGTCACCCTTCCTCAAAGATAGCAACTACACTAAAAGTACAACCCACTATATACTGCCACAAAATCACTATCAAATAAGAATCATTTGAGCCACATCAAAATAAAATGTTTTCTAAAACCAAGACAATAAAATTCAGAAATGGCAAAACCACCACACTTTACAATTCATTCCCAGTACCACAGGTATAACGTAGCAGACAGAACTTAACCTTTAATGACGAGATGACAGCATAACCGTTTATTACAATAACTGTAGGAAACGAAGGTCTTTTCTCCCCAAATTAAATGTGTACATCTTTTCTTAAAACAGCATTTTGATGCCCTGAATAAATCCATGAAATGTTCACAGTGATCATATTAAAAGCAATATTTGTAGTCTAATCTATAGTATTACAAAATATGTCCCACAATGAAAATTCGAAAAATTATATGTAAGTATATACAGCATATATTGCATGTAATATGATCTGCCACAGAGAGCTACTAACAAGTTTTGCAAAATAAACTGATTATGCCCACCTAGTTTCCAAAGATATTAATACTAAAATTACTATTCACTAGCACCCTTATTCAGAATCCTGTACCATCATCCTTCCTCTAATAAATTATTAGAACCCTTGGCTAAAATGGGTATATTTATTTAGAAAGTTTAATGTTTATACCAATATAGTTTCAATGTAGTTAACCTTTACTAAGACACATTTTATATATATATATATATTTTTTTCTTTCCCCCAGAGTTAATTTCTAATCTGTGCCCTTTTCCATTCACTGAGTCTGCTGCACTTGAAAACCAAGCAACAGGAAGAGAACTGAACATCAGGATTGTGAAGATCCAGAAAAATCCAAGGGGCTTTCCTGGTGGCTCAAAGATAAAGACTTTGCCTGCAATGCAGGAGACCCGGGTTCGATCCCTGGGTTGGGAAGATATCCTAGAGGAGGGCATGGCAACCCACACCAGTGCTCTTGCCTGGAGAATCCCATGAACAGAGAGAGAAGCCTGACAGGCTACAATCCATAGGGTCACACAGAGCTGGACACGACTGAAGCCACTAAGCAGCAGAAAAATCCAGAGCACCAAAAAAGCAAAGACTTCAAATTAAAACTCTTTCACCAGTTGAATATTTGTAAACCGTGATAGTCACCTCAATACTTAAGACTGATCATCTGGGTAAGTAAGGTGTCCCTGTAAGCATGACTTTCTCCACAAAAGCATGGACTGGACACTCTACAGTAAATACTCCCCCACTCATCTGTCTTTGCAAATCTTCAGGCCATTAAAAAGACACATTAAGTGGTCTGCTAGCTCTACACTGCAGGCAAAGCCCTGGAGGAGCTCAGCTTTTCTGGAAAGTCGACCCCCCCTCCAGAAAAAAATAATCTGCAGTGCTAACTTAAAACATACACTGATTTGCCAAGGATTGAAAAACGCTTTGCGAAAGGCTCGCTTTGCAGGGGTCCAGGGGCGTGCTGGCACAAAAAAAAAAAAAAAAAATCGGAAAGGAAGGGCGAAAAGATGGCCTCGGCCACCCGCCCCCTGGGGACCAAGAGAGCTGGTCACCTGCCAATAAACACGAACAATCCTCGCCCGGGCGCGCCCCCGAAGGCTCGCGCTTTCCTGCCAGCGCAGGAGGGCCCGGCCTGCCTAACCTCCCGGCCCCCTCGAAGGTGCCCACCCAGGAGGCCAGCGCCGGCCACCGCGCAGCCTCCCGGGGATGCTCCCGAGACGCGGCGGCGGCGGCGGACCCCGCGCCCCCCTGGTGCGCGCAGCCGGACCTGTCAAAGCCCCGCTCTCCGCGGGCCGGGGCGGGCGGGCGGGCGAGCGGCGAGCACCCCCAGCGCGCTCCACTCCGGCTGCGGAGGCGCCCGCGTGCCCGCCCGCGTGCCCACCCGGCGCCCCGGCGGCCCCGCGCACAAAGTCCCGGGGAAGCGCCGAGCCAGGACGCGCGCCAGAGAGTCGGGGCTGCGCCGAGCCCGGCGGCGCCGCCCAGGACCGAGCGAGGAGGCCGCGCCATCTGCCCCGCGCCGGTCTCCCCACCGGAGTCCGGAGCCCACGCGGGCCTCGGCGAGACACTCCTCCCCCGCTCCCGGGACACAAAAGCGGCCCCGCGGCGGGGGCAGCCCGCCTCACCTGCAGCACGGGGCGCCGCGGGCCTTCGAGAACCATCGGACCCCCGCTCCGGCGCGCGCGTCACAGCCCAGGCCTCCCGGTGCCGCCCGGCGCCGCCGCCGCCGCCGCCATGTCCTCCCGCTCGCCGTCGCCTCGTCCCCGCTGTCAGGTCACTCCATCCAACCTGGGGCCTGGAGCAGCCCGCGCCGCGCCGCGCCTCCGCCGCGACCCCTCCCGCCGGCGCCTGCGGAGACTGCGCAGCGCCCGGCTCGCTCGCGGCCCGCGCACGGCCCCGCGGCAACGGCGCACGGCGGCTTGGAGAATCTCCCCGGCGCCCGCGCCCCCGCGCTCCCCCGCTCGCCCCGCGCCGGCATGAGAGCGGGCCTCTGATTGGACAGCGCGCGGCGGTGAAAGGTTAATCCCGGCCCCCCAGCCACTCAGGAGCCGGGAGACAGTGGACGCGAGCGGCAGAGGCCCCTGGCGGTGTTTGCGGCCCAGAGGAGCCGGGGCTGGACGCGGACGATCCGCGGGCCCGCGCGGGGCCCAGGCACCTTCGCCCCCTGCCCGGTGCCCGCGCGCCCGGCCTGCGGACGCTCGCTTGGCTCGGCGAGAATTCTGCTGGCGCCCGGAATTCGTCCGCCTTCGTGGTTGCCCCTTCTGGCACCGACCGCCCCCTAAACGTGGCGGTGCACCTTGGCTGTTAATTGTTCTCCCGAGAGCTCGGCGCTCTTTTTCACCGCCCCATCCCCTTTTCAAGGGACCGTCCCACTCGCCTGCATTTCCCCAGCGTTAGTGGTCCAGGGCCCTCCGCATTAGGGGAGACAACTAACCCCACCTCCTTACCCCAACCCACCCCATCCCCAACCCGGAACTAGGATGACCAGAAAATGAGACGAGGGCAGCGGCCCCACTTATGTAAATAGTTTATATGCATAGATCGGAACCTTGCACCTTATCTTGTAGCTGTGAATTAAAATGGAGGTCCAGTAAGTGACCGGCTAAAAGAAAAGCGCCTTAGTTTATTCCAAAGCATGTGCATGTCTTCCAGATGGCTCACCTGAAAGACTGGTTTACTCCAAACGAGGTAGCATAACCGCAACCATGCTTCTGCTAAGAACATATAGCACCTACCGCGTGCTAGACATGTCTAGGGCTGTGCTGATGCAACGGGGGCTGTCGAGCATTTAAAATACGGCTAGTGTTGAACGGGGGTTTCCCTGGTGGCTCAGAAGGTAAAGAATCCGCCTGCAATTTGGGAGACCGGGGTTCGATCCCTGGGTTGGGAAGACCCGCCTGGAGGAGGACGTGGCGACCCGCTCAGTATTCTTGCCTAGAGAATCCCCGTCGACAGAGGGGCCTGGCAGGCTACATACAGTCCATGGGGTCACAAGGAGTCGAACACGGCTGAGCGACTGAGCATAGCAGAATCTTAACTGAGATAGGAGACCTGAAAATCAGATGTATGTGTTGCTTACCAAAAAAGAATGTGAAATCACACTGTTATTTGTTATATTCATTACATGTTAAAGTGATAATGTTTTTGACATATTGGGATAAATATTGGCTTTTTTTTAAAGTTTGTATTTTAGGAAGTATTTAATGTCTTTTGTGGCTACCATTATATTGCTTTTGGAAGGGCTGTTGTTAGCTTTGATTTTCATGTGGATCCTGTAAAGCAGATGCTGTGCTTGCCCTCCATTTTATAATAACAGAGGAAGGAAATTCATAACCTCTAGCAAGTAAGCTGTTAATAAGTGAACATCTGAGATTTGAACCCTGGGGGCTGGTACTACAGTGCTCACATTTTGATCATATATATACTGTCAGTTGGCAAGATGTTTCACATAAACATAGAATGTTCATGGGCAAAATTAGGAAGTAGAACACTCTTACTCTTGTTAGGTCTCCATAGAAATAACTTTTCTTACATGTATCACGCATTTATATTGCACTGTAGGCAGAAAGCCTCCCCAGATTTCTAAGTAAAGCCTTTTTGGAGATGATCCTTTGTAAGAAGAATGACATCTCTGGGTGGGGATAGGTAGTGGGGTTCACTAATAGTGGAAATTTGTGGGCAGGTAAAATGTTCATTCTCTCCTATCGTCCTCTCAGTCTGTCAAGACTAGCTTAGCTCCTTCACCAGGTTTGTATGGTTTTCATTAGGTTTTTCTTTTTTAAAAAAAAAACTGTTAAAAAGAGCATTACATATATGGTTCATTCATTAGAAAGCATAAAAAGGTATACAGTAAAAAGACTTTCCCACACCCATGCCCATGCTCCAAACAGGTAAGCACTGTTTCTTGCACATTCTCCTAGATGATTTTTTTATACAGTGGAAGCCAAGACAGTCCTCAGTTACAAAAATGGTGGTGTGCCATACACATTAACTATACCTTGCTTTTTTTTAACAGTATATCAAGGATATATGTCTATAGCAATAGATACAGAACTCCTTGCTATTTTTTTCAAATCCCCATAACATTTTATTGCAGGGATGTATACATAATTTAACCAGTTCTCTATTGATGGACATTTAGACTTCCAGTCTTTTGTAATTGAACACTGATCCATTTAAAATTGATTGAGTATATGGGATAAGGTATGAATCAAAATACTTTTTTTCCCAGATGGCTACAGAATTTGCCATTTATCAGCCATTTGCTGAAGAGTTCACGTCTAGATTTTGTGTTTTGTTCCAGTGGTGTATCTATTCACGCTCCAATTGCTGGTTTGTTTTAAATCTGGAGACATAAAATCTTATACGGGATAGTGTTTCACACTTTGTTTGGATCACTAGAAATCTCAGAGCTAATATTTCAGCCCGTGGTAAGCAATGGTACAGTACCATGTGGTAAGCATTTTCTGTGGGCTAATTTTTTATTTTCCCTTTGCCCTGATTATTTCCACAATTTGTTTCATATTCTGTAGAACAAGCCAGGATATAAATATACCTTTGTTTAAGATATTCTCTGTTTGCACGTAAAGAAACCAACCTGAAGTAGTTTACAAAAGGGAAGAATTTATCAGAAGGATACAGGAACTTCTCACAAAAGCCCAGAGCAGGCATTCAGCTACATCTTAGCAAAAGACTAAAACCAGGAGTTAGAAAGCTTTCAGGGACCCAGAAGTTACTCTGTGTGTTTAGTGTGTGGTTAATTTTCTGTGTCTCTTGTCTCATCTGTACATCTCACTCTCCTGACTGATCTCCCTGCTTTTCCACCTTCACAGGAGAAGATGGCCTAGGAGGTCAGCTCAGAGTCAGGATCAGAGCCCAACGAGGAAGGTGGGGGAAGCGGTCCTGCAAAGACAGGTGACTTATCATGTACGAGGGGACTTCCCAAAGGAATACTATGTCAAGGATGAGGGGAGCCAGATTCCTCACTGTTGGAGAAGGGGGTTAAGATACAGAAAGGGGACTAGCAAGAAAGCTTGACAGGTTGGATCGGAATCAGAAGTACTGATGTGAATTCAAAGTTTTCAATATATAGACATAAGTTCAGTTTAGTCGCTCAGTCGTGTCTGACTCTTTGTGACCCCGTGGACTGCAGCACATCAGGCCTCCCTGGGAGATACTGGAAAAGGGAGGCCTGGCGAGCTGCAGTCCGTGGGGTCGCAAAGAGTCAGCGGCAACTTAGCCGACTGAACAACCAATGTTCAGTCCAGTCGCTCAGTCGTGTCCAACTCTCGGACCCACGGGCTGCAGCTCACCAGGCCTCCCTGTCCATCACCGACTCCCGGAGTCCACTCAAACTCATGTCCACTGAGTCGGTGATGCCATCCAGCCATCTCATCCTCTGTCGTCCCCTTCTCCTCCTGCCTTCAGTCTTTCCCAGCATCAGTCTTTTCAAATGAGTCAGCTCTTCACATCAGGTGGCCAAAGTATTGGAGCTTCAGCTTCAGCATCAGTCCTTCCAATGAATATTCAGCACTGATTTCCTTTAGGATTGACTGCCTTGATCTCCTTGCAGTCCAAGGGACTCTCAAGAGTCTTCTCCAACACCACAGTTCAAAAGCATCAATTCTTTGGCACTCAACCTTCTTTACAGTCCAACTCTCACACCCATACATGATACTGGAAAAACCATAGCTTTGACTCGATGGACCTTTGTTGGCAAAGTAATGTCTCTGCTTTTTAATATGCTGTCTAGGTTGGTCATACCTTTCCTTCCAAGGAGTAAGCATCTTTTAATTTCATGGCTGCAGTCACCATCTGCAGTGATTTTGGTGCTGCAAAAAATAAAGTCTGCCACTGTTTCCACTGTTTCTGTATTTGCCATGAAGTGATGGGAATGGATCCCATGATCTTAGACTTCTGAATGTTGAGCCTTAAGCCAACTTTTTCACTCTCCTCTTTCACTTTCATCAAGAGACTCTTTAGTTCTTCTTCACTTTCTGCCATAAGGTTGGGGTCATCTGCATATCTGAGGTTATTGATATTTCTGCCGGCAATCTTGATTCCAGCTTGTGCTTCATCCAGCCCAACGTTTCTCATGATGTACTCTGCATATAAGTTAAATAAGCAGGGTGACAATATGCAGCCTTGACATACTCCTTTTCCTATTTGGAACCAGTCTGTTGTTCCATGTCCAGTTCTAACTGTTGCTTCCTGGCCTGCATACAGATTTCTCATTAGGCAGGTCAGGTGGTCTGGTATTCCCATCTCTTTCAGGAATTTCCACAGTTAAGTGTGATCCACATAGTCAAAGGCTTAAGCAGGAATCGATATTTTTCTGGAGCTCTTGCTTTTTCAATGATCCAGTAGATGTTGGCAATTTGATCTCTGGTTCCTCTGCCTTTTCTAAAACCAGCTTGAACATATGGAAGTTCACAGCTCATGTATTGTTGACACCTGGGTTGGAGAATTTTGAGCTTTACTTTGCTAGCATGTGAGATGAGTACAACTGTGCAGTAGTTTGAGCATTCTTTGGCATAGCCTTTCTTTGGGATTAGAATGAAAACTGACCTTTTCCAGTCCTGTGATCACTGCTGAGTTTTCTAAATTTGCTGGTGTATTTAGTGCAGCACTTTCACGGGATCATCTTTTAGGATTTGAAATAGCTCAACTGGAATTCCATCACCTCCACTAGCTTTGTTCCTATTGATGCTTCCTAAAGCCTGCTTGACTTCACATTCCAGGATATCTGGCTCTAGGTGAGTGATCACACCATCGTGATTATCTGGGTCGTGAAGATCTTTTTTGTATAGGTCTTTTGTGTATTCTCGCCACCTTTTCTTAATATCTTCTGCTTCTGTTAGATCCATACCATTTCTGTCCTTTATCGAGCCCGTCTTTGCATGAAACATTCCCTTGGTATCTCTAATTATCTTGAAGAGATTTCTAGTCTTTCCCATTGTTCTGTTTTCTGTAAGGAGAAGGAGGTATGCAAATATATCATTGACTTAAACATAAAACGTCAAAGTGTAAGATTTCTAGAACAAACTATGGGAGAAAATCTTTGTAACACTGGGTTAAGTCAAGGTTTGTTTGATATGAAAAAAATAACTATGAACTAGGAAATCTTTTAAATTGATAAATTAGACTCTCTAATTTAAAAATTGATCATTCAAATTTCTGCTGTTTGGAAGACATTGCTAAGAAAATGAAAGACAAGCTCATACTGGGAAAGATGTTTCTGAAATACATATCTGATAAATTGTTTGCATGCAATATATATAAAGAATTCTTACAACTCAATAATGAATACAACCCAACTAAAAAAATGGGCAAAATATTTGAACAGAGAGTTACCTGTGGAAATATACAGATAGCAAAAACATAAAAACATTCTCAACATCATTAGTCCTTAGAAAAATGCAGGTTAAAACTACACTGCATACCTACTAGAATGGCTAAGAAAAAATAAAATTGCCTTGTGGCTAAAAAGACTAATGTGTCATATCCGACTGCTGACTGACCGCGTGGACTGCAGCCTGCCAGGCTCCTCTGGTCATAGAATTTTCCAGCAAAAACACTAGAGTAGGTTGCCATTTCCTCCTTGAGGGGTTCTTCCCAACCTCCACCTTGAACACACATCTCCTGTGTCTATGAGAATATAGGACAATTATTAATGGAACTCTCATACATTACTGATGGGAATGCAAATAACCACTTTGGAAGACAGTATGGCCTTTTCTTATAAAGTTAAATATATGCTTTCCATATGACTTGGGAATCTCATTCCTAGCTGTTTACCTTAAAGAAATGAAAAACAAATGTCCTCATAAAGACTTCTATGTGAATGTTTATAGCAGTCTTTTTCACAGTAGCCACAAACTGGAAATGACCCAAATGTCTATCAGCTGGTGATAAGGAAACAAATTGTGGTCCATCCAGAGAAGGAAATACTACGTAACAATAAAAAGGGAAAGAACTACTGACATCTACAACAACACTGTTGAATCTCAAAAAAATTCTGCCAAGAAGCCAGACAAAATGTTACATCCTGTAGAATTCCGTTTATGTGGTGTTCTGGAAAAGGCAGAACTAGAGGGAAAGAAGTGAAATCTGTGGTTGGTGGGGGCAAAAGATGAGGAGGAGGGAACTGACCACACAAAGACACCAGGAACAGGAAACTGAAATACTGGTAGCCCGGTAAAGGATAGGGAGCTGTCCAGGTAGAAGGAACAGCATACCTGAAACCTAGAGGCAAAGAGGTATGGCCCATTCAAGGAACTGAAAGTCCAGTATTGACCCAAACAGAGAGCCAGAGATGAGAGAGAGAAAAATGGCACTAGAACACAAAAGGGTGTGTGTGTTGTTTAAGGATTTACTGCTTAGCAGCAGCAGCTTTATAGAAACTGTAAAAAAGTTTTTAAATCAAAGGTGATATGATCAGATATAAATTTTTTAGAAAATTTTAATTGAAGGATAATTGTTCTACAATGTTGTGCTGGTTTCTGCCATACAACAACATGAATCAGTTGTAACTGTACATGTGTCCCCTCCCTTTTGCTCTTCCCTGCCGCCACCCCAGATACACATTTTAAAAGTCAATTTCCCCGAGTGTAGGAAATGGAGAAGAGCACAACTGAAGTGTGTGTTCACAATAGTGTAAAAGACGTGGTGGCTTTGATGAGGTTAGGCTTCATGGGAGTGAGGTGTGGCTGAATTAGAGATATTTGGAAGGTAAAACGTGAGTGTTTTGTTCCCCATTTTATAGTTGTGGTTTCAAGGTAACCAAGACTCTATTTTCTGAAAAGTTGAAGATGCAGTTAGGATAACACACTGCCAGGCAGTAGAGCTTTTCTGCCTCACCAGAGAGCTTTGTTAATTGTGACTAACAGTCTTCGTCACAGGGTTAAACTTTTATTGTTGTCATTATGCTTTGTTTTTAACAAAATACTTAAAACAACAAAACACAAATCTTAACCTACTCAAACAGCATCTTCAGCTAGAATAAAATGGAAAAAATACACCAGTTGGGCACCTTCAATACCTTTCTCATTGTCCCAGATCATAGTTATACCATGCCTCTCTTTAGACTTCAGTGAAATTAACTAAATGTTTCTTGTCATCTTTTTTTTGGGTGGGTTGGCATTTACTTCAGTGATGTCTTTTGCCTTCACATCAGTATTGAATCCCTGAGGACTGTTTTAATTTACAGCTAAAGAACCTTGACCTTCAGAGTATGCAGTCTTTTACCAGAAGTTATCTAAAACCACTTTCTGCTTTTCCCAGTACCTGGAATAATTCTCCTACAGAGTTCCAGTATCTTTTCAATCCTACAGGGAAAAATAAAACAACAGAAAGATTACAGCATGTGGCACTCATATCAGTGTCACAATATTGGACTGACTTTTCCCACCAACTGGAATAAAACAGTTTTCCTATATCTCAGCTTCCGCTGTTTTTCGTTTGGAAACATGTAATCTTAATTTATATTGAATTATTACTTAGTAAACCACATTCATGCAGTGTTAGTACTTCTGATAAATGATTTTCTAAAGGACCTTAGAATTACAAAGCCAAGTTTGCCCAGATTTATTTTGAATGTGGTTAAACAGAACTACAGATTTTAAAATGGATTTTAAGTAACTTTATCATTCATCCTCTCTTCACTACCACTTACCAAACCATTTTCTTGGACAAATTAAATTTTCTATGGTTTTTCCTCTTAGTTCTCATTCTCACAGATTTTCTTCCATGGAGTTCTCTGACATCTTCCCCATGTGACATAAGCAAAGCAAATCAGAATAAAAATGCTACCAGGATAGCTCCCTGCTGTGATCTGAACATTTGTGTCCCCCGAAATTTGTATATTGAAATCCAAGTTACTGGTATTTAGGAGGTGGACCTTTGGGGGTTATTAGGTCACGAGGGCAGAGTCCTCATGAACAATATTAGTGCCTTTATAAAAGGAGGCCTGGGAAGCCGCCTCTAGTGGCTCAGTGGTAAAGAATCCACCTGCAAGGTAGTATACCAATTCAATCCCTGGGTTGGGAAGATCCCCTAGAGGAGGATCTGGCAACCCTCTCCAGTATTCTTGCCTGGAGAATCCCATGGACAGAGTCGCCTGGCAGGCTACAGTCCAGGGGTCACAAAGAGTCAGACATGACTGAAGTGACTTGGCATGCACACAAGGCACCTGTAGACGAGTCAGAGAGAGTCCCAGGATCCAAAAGACGTTGGCAGGCCTGGGCTTGGGCCAAGAGGACTTAATCAGTTACACGATGGGGCCCAGTATCTGATGAGGTTCTTAGCATTACAACCTCACATAATTTTCTAGCTTGTGATTAGGATCCAGCTGATAAGTGAGGATATTGGATAAGAGTTTGGGGCTCCAAGAAATGAGATAGAAAAAGCTGAGCAAAGCATTCAAGTTCTAGCCCAGGCGGCAGGATTCAGGGCTGTTTTTGAACCTTTGCTTAGAGAGCCAGAAGACAAACCAAGAACTTGGGCAGAGACCCAGAACCATAGACTGGGGACAAATAAGGCTGGAATCTGGAGGAAATTTTCAAATTAGTGATCCAACAAGGATTGTTGACAAGCCATCCAGCTTAGAGCATCTCCAGTTACCTCAGGGCAGGCAGGTCTCCTAGCATCCAGTTCCCAGCTCCCCCAGGGCCCCACCTTGCAGCTGTAGGGAAGGAAGAATAATGTTCTTTTTACTTTCTGAGTTCTTGGCTGACACCCGTACTAAAAGGCAGATTAGCAAGAGGAAAACAGTTAAAACGTGCAACACAGGTCATGTGGGACATGATTAAACCAAAAGTAACTCAGACTGTGATTTAGAATTCCAGAGATTCGACAACTTCAGTAAAAAATAATTTGTAGAGAAATGATGGGACAAAGGAGAGCAGCTTCAGGCTCCCAAGAAAGGCAAACTTGGAAGGGGGTAAAGTAAGTACATGGGAGGAAACAAAGGGACCGAGGTTCATTTGCAGATTCCTCTGGTGCTGTCTTGGTGCTGATAAGAAAGTCTTATTTCCTCCTCATCCGGGGAGGGCACCTCTCACACTGGAGATTTATCTCTTTTTAGGAAGAGAGAAGAGGGTCACAGTGTCCTAGTATTTGCTGTTTCTCACATGCCTTTAATTCAAAATAATCAATTTGCCAAAGTGGCCTACTTTGGGGGGCACACTTTCTGGTTTCCTTCTCAGTGAACGTATCCTGCCCAGAGCCTGGCTTCTTCAGGACCCAGTGGTCAGCAGTACCTGGCATCTTGCACTCACCATCTCCCGGTGGGGGTTTTATAGTACCTCCAGGAGGAACCACTCCAAGAACAGCTTTCCCAAGCATCTAACAGATGAATTTCCAGCAAGTTCCCCCAGCGTGACACTGCAGCAACTGCTCTGCCATTCAGAAAGCCTGCCCTGCCCTCTGACAATTTCCAGATATCAGCTCTCAGCCTTTTTTTTTTTTAATCTGCAGTTCCTGTGTTCTTTAGCATCTCTTCTTACTCATCAATCCCTCATGGCACCAAAGCCTGCTTCACTTAATAATTCTTTATATTAAAGTTTCCCTTTCAAATTTCTCTGTACTTTGTTTCTTTGGGCTTCCCTGGTGATTCAATAAAGAATCTGCCTGCAATGGGGGAGACCTGGGTTCTATCCTTGGGTTGGGAAGGTCCCTGGGAGAAGGGCATGGCAACCCACTCCAGTATTCTTTTTTTTTTTTTTTAAATTTTAATTTATTTTATTGGAGGCAAATTACCTTTCATTAATATATTGGTTGGTTTTGCGATACATTGACATGAATCCGCCCCGGGTGTACATGTGCTCTCCCTCCCGAACCCCCCTCCCACCTCCCTCCTCCCCATATCCTCCCCCCATGTCATTCCCGTGCACCAGCCCCAGGCATCCTGCATCATGCGTCGAACCTGGACTGGTCACATATGCTAATATACATGCTACAATGCCATTCTCCCCAATCATCCCACCTTCACCCTCTCCCACAGAGTCCCAAAGACTGTTCTATATGTCTATGTCTCTTTTGCAGTCTCGTACACAGGTTTCAGGTTTCCATCTTTCTAAATTCCATATATATGCGTCAGTATACTATATTGATGTTTTTCTTTCTGGCTTACTTCACTCTGTATAATTGGCTCCAATTTCATCCACCTCATTAAAACTGATTAAATGCATTTTTCTTGATGGCTGAAAAATACTCCATTGTGTATATGTACCAAAGCTTTCTTATCCATTCATCTGCAGATGGACATCTAGGTTGCTTCCATGCCCTGGCTATTATAAACAGTGCTGCAATGAACATTGGCGTACATGTGTCTCTTTCAATTCTGGTTTCCTCGGTGTGTATGCCCAGGAGTGCAATTGCTGGATCATATGGCAGTTCTATTTCCAGTTTTTTGAGGAATCTCCACACTGTTCTCCAGAGTGGCTGTACTAGTTTGCATTCCCACCAACAGTGTAAGAGGGTTCCTTTCTCTCCACACCCTCTCCAGCATTTATTGCATGTAGACTTTTGGATAGCAGCCATTCTGACTGGTGTGAAATGGTATCTCATTGTGGTTTTGATTTGCATTTCTCTGATTATGAGGGATGTTGAGCATTTTTTCATGTGTTTGTTAGCCATCTTAATGTCTTCTTTGGAGAAATGTCTGTTTAGTTCTTTGGCCCATTTTTTGATTGGGTCACTTAGTTTTCTGGAATTGAGCTGCAGGAGCTGCTTGTATATTTTGGAGATTAATCCTTTATCAGTTGCTTCATTTGCTATTATTTTCTCCCATTCTGAAGGCTGTCTTTTCACCTTGCTTAGAGTTTCTTTTGCTGTGCAGAAGCTTTTGATTTTAATTAGGTCCCATTTGTTTATTTTTGCTTTTATTTCCAATATTCTGGGAGGTGAGTCTTGGAGGATCCTGCTGTGATTTATGTCAGAGAGTGTTTTGCCTACGTTCTCCTCTAGGAGTTTTATAGTATCTGGCCTTACATTTAGCTCTCTAATCCATTTTGAGTTTATTTTTGTGTATGGTGTTAGGAAGTGTTCTAATTTCATTCTTTTACAAGTGGCTGACCAGTTTTCCCAGCACCACTTGTTAAAGAGACTGTCTTTTGTCCATTTTATATTCTTGCCTCCTTTGTCAAAGATAAGGTGTCCATAGGTGCGTGGGTTTATCTCTGGGCTTTCTATTTTGTTCCATTGATCTATATTTCTGTCTTTATGCCAGTACCATACTGTCTTGATGACTGTGGCTTTGTAGTAGAGCCTGAAGTCTGGCAGGTTAACTCCTCCAGTTCCATTTTTCTTCTTCAAGATTGCTTTGGCTATTCGAGGTTTTTTGTATTTCCATACAAACTGTGAGATTATTTGTTCTAATTCTGTGAAAAATATCGTTGGTAGCTTGATAGGGATTGCATTGAATGTATAAATTACTTTGGGTAGTATACTCATTTTCACAATATTTATTCTTCCAATCCACGAACACGGTATATTTCTCCATCTATTAGTGTCCTCTTTGATTACTTTCACTAGTGTTTTGTAGTTTTCTATGTACAAGTCTTTTGTTTCCTTAGGTAGATATATTCCTAAGTATTTAATTCTTTTCGTTGCAACAGTGAATGGAATAGTTTCTTTAATGTCTCTTTCTATTTTCTCATTATTAGTGTATAGGAATGCAAGGGATTTCTGTGTGTTGATTTTATATCCTGCAACTTTACTGTATTCATTGATTAGCTCTAGTAGTTTTCTGGTAGAGTCTTTAGGGTTTTCTGTGTAGAGGATCATGTCATCAGCGAACAGTGAAAGTTTTACTTCTTCTTTTCCAATTTGTATTCCTTTTATGTCTTTTTCTGCTCTGATTGCTGTAGCCAAAACTTCCAGAACTATGTTGAATAGTAGTGGTGAGAGTGGGCACCCTTGTCTTGTTCCTGACTTTAGGGGAAATGCTTTCAGTTTTTCACCATTGAGGATAATGTTTGCTATGGGTTTGTCGTATATAGCTTTTATTATGTTGAGATATGTCCCTTCTATTCCCACTTTCTGGAGAGTTTTTATCATAAATGGATGTTGTATTTTGTCAAAGGCTTTCTCTGCATCTATTGAGATAATCATATGATTTTTATTTTTCAGTTTGTTAATGTGGTGTATTACGTTGATTGATTTGCGGATATTGAAGAATCCTTGCATTCCTGGGATAAAGCCCACTTGGTCATGATGTATGATCTTTTTAATATGTTGTTGGATTCTGATTGCTAGAATTTTGTTAAGGATTTTTGCATCTATGTTCATCAGTGATATTGGCCTGTAGTTTTCTTTTTTTGTGGGATCTTTACCAGGTTTTGGGATTAGGGTGATAGTGGCCTCATAGAATGAGTTTGGAAGTTTTCCTTCCTCAGCAATTTTCTGAAAGAGTTTGAGTAGAATAGGTGTTAGCTCTTCACTAAATTTTTGGTAGAATTCAGCTGTGAAGCCGTCTGGACCTGGGCTTTTGTTTGCTGGAAGCTTTCCGATTACTTCCTCTATTTCCGTGCTTGTGATGGGTCTGTTCAGATTTTCTATTTCTTCCTGGTTCAGTTTTGGCAAGGTGTACTTTTCTAGGAATTTGTCCATTTCTTCCAAGTTATTCATTTTATTGCCATATAATTGCTGATAGTATTCTCTAATAATCCTTTGTATTTCTGTGTTGTCAGTTGTGATTTCTCCTTTTTCATTTCTAATTTTATTGATTTGGTTCTTCTCCCTTTCTTTCTTGATAAGTCTGGCTAGTGGTTTGTCAATTTTATTTACCTTCTCAAAGAACCAGCTTTTGGCTTTGTTGATTTTTGCTATGGTCTCTTTTGTTTCTTTTGCATTTATCTCTGCCCTAATTTTTATGATTTCTTTCCTTCTGCTAACCCTGGGGTTCTCCATTTCTTCCTTTTCTAGTTTCTTTAGATCTAGAGTTAGGTTATTTAGTTGACTTTTTCTTGTTTCTTGAGGTGTGCCTGTATTGCTATGAACTTGCCCCTTAGCACTGCTTTTACAGTGTCCCAGAGGTTTTGGGTTGTTGTGTTTTCATTTTCATTCATTTCTATGCATATTTTGATGTCTCTTTTGATTTCTTCTATGATTTGTTCATTATTCAGCAGCGTGTTGTTCAGCCTCCATATGTTGGCATTTTTAATAGTTTTTCTCCCGTAATTGAGATCTAGTCTTACTGCATTGTGGTCAGAAAAGATGCTTGGAATGATTTCAATTTTTTTGAATTTACCAAGGCTGGATTTATGGCCCAGGATGTGATCTATCCTGGAAAAGGTTCCGTGTGCGCTTGAGAAAAAGGTGAAGTTCATTGTTTTGGGGTGAAATGTCCTATAGATATCTATTAGGTCTAACTGGTCTATTGTATCATTTAAAGTTTGTGTTTCTTTGTTAATTTTCTGTTTAGTTGATCTATCCATAGATGTAAGTGGGGTATTAAAGTCTCCCACTATTATTGTGTTATTGTTAATTTCCCCTTTCATAATTGTTAGTAATTGTTTTACATATTGCGGTGCTCCAATGTTGGGTGCATAAATATTTAGAATTGTTATATCTTCATCTTGGATTGATCCTTTGATCATTATGTAGTTTCCTTCTTTGTCTCTTTTCACAGCCTTTGTTTTAAAATCAATTTTATCTGATACGAGTATTGCTACTCCTGCTTTCTTTTGGTCTCTATTTGCATGGAATATCTTTTTCCAGCCCTTCACTTTCAGTCTGTATGTGTCCCTCGATTTGAGGTGGGTCTCTTGTAGACAACATAAAGGGGGTCTTGTTTTTGTATCCATTCAACCAGCCTTTGTCTTTTGGTTGGGGCATTCAACCCATTTACGTTTAAGGTGATTATTGATAAGTATGATCCTGTTGCCATTTTCATTATTGTTTGGATTCAAGTTTATATACCCTTTCTGTGTTTCCAGTCTAGAGAAGCTCCTTTAGTATTTGTTGGAGAGCTGGTTTGGTGATGCTGAATTCTCTCAGCTTTTGCTTGTCTGTAAAGCTTTTGATTTCTCCTTCACATTTGAATGAGATCCTTGCTGGGTATAGTAATCTGGGCTGTAGGTTATTTTCTTTCATCACTTTAAATATGTCTTGCCATTCCCTCCTGGCCTGAAGAGTTTCTGCTGAAAGATCAGCTGTTATCCTTATGGGGATCCCCTTGTGTGTTATTTGTTGTTTTTCCCTTGCTGCTTGTAATATTTTTTCTTTGTGTTTGATCTTTGTTAATTTGATTAATATGTGCCTTGGGGTATTTCGCCTTGGGTTTATCCTGTTAGGGACTCTCTGTGTTTCTTGGACTTGGGTGATTATTTCCTTCCCCATTTTAGGGAAATTTTCAACTATTATCTCCTCGAGTATTCTCTCATGGTCTTTCTTTTTGTCTTCTTCTTCTGGGACTCCTATGATTCGAATGTTGGGGCGTTTAATATTGTCCCATATGTCTCTAATATTGTGCTCATTTCTTTTAATTCGTTTTTCTTTTTCCGTCTCTGTTTCATTTATTTCTACAATTCTATCTTCTAGCTCGCTTATCCTGTCTTCTGCCTCCGTTATTCTACTGTTTGTGCCCTCGAGAGTGTTTTTGATCTCGTCTATTGTATTATTCATTGTATATTGACTCTTTTTTATTTCCTCTAATTCTTTATTGAACATTTCTTCCATCTTCTCCATCCTTTTCTCCAGTTTATTTATCTGTAACTCCATTTTGCTTTCCAGATTTTGAATCATTTTCACAATTAAATGAATTAAAAGAATTTCGAAATTCTTTATCAGGTAGGTTCCCTATATCTTCCTCTTTTGTTTGTGTTGGTGGGCATTTATCCTGTTCCTTTACTTGTTGGGTATTTCTCTGCCTCTTCATCTTGCTTATATTGCTGTGTTCGGGTGGCCTTTCTGTCTTCTGACAGTCTGTGGAGTTCTCTTTATTATGTAGTTGCCTCGTTATGTGTGGGGTTGGATGGGTGACTTGCCAAGGTTCCCTGGTTAGGGAAGCTTGAGTAGATGTTCTGGTGGGTGGAACTGGATTTCTTCTCTCTGGAGTGTAAGGAAGTGTCCAATAATGAGTTTGAGATGTCCGTGGGTTTGGGGTGGCTTTGGGCAGCCTGTATATTTAAGTTCAGTGCTATTCTCCTGTGTTGCTGGATAGCTTGCGTAGTATGTCTTTCACTGAAACTTGTTGACCCTTGGGTGGTGCCTGGTTTCAGTGTATGTATGGAGGCCTTTGATGAGTACCTATCAATTAATGTTCTCTGGAACCGGAGATCTCTGGTGTTCTCAGGATTTGGCCTTAAGCCTCTGCCTCTGGTTTTCAGTCTTATTCTTGCAGGAGGCTCAAGGCTTCTCCCTCTTCTGTTTTCTGGTCTCCTCAGTGTCTAATTACCGTCCTGACTCCAGGATGCGGTGGTGGACACTTTTTTTTTTTTTTTTTCCCCAGGCTCTCCTATTCAGTCCTGCTGTAGGGAGGGAGGAACAACTAACAAATACCCCTGGCGTCTGTGGGGAGTGCTCGCGGTGTCTCGGCTACACTGGGAATGCTCCCGCTCGAGGCGTGTGTGCTTTCCCTGTTTATGCTGCTTAGGCTTTAGTTTGCTCTGCTGCAAGCTGTCCACGGCTGGCGCTGGGTTGCATGCACTTCCCAGGTCTGATTGGCTCAGGTTCAGGTCCTCGGGTACTCGACAAAGGCAGACTTGGCTGGGCCTGCGTTTTGTGCCTTCCCCGGTCCTAGCAGCTCAGGTGACCAGGCGTTTGGCGAGCGCAGTCGCTGCGACTTATCGCCTTCCCGGTCCCCAACGCTCGGTTTTCTGGGAGTACAACTGGTGCAGTTTCTCAGGTGGATATCGACCGGCCCGAACCCAAGAAGTCCTGGCCAGCAAGGAAGCTTGCCTGCAGCTTGGTACGGGAAGCCTCTCTGGGGCCGCGGCTGCCCCCGCCCCGGCGCTGGCTGCCCTCCCCGCCCGCGTCGGCGGGGGCTGGGGCGCCCAAGCCCGGTTCTCCCTCCAAGCGCGGGCGCCGGCTCTCCCTCTACGCGCGGGCGCCGGCTCTCCCTCCAAGCGCGGGCGCCCGCTCTCCCTCTACGCGCGGGCGCCGGCTCTCCCTCCAAGCGCGGGCGCCTGCTCTCCCTCTAAGCGCCGCCGCCACTGGCACTCCCTCTGAGCGCTGCTGCTGGCGCCTCCCTGCCCAGCCCCCGCCTGCCAGTGAGGGGCGCGGGAGTCTGCGCCGCTTCTCCGCTGAGAGTTTCCTCTGGGCACTTAGTCTGTGAGTTTTAATTATTTATGTCTTTTGTCTCCCAGTTATGCGGCCCTCTGAGGATCCACTCGCCAGTGTTTCCAAGTGTTTGGAAACTTCTCTCTCTTTTTTTTTTTTTTTTTTTTAAGCCTCCCTTCCCGGGAGGGAGCTCCGTCCCTCCCTCTTTTGTCTCTCTTTTTATCTTTTTATCTATTTCCTACCTCCTTTCGACGACTATGGGCTGCTTTTCTGAGTGCCTGATGTCCTCTGCCGGTATTCAGAAGATTTTTTGTGGGATTTACTCAGCGTTCAAATGTTCTTTTGTTGATTTTGTTGGGGGGAAAGTGGCCGCCCTGTCCTATTCCTCCGCCATCTTCCCGTCGACCCCCCCACTCCAGTATTCTTGCCTGGAGAATCCCATGGACAGAGGAGCCTGGCGGGCTACAGTCACTGGGATAGCAAAGAGTCTGTTTCTTCACTGAACCATGATTAATACAGAGTACTGATCACAGAGGCTGAGCATCTACCGCAATGGGGCATGTAACCAGCACTGTTAATGCTACCCAGTCCCCATTCTCTCTTATAGTGGGGCGGGGGAGGGGTGGTGTTTAAACTAGGCTCATAGACTCCAAAAGCCACTGAATAGAATTCAGGGTGTCCATGCATCAGGCTGAGGAAAAAACTCACATCTTTGTTTTGACTGCCCTCTAACTGAAATTCGGCATTTCCTTCAATTGTGAATGTAAGCGATGGTCATAGTAGGATTAATACTGTATGTAGCTTTGTTACCAGAAGGAATCACAGATATTTTTATATCACATTATGATTGCAGAGACCTTGAACTTTTGCTTATGCTAATCTCAACTTTGGAGTTATAGTAGTTATAGCAGTGATTAGACCAGCTGCCATATGTGCTATTCTTGCAATAATAACCATGGTTGCAACTATTCTCACAATTATTTTTTTAAGATTTATTTCTTTATTTTTGGCTCTGCTGGGTCTTCTTTGCTGCCTGCGGGCTTCCTCTAGTTACAGAGAGCAGGGGCTAGCTACTCTTGTTGCAGAGCACAGGTTCTAAGCACGTGGGCTTCTGCAGTTGTGATGCTCTGGCGTAGCTGCCCCAGGCATATGGAATCTTCCCGGAGCAGGTACCAAACCCATGTCCCCTGCAATGGCAGGTGGATTCTTAACCACTGGACTACCAGGGAAGCCTCCACAGTTATTTTTAATTATTTTAAACTTTTTCAGTTAAAACTTTTGCTTGAGAATTCTGTGAAGCAGTTTCATCAGATGGACAAAGATGTCAATGGCATGGGAAAGGTTAAGGACTTCTCCTCTAGAATGATATAAATTTTAGGGAGGCTACTTTGCCAACAAAGGTCTGTCTAGTCAAGGCTATGGTTTTTCCCGTGGTCATGTATGGATGTGAGAGTTGGACTGTGAAGAAAGCTGAGCGCCGAAGAATTGATGCTTTTGAACTGTGGTGCTGGAGAAGACTCTTCAGAGTCCCTTGTACCGCCAGGAGATCCAACCAGTCCATTCTAAGGGAGATCAATCCTGGGTGTTCATTGGAAGGACTGATGCTAAAGCTGAAGCTGCGATACTTTGGCCACCTCATGTGACGAGTTGACTCACTGGAAAAGACTCTGATGCTGGGAAAGGTTGGGGGCAGGAGGAGAAGGGGACGACTGAGAGTGAGATGGCTGGATGGCATCACCGACTCTGTGGACATGAGTTTGAGTGAACTCCGGGAGTTGGTGATGGACAGGGAGGACTGGCGTGCTGTGATTCATGGGGTCGCGGAGAGTCGGACACGACTGAGCGACTGAACTGAACTGAACTGAACTGAAATTCTTCACTTGCCAGCATTCCTGGAAGCCACTTGTGGCCATGTGATCAGGTTCACATGTGATCTGTTCACATCTCATGAATGTGAGCAATAATGTGAGCAACTTCATGTTATGCCTTAAGGCAGGGGTCCCCAGTCTCCAGGATCTAATGCCTGGTGATCTGAGATGGAACTGATATAATGATAATAGAAAAAAAACCCACACAATAAGTGTAATGTGCTTGAATAGGCCCTAAATCATCCCCCAGCCCCAGTCCGTGGAAAAACTGTTTTCCATGAAACCAGTCCACGGTGCCAAAAAGGTCAGGAACCACTGCCTTAAGGTTCAGACCTTAAGGCATGAACCTTATACATACCTCCTCTTTGCTCCCTTTTTGGGACTAGAATCAGGTGGGGCATACAGTGGTGGGGGACCAGATCTGTCATCTTTCAATGAGACGATAGAAGCTGCTCATTGAAGGTGACAGAGCTTCAAGATGGAAAAAACCTGGAATCTCAATATACAGTATATTGGAGCCAGCATTAAGAGCCTAAACATAACCTTGTGTATTGTTTGAATCACTGGCATTTTGGGTTTTGTTCTGGTAGAAGAATCAATATCCCAATACAAAAAGTCTGTGAAGTCTGCAGAAAATCTGAGCAATATTGGGCAATGAATCCAAATTATTTGGGTTGAAACCTGCCCTCTTTGATGAATCTCACTATGGAGATGGGGTATGTGGGTGGCTTTACTTGAGCTGCTTCTGGGTGGCCAGCTGACTGGCCTTTGTCCACTGTCGAGTCCACCGTGTCTAAGCATCTGTCAAGGATTCATTCTGCTCCTCCCTCTGGCTGGGTCATTTGACCAATTTCAAAGATGATACACATTACACTTAATCCAAAAGGTTGGTTTTTTTTTTAAGATTTAAGTTTTTAAATTGTTCCATTCATCCATCCATCCATTTATTCCCTCTTCAACAAAGGTCTTTGAAGAACTGGCCATATTCTAATGTTCTCCTAAAGACTGGGGACACAATGGCAAATAAGGGCTAGGGTCTCACCTTGGGAAGTTCTCAGTCCAGTGTGAGGGCAGGAGATGAAGGTAAACTAGGTGGAGTTAATTCCCTAACGCTTTGCAGTTGCTTTATGGGACAACACTGACTAGACTAAGATACAAAAGCTCTGATTTAAGGTTTAATGACCTTGCATACAATAAAATCAGTGATCTCTGTGATTCTACGAATCATATTTTGCTGTATATGAGGAAATCCAATTAACTTTCCTATAAAATAACTATGAAAATCAGTATCTGAAAAAAATGAACAAGAGATGACATAGTATTTGAGATAAATAAGAATAGTAATAATAGTGGCAATAACGACAGATTTCATGGATAGAACACTTTTTATGTGTCATTTACTGGACCAACAGGTGGATCTTAATCGGATGCCTGGCCACTCCGCTGAACGCCCTGTCCTGTTTCACTGGTCACTCAAGTCCAGTCAGTGGCCCAGTGCCACCCAATTCAGAGGTAAATTTGAACTCCCTCTGAGATTCTGTTTTGTCCTTCTTATATGTCCCTGCCCCGGTTCTGATCCTCTGTTTCTCTTCTGAACTCATTAGAGTAGTTTCCTAACCAGCATCTCTGACCTCTAGTCTTAACTGGCTACAATATACCCACTTCTTTGCATCCAGATGACTGTTCCCTTGTCTCTGCCTTGTTTGAAGTCCTCAATGCTCCCCAGTGTTTGCACACTTTTCAGCCTGGAGTTCAAGGTCCTGGAGAAGCTGGTCCCTACTTAAGTAACTTCTTGCCCCACCGTCTTACTAAGTTTCAGCCAAGAAGCCTACCCTGTTTCCTGTCTCAACGCACGATGAAATTTCATGCCTCTGTGCAGTAGTTCATGCTGTTCCTCTTGCCCGAAATGCCCTTCCTCTCTCCCCGTGCCCTTTGAAAGCCTCCTGTTCTTCACTGTCTGTCTCAACTGTCTCATCCTTTGTGAGGTCACCCCATTCTGAGACCTGAAGCCAACTCTGCTCCAACCCCTATCCCTGACACAGAAGGAAGGTCTTCCTTCTCTCTCCTTTCAAGGCACATCGAATATACTTTTATTCTAGCTCTTATTACAGGTTACAGTGAATATCTTTTTACTCTCCTAAACAGTGGTTGCTTGGGTGTTCTCTCAGCTCAGAATGTGCTGTCTGGTCCATGCTGGGCATAACTGCTGTAAATGAGTAACCTGAGCCCCTGTGCAACAATCACCTCTGACCATGTCCCTTTGTTACCCTGAAACGCTGGTCAGCCAGGGGGAAGGGAGAATATCATGACCTTACATTACCCTCACCCCTGGACTGCCATTTCCCTCCCATCTCTCCAACACTCTCCAAAAATCCTTTCCCTTCTCAGGGTTCATTTTATTTCATCCCATCCCAATGACTGTGGCTTGAGGGAAAGCAGTGTAGCTCCTTTTATATGCTCAAACCTTTTATATGCTCAGCCCTTCTTGGGCAACACAGGCTCAGTAGATCACCAAATGTCAGCTGGGGCTGGAGGCTGCCTGAAAACTGTTCCACTGTTCAGTGTTCCTGAGGGCTGCATCCTCCTGTTCATTATGTTTATATCACTCAGAGTCCTGCAAAATGCTCTGAGCATGACATCACTTACAAAACTCCTAAATTCATCATTGAAAGCAACCTAAGATCCATCAAGTACAAAACTCAGGGATATCCAATTCAAAGTATTTACAGTAGATGGAGCTATATATTCCCACTATGATCTACTCTGTATTTCATATATCATGTGAAGTTATTAACATTTCAGCAGCTGTCAGTTATTTTTGCTTAAATAAAAGTCATGGGGTTCACTTGGCCCTCTTTATCCTTGTCACCTAAAAATTGGTTTAAAATATTATTCAAGAGTTTCCCTGAAAATTGTATTATGATTAAAAGTAATTGGAACAAGTAATAGACACTATTAAATACCAGAGGTAAACCTTAATTCCTCAGCTATGGACTTGGGTAATCATAATGTGTCAGTGTAGGTTCACCAGCTGTAACAAATGTACCACTGGTAAAGGATGTTGATAACAGCAAAGGATGCATGTAGTTGCAAGGAAGGCTGGGAAATCATCTTTGCTAGGAGGCGACGTGCTGAGCTAAAAATCTGCAGCAGATAGTAAGGTACTGCTAGTATCTTGCCACAATATGATGCTTTGAAACATTTTATTATGGAAATTTTCAAGCGTATAAAATTGTATAATGAATTTCAATGTATCCATCATACATCTTCAACCATTATCAACATTAGCCATCCTTGCTTCATACTGCTCACTTCCACACAGCCTGCACTACCCCCCTCCCGGTTTACAAAAAAAAAAAAAAAATTGTGGTAAATTACAGTCCATGGTATCTGCTGGGGATTGGTTCTAGGATGCCCATGGATACAAAAATTCACAGATGCTCAAATCCCTTGTATAAATGGTGTAGTTGTGGTCCTTTGTATCCATGGATTCTGCATTTGTGGATTCAACCAACCACAGATGGAATTCAGCCTACATTTGGTTCAGTCTGCAGATACAGAAGGCCAACTGTGTACATACATCAAAGCTGGGTTATTTTTAGCATGACATCTTATCCATAAATACTTCACAATGCTCTCTGATGCTGACTTTTAAAAATCTAATTGTCTGCCATTTTTATACAGAACAATACTAATAGTTTCTAATATCACCTTATTTCCAGTCCATACTAAAATTTCCCCTGTGGCTCAGAGGTAAAGAATCCACCTGAAATGCAGGAGACAAGGAGAGGTGGGTTCTATCTCTGGGTCGGGAAGATCTCCTGGAGGAGGAAATGGCAACCCACTCTAGTAATCTTTCCCAGAGAATCCAATGGACAGGTCCTACTACAGGACCCTGTAGTTTAGCAGACTACAGTCCATGGGGTTGCAAAGAGCCAGACACAATTGAGAAACTAAATAGCAATAACAACAACAATATCCAAAAAATACCCACAGGCTTTTTACAGTTGTTGTTTCAAATGGAGTCCAAACTCCATACACTTCCTTTGGGTGTTATACCTTATGTCTCCTTTGTTCTGTAACATCTCTCCTTTTAACAGGCTGCTTTTTGTAACACCTGCTTTTCCACTCCAGTACTCTTGCCTAGAAAATCCCATGGATGGAGGAGCCTGGTAGGCTGCAGTCCGTGGGGTCGCTAAGGGTCGGACACGACTGAGCGACTTCACTTTCACTTTTCACTTTCACACATTGGAGAAGGAAATGGCAACCCACTCCAGTGTTCTTGCCTGGAGAATCCCAGGGACAGGGGAGCCTGGAGGGCTTCCGTCTATGGGATCACACAGAGTTGGACACGACTGAAGTGACTTAGCAGCAGCAGCAGCAGCTTTTTAAAATGGCATCAATTTTTTAAAGAGACTAGGTCAATTTTCCTGAGTAGTAATATACCACAATAGATTTTTAACTTCTTTTGAAATAGGTCCTCAGGAATCATTCTTTAAAATAAACTTCTAGAATTTTCTGGTTAAAGGGCATGAGCATCTATCTGTATGGCCTTCACTCACTATTGACAAGCAGAAGTGTTTCTCCAGTACCTACCTATCTGCCACTGGTTAGGTTTTATCCTGTCACATTCCTCAGAGCTTGGTGAGCACAGGGCATATTTGAAGTTGTATGCTAGTTTAGCAAGTGTGAAATACTACCTTTATTTACGTTCTGTTCATTCACTGTGCTTAAAGTAGTATTAAATACTTGTAACTTATATTTCTTTGGTTGCCATTTCCACCCAGGTATTTATTTACAATTCATGCTTTCTCTTATGTGGCTTGATTGTTTAGATTGTCTAAGCCTCTAATGCTGAACCCCTCTAACCTCTCTAGGTGATTCTGTGATAACTCCCCCTTATAATCATGGCCGTCCCTCATCTTTTTTGTAATTAAACTTTTTAAAAAATTAGTAAACTTTATTTTGTAGTGCAGGTCTTGGGTTAAGGAAAAATTAAGGAACAAGTACAAAGAGTTCCCATATACCCTACTCCCCACTTCCACAGTTTCCCCTGTTCGTGACATCTGGCTTCCATTTGTTACAGTCCAGGATCCATATATTAGGTTCGTGCTTTGTGTTGTATAATTCAGTGGGTCGTGATAAATGTATATTGTCGGATATTCACCATTACAGTCTTGTGCAGAATAGTTCCACTGCCCTAAAAATCCCATATTCCCCCTATTCATCCCTCCTACCCTTCCCCGTGAACCCTGGCAACCACTGATAGTTTTACTGTCTCCGTAGTTTTGCCTTTTTTCAGGATGTCAAATAGTAGTTGGAATCATACAGTATGTGGCCTGTTTAATCTGGCATCTTTCACTTAGCAATATGCATTTAAGAATCCTCCCTATATTCTCATGACTTGATAGCTCATTTCTTCCCTATTTGGTCATGCCTCTTGGTTTGTGGATCTTGGAATCTTAGTTCCTCAACTGGTGATTGAACTCAGGCTCTCAGCAGTGAAAATGCAGAGTCCTAACTACTGGACCACCAGGGAATTCCCACTCATGTCTATATATTGCTAAATAATATTTCATTGACTAGATGTGCCACAGTTCCTTCATCCATTCACCTCTTGAAGGACATCTTGGTTGCTTCCAAGTTTTGGCAATTATGAATAAGGCTGCTATAAGCATTTATGAACAGGTGCTTTTTTTTTTTTTTTGGTGAACATGAATTTTCAGCTCATTTGGGTAAATACCAAGAAGCATGATTTGGGGATCTTATGGTAAGACTATGTTTAATTTTGTAAGAGACTGCCACGCTGTCTTCCAAAGTGGCTGCACTATTTTGTATTCCCACCAGAACAAATGGGCTTCCCTGGTGGCTCAGAGGTTAAAGCGTCTGCCTCCAATGCGGGAGACCCAGATTCGATCCCTGGGTCGGGAAGATCCCCTGGAGAAGGAAATGGTAACCCACTCCAGTATTCTTGCCTGGAGAATCCCATGGACGGAGAAGCCTGGTAGGCTACAGTCCAGGGGGTCGCAAAGAGTCGGACACGACTGAGCGACATAACGGACGGATGGACGGACCAGAACAAATGAGCATTCCTGTCGCTCCACATCCTTGCCAGCGTTTCGTGATATCAGTGTTCTGGATCTCAGCCACTCTGAAAGGTATATATGGTATCTCATGTTGTTATAATTTGCAATTCACTATGCAGATGACACCACACTTATGGCAGAAACTGATGGCTCTTGATGAAAGTGAAAGAGGAGAGTGAAAAGTTTGGCTTGAAGCTCAACATTCAGAAAACGAAGATCATGGCATCTGGTCTCATCACTTCATGGGAAATAGATGGGGAAACAGTGGAAACAGTGTCAGACTTTATTTTTGGGGCTCCAAAATCACTGCGGATGCTGATTGCAGCCAGGAAATTAAAAGATGCTTACTCCTTGGAAGGAAAGTTATGACCAACCTTGATAGTATACTAAAAAGCAGAGACATTACTTTGCCAACCAAGGTCCCTCTAGTCAAGGCTATGGTTTTTCCCGTGGTCATGTATGGATGTGAGAGTTGGACTGTGAAGAAAGCTGATCGCCGAAGAACTGATGCTTTTGAACTGTGGTGCTGGAGAAGACTCTTGAGAGTCCCTTGGACTGCAAGGAAATCCAACCAGTCCATTCTAAAGGAGATCGATCCTGGGTGTTCATTGGAAGGACTGATGCTAAAAGCTGAAACTCAATACGTTGGCCACCTCATGCGATGAGTTGACTCACTGGAAAAGACTCTGATGCTGGGAAGGGTTGGGGGCGGGAGGAGAAGGGGACGACGGAGAATGAGATGGCTGGATGGCATCACCGACTCTATGGACATGAGTTTGAGTGAACTCCGGGAGTTGGTGATGGACAGGGAGGCCTGGCGTGCTGTGGTTCATGGGGTCGCAGAGAGTCGGTCACGACTGAGTGACTGAACTGAACTGAACTGATGACATATGATGCTGAGCATCTTTTCAGGTGCTTATTTGCCATCTATACATCTTCATTTGCGGTGTCCATTCTGATCTTATTTTTAGTTTCAATTGAGTTTTTTTCTTAGTAAATATGAAGGGTTCTTTGTATATTTTGCACACAAACCCTTCATCAGACATGTTTTTCAAACACTTCCCCCCGTCTGTGGCTTGTCTTTTCATTCTCTTAATGCCTTTACAGTTAAACTTTTACTTTGAGGTAATTATAGGTTCACATGCAGCTGTAAGATGTAAACAGAGACGTCCTCTGTACGCTCTGCTCAGTTTCTCCCCATGGCAACACCCTGCACACCTGTGGTGCAGGCTCACGGCCAGGAGATTAGCCTTGACATGTTAAGATACAGAAACTTTCAGTCACTGCAAGGATCCCTTGTGTTACCGGTCCATCATCTTTTGAATGGTCTTTCTACACCTAGGGAAATTCCTGCCTTTAGCGTCCTGCCTCCCCATATAAGAATGAGAACTCAGATTGAAGCTAGTGTATGGCATGGGCACATCCATGTAAAATTGATTTGGAAGTGGGCAAAGTGAGAAAACAGGCTCTTGTGTTGCTGGCTTGGTGGTAATGGGGATATCCGGCTTTGGGAGAGGCAGCCGTGGTGGGGGCTTGCAAAGCTGAGCTCCTGGTGTTGAACGGGCAGTGAGGAAGATGAGGAGAGGGGAGAGAAAGGAGAGGACAGAAGAGGGGCAAGGGGGGTCCTTGTTCCCCAGGACTTGGTGGGACAGGACCCCTGCAGGATCTTCTCATTGGATTTGGGTATTGTTCGCCAAGGTTTAGCCTCCCGAATCTGGTTCTCTACCTTTCCCAACAATTCTATGAACAAGTCCATGTCCTTTTATTTACTTATTTAGTTTACTTTGGAAGAATTTATAGCTAATTATACAAATGGAATAAACAAACAACACCGTTTCTGCCCCCTCCCCAGCATTTTAAAGTACTCTGTCCCTATCATCTTAATTAGCTTATTTCTCCTTAATCATCCAGAATAAATTCCTCTTGCTTGGAACTAAGACCTTGACTGATCAATTTACTTAATACTCAGGTTTCACTGGACTCCAAGTGACAGGTGAACTTTTGATCACTTGTATTTACGGGCGTTTTGCTACAAAAATGTCTGTGGAAACCAAAATAATGCAGGTGTCCATCTGAGACTGGGTACCAGATTATTTATATTAATATTAGTGAGGTTAACCCATGAGATAGGCAGCAGAGGAAAATAGCCAGGATACAAAAGATGCTGAATTTAGAATAAGCCTCAGCAAGAAAACCTCTCAGCCCCAGCCCTTCCTCTGAGACGACCATTAAGCTGTATGTTGAGCTATAGTGGAGAGTTAGATTTTAGGGATAGAGACATCAGGATTAAAACTGAGGTTTTGCCATCAGTTTCCTGTGTGCCACCTTGGATGAGGCACTTGATATTTCTCAGCCTCCATTTGTTTCTTTGTCTATAAAATGGAAATGATAATAAATTACCTCCAAGGTTATTATTGTGAAGGCTGAAGGAGAAAATGAACATAAATGATCTGACAAACCTGGTTTATAACAGATACTTCGGGATTTTCTCGGTGAGCCAGTGGTAAAGACTCTGCCTTTCACTGCACGGGACGTGGGTTCAATCCCTCCTTGGGGAACTAGGGTCCCACAATACTGTGGGATGAGGTAAAAAAAAAAAATTTTTTTTTAATTGAGCAGGAGAAGACTAAAAATTCTAAAGAAAAATCAGACATGAACAGACAAAAGTTGTTGTTTTTTTCTGAAAGATATATATATTGTAGATATATAAAATAGATATTTAACTAATGATCATTTTTATCAGCTGTTCCATTGGGAAAATAACAAGCTAAATCCACTTCCCAAGATGGAAAAGAGGAGGCTGGAGCAGACAGGACTGGCTGCCTCCCCAGGATTCATTCTTCCCTTTTAACAACAGATTTTTCTTTCTCATGGGGCAGTAAAATTCCTAGCTACAGAACTACAATTCCCAATCTCCCTTGAAGCACAGGGCTTCCTATTTCACAGTGTTGGTCAATGGTTCTTACATGAATGTCTATGGGGACTATTTAATATTCTCTGTGTAGTTTCCCTCTACCTTCCTAGCACAGGAATGTGAGGCTGGGGCTGCAGAGGCCATCTCATGACCAGAAGAGACCATGCTAAGACGGCAGAACAGAAGACAGGAGAAATCTGAGCCTTTGGTGGCATCATGGAGCCACTATACCTTGGAACCACCTGCTTCAATGTCCAGTGTGAAAAACGAACCCCGTGTGGTGAAAGCATCAAGGTCAGAGTTCTGTAACATGCAACTGAATGTAATCCCTCACTGCTGTGAAGACCACACCTATCGGGTCGTGGACCCAGTGAATTAGCTCCTAGTAGTCATGGATGGCAATGGCAAGCCACTCCAGTATTCTTGCCTGGAAAATCCCATGGATGGAGGAGCCTGGTGGGCTGCAGTCTGTGGGGTTGCTAAGGGTCGGACACGACTGAGCGACTTCACTTTCACTTTTCACTTTCACACATTGGAGAAAGAAATGGCAACCCACTCCAGTGTTCTTGCCCGGAGAATCCCAGGGACGGGGGAGCCTGGTGGGCTTCCATCTATGGGGTCACACAGAGTTGGACACGACTGAAGTGACTTAGCAGCAGCAGCAGTCATGGATGGAGGAGCCTGATGGGCTGCAGTCCATAGGGTCGCTAAGAGTCAGACACGACTGAGTGACTTCACTTTCACTTTTCACTTTCATGCACTGGAGAAGGAAATGGCAGCCCACTCCAGTGTTCGTGCCTGGAGAACCCCAGGGATGGGGAGCCTGGTGGGCTGCCATCTCTGGGGTTGCACAGTCGGATCGACTGAAGCGACTTAGCAGCAGCAGCAGTCATCTTGAAGAAGAGCTTCCCTGTAACTCAAATGGTAAAGAATCTGCCGCGATGCAGGAGACCCAGGTTCAGTCCCCTGGAGAAGGGAATGGCAACCCACTCCAATATTCTTGCCCGGAGAATTCCATGGACAGAGGAACCCAGCAGGCTAGAGTCCATGGGGTTGCAAAGAGCTGGACATGACTGAGCGACTAACACTACCACTACTGATGACCTTGAAACATGAGGTACAGAATGTGCTGGGGGGGCAGCCTAGACTTTTATCCTACTCATCACACAGACGGTAAAAGGGAAAGATGCCATTTTTTGATAGATTTAGAAAAACTAAATATTTTCCCATAGGATTTATGCAATGGTCTGTCTGTCTCTGGTTACAGGATTCATTGGTCCCTGGAGTGCAATGCCAACTACCGTTTCACCTGCTGTACATAGGATGCTTTGGAATTTGGCCCCCTTCCCAATTGGTGCCCAGGGAATCCCTGAGTGTTTAAGAGCTGGGGGAGAAACCTGATTTGGTCGTGTCTGGTGCTTTGATGATACTGGAGGATGCAGGCTTACTAAAGCCAGGCATTCACCTGTGTCCCAAGGGTGATAGTTGGGACAAAATCTCCCACATCTCTGATAACCACAGGTCCTAGACAGTGCCTTGCCCTGGCAGGCTTAATTGTTCTAGTGGTGGACAAGCCTGCTTACCAGACCTGAATCCAGTGGAGGCTCAGAACCAAACCCAGTAAGGCTTGTTGGAATGAAACTGCCATGAGTCTTTCGCCATCCATTTCTGACAGTGAATGGGCAGTTCTGGGCAGCCCTGGTGGGGCTGGGCTGGTTCTGATGGCCACTTCAAGTGTGCGATCCAGTGGGGCTGCCTCTCCTCCCGCCTCTTCATCAACTAAGATGACCTTTCTCAGTCCAGCTGTATCAGTCAAATAAGAAATATCACATGCCTTTAAGAAACTTGGCGAAATACCCTCAAAACAAAATTAGACCACGTATCTGCGAGGACCTTATACTTCTTGCAAGGAAATGAAAAATTATTAGAAAATAAACCAGTCAGATGTGACCCAGAAGTTTAGACAAGCAGTGCCTATTAATGAACAATTACTGTGGTTGCCTTAAGACAAAGATGATCATTTTCTTTTAGAAGGCCGGAGGTGCAGTTGGGTTCAGGCAGTGCTACTCAGGGGTTCGTCTCTGGCTTCCTGTAGGCCCCTGAGCCTCAAAGAAGTAAATTCACCTTTGAGAGATGTTACACAACCATTTTATGTCTATTACATTTGATAATAAAAAATTAGGGGAAATCCCCTGGTGGTCCAGTGGTTAAGACTCTGGGCTTTCACTGCCAAGAGGCCGGGTTCAATCCCTGGTGGGGAACTAAGACCCCAAAAGCCACATCGTGCAGCAAAAAAAAAAAACAAATGACTTGTTTTATTCATGTCATTTTTAATATCATTTCTGAGGTACTTAATGTGTAATGTATTTTACAAAACTTGGTCTATGAGAAACTAAAAATAAATACATTTTTTTTAAAGGTCCTTCATCCAGATAGCTTGGGAAAACCTAGAGTTTCTCCCCATAGATTCTGATTTAGGGAACTCTGCTCAGATGGGCAGGGCTCCTGTCCACACTCCTACCCAATCTCCATCTGCAAGTGTGCTTTCCTGCAAGGGGTGTTGTCTGGGACCCTCCCAGAGTCTCCAGAGACTGAGCTAATACTTCACAGTGAGTAATTTCCCATAAAATGGCACCTATGTGATCAAACCAGTCCATCCTAAAGGAAATCAACCCTGAATGTTCATTGGAAGGACTAATGCTGAAGCTGAAGCTCCAATACTTTGGCCACCTGATGCGAAGAGCCGACTCATTGGAAAAGACCCTGATGATGGGAAAGAATAAAGGCAGGAGGAGAAGGGGGCGACAGAGGATGAGATGGTTAGACAGCATCACCCACTCAATGGACACGAGTTTGAGCAAGCTCTGGGAGATGGTGAAGGGCAGAGGAGCCTGGTGTGCTGCAGTCCACGGCGTCGCAGAGTCAGACACAGCTTAGTGACTGCACCGCGACGTGATTTGATCTTTCGGTGACACCTGGCCCAATCTTGGTTGTCAGGTTGGGCCGGATATGGGTAGTTTCTTCACTGAACTGTCTTGTACGGAAGGCCTTGCTGCCCAGGGCCAGGGAGAGCTGTAGTGTAGAAATGCTGCTCCATCTAGAACATTCGAGGCTGTCGGAACATCACGAGGGTTACGGCAGTGGCACCAAAGAGTCTGCTGATGATAAATATTGGGTAGGGGCGGGCCAAGTTCTAAAAGAAATCAATAATTGAACCCTTAGGATTCTGTTAAGAGAGAAAGGAAGGAGGATGCTCTCCTAATAAAACCGTGAACATTTATTTAGGGTTATTTCTCGGGTATTTTCACAGACAGTAGGTCATCTCAGCCCTCACATTGGGGTTGTTATTATTTCTATTTCGCATTTGAAGGAACTAAGGCCTGGGAGAGTTGAGACTTGCTTAGGGTCCCTGGGAGAGGTGACCCCTGATTTAGAGTGTCCAGGGAATCTCCCCTATTGTTTTTCTCCCCACGGCAGGACATGGGTCTCAGATCAGAATGGGTGATTGCTCTCTCCCCCGGGCCTCTGTGAGCTCTGTCTGGGAGCAGCCGTGGCCCCTGTGCCCCAGTCCACGTCCTCTTGGGGGGTCACTTTCTCTCAGGGGTCACTTTCAGGGCCACAGAAGGCAGGCTGATATGATGGGGAAAGTCTGGTGACCCCAGGTTCTTATTCTAGCTCTGCTGGGCAGCACGTGAAGGGACTCATTTTCCCCACCTTCATCTTTTCCTGCCTCTTCTCATGGGCAGGACCTCCCCATGGGATGTTTTGAGTGTTTTATGATCATTCATTGAGGCCCCAGTCCAGCACCTGGGCGAGCACTCAAGCAATGGGAGCTGGAACTCCATAAGCATCGCTCGCCTCTCCAGCTCCCCCGCGAGCCGCTTCCGAGGATGGATTTGATCTCATTCCTGTCTTTATCAGTGAGGCTGAGCCCCCATGAAGCCCAGCAGGCCCTCTGTACACGACTGTTTAATGAAGAAACTGCCCACATCTGGCCCAATCTGACCACCAGGACTGGGACAAATGTCACCGACACTGCTGGTTGCCCGTTCCGACCTACAGTCTCTTCCTGTTGGCAATTAACTGAGCAGAGCATTCAGCCGAAAGCCTGCTTCCTGCCTCCCTGGCAGCTGTGCTCAGTGGCTCAGCACGAACAATGGGATGAAAGCTGATGTGTCGTGTGGTTCTTCTGGGAAGTCTTACAGGAGGGGGCAGCCCAGTTCCCCTCTCCTTCCATTCTGCTGCAGAGGACGCGGATGCATGCTCTGGATGAACAGATGCCATCATGGACCATGCAGAAGAGTTCAGTGGTCTGGGTACGACACAGCTAAAAGAACACTCAGGGCAGCAGGAGTGGCTAAAGCTGCCCAACCAACCCAGATCGATGGCCTCTCTCTCAAGAGAGACAAGACTAAAACCCTCCATCGTGTTTAAGCCATTGTTTTTAGTGGGTTTTCTGTCACAGGCAGCTGAAACCCAAGCTAAATGTTAAGGCAATCCTGGAAAGAAAAATGTCACCCCCATCTTTCTTTGAGCGCTTAGCGGTATCACCACCTTGTCCAAATGAAAACTCAAGCCCCCAGGTTCAAACGTGGTTGCGCGCAGCTGGTTTCAGGCTTCAGTGATCCTGGTCTCCCTTGTTATCATGTTACCCTCCCGCCCCCATTTTGAATGTGGCTCAGATAGTTGGATGTGTTTTCACCCTGTTTCTCCATTCAAGCAGAAGCAGCCTCCACACATGTCAAGGAAGGTTCCATCTGTGTTGAAAAGATTAAACACAGGAAGAAACAGGGAAAGGAGGGAAGGGAAGGACAGAGGGACCAGCTTGAGGGAGAGGCCTCCTGATGCACTGGGGACCTGGGCTCTCAAAACCCATCAGAGATTCCCAAGCCTCCAACATGACGCAGCAGCTGAGCAGCTAAGGGCTATCGGGGCTGGGCCATCCCAGGGTGGGCAGCTGATCAGTCACCCCCAGGCTGTGGGACTGAGTAACTTGGGCAAGGAGACAGGTACCCAGCATCTCAGCTTAGTGTGCTCATTTGCACTCCAAACCTGCTCCCCGCCACGACTCCCCCATCTCGGCTCAGAGCGCCTCCACCCTTCCTGCTGCGTGGGTCAAACCTCAGAGCCTTTCTTTTTTACCAGAAAGAAAAATATATACATTATTTGGCTGTTCGGGGTCTTAGCTGTGGCATACGGGATCTAGCTCCCCAACCAGGGATGGAACCCAGGCCCCCTGCATTGGGAGCGCAGAGTCTTAGCCACTGAACCACCAGGGAAGTCCCCTTAGAGCCTTTCTGGACCCTCTCTTTCTCTCACACCCTACACCCAATCCATAAGCAAACCCAGAGAGTCTGCTCTCATAATACACACAAAGCTTATCACCACTCATCACTCCCAGGGCCCCCATCTTGGTCTGCACCATCGAACTCTTTCCTGCATTGTCGCAATGGCCTCCGAGCTGGCCTCCGGGTTCTGCCCTTGTTCCCAAGTCTATTCCCATCACAGCGGCCAGGGTGAGCTTGGCTCAACATGTGCTCAAAATCCTCCAGGAAGTCCAGGTCCCTCAGGGTGAAGGCCAAAGTCCTTAAAACACCCAACACGGCCCTACCTGACTTGCCCCAGTGAGCTCCTCTCCTGCTTCTCTCCCACCTCCATCTCTGTGCCTTAGCCACACCAGGCTCTTGGGTGTCCCTTAAAAACACCAGCCACGACCCACCACAGTGCCTTTGCACCTGCTTTTCCCTTTGCTTGGAAAGCTCTTTCCCAGTTATTCAAGCGAGTTGTCCTTGCATCTTCTGCAAGTCTTTGGTCTAACGTCTCCCTCTCAACGAGACCTCCCTGACTGTTAACATGGTATCACCTCCCCATCTACCTCCAGCCCATGGTCTGGACCTGATCTTTCTTGCATCAGGTCTTGATAGGTATCTGACATGCTATATACTTTACCTATTTCGTTTACGTCTGTCTCCCCTGATAGAATGTAAGCTCTGTGAGTACAACGGCTTTGGTTTCATTTATTACTCTATTCTCAGCGACCACAATAGTGCCTGATGCTAGGTAGGTGTGTGATAAATACCTGCTGTATCTCCTCTGATTTGCTTTTCCTCCCTCCTTGCTTCACTCTTGCTGTCCTGGGATCGCACCTCTCCCCAGTGATACATAAGCACATGAGGTTTAAAGCAGGTTCTGTTTTCTGAGGGACTTGGGCTATTACTACAGTAACTTGTTACAGATCACAGTTGGTAAGAGACAGACCAGGATTCAAACCTGGGCAACCAGCCTACCTCCAGAATCACAGAGCCACTGGCACGCCACAGTAAGTGCCATCCCACTACCATTGTTCCTTCTTAGAGCTGCACCTGCATAGGCTCAAGGCAAGTTCATGGTTTAAAACAAAAGATAGATTCCTTACAATGTCTACGGTTCTATAGTCAATCGGCTCCACTTTTACCCTGGCAACAGTTCTCTTTGTCGGGATGAAGGAAAGACAGTGTAATTTCTGGTTGGGAAAGGCACGGATACACATGGAAAAGAGAATGATCAATGGGCTGGTTGATTCATGAGATTTATACTCAAAATCTTTCTTGAGAATACATGTAATTTTACAAGACCATTCATCATAGCACCAAGCCTAATACTCCTTGATAGAAAACATTCAAATAACAAATACTCCAGTTAATTTCCCAAGGGTATAAATTATGCAAATAATCATTTATATCTTCATTTACAATAATTAATAAATAAGAGTGCACGTTCATACAATTTTTTTACAAAGATACCTTTTTTTTTTTTTACAAAGCTACAGCTATGTATATACTAAATAGACAAAATAATTCTTGTGCTACAAAATAACATTTCACTTTTTTCCAATAGTTTTCTTAGTCCTCTCAGGAAAAATATTCATTCAGACATTATCAATTAAGTCCTGCCATGACATTGAAAGAAACGGTAGCAGTGAATCTGTTAAACATACTACAGACCTTGAAAAAATAGACCTATCATCACTCAATACTATACACTTTCAACAACTCCCGTTCCCAGGTTTACTAACTGGTCCCGACCATGCACCTGCTCCATGGTAGGGACCAACCATCCTTCTGTATTTACTCTTTGTTTTTGGCTGATGTTACCAGCACCAATGTAAGTGACACCAGCAGCTCATTTAGGGTGCAATTCAAGGGCAAAGGGTCTCTGTTTCACGGTACCCATTCCCCAAGTGCCACACCCACCCCAGGGACACGCTACACAAACGTGCTAGTCTTTGGCTTCAAGGATCCAATGCTAGAATGCAAGCAGCCTCTGATTCAAGTGGAATTCCTGTGCCTGGACAGAGGAGCCTGGTGGGCCACCGTCCATGGGGTTGCAGAGAGTCGGACACGACGGAGTGACTAACACTATGCATGTCGATGCTCAGAGGGACGGGGAAAAGATGAGAATAGAAAGGCACAGCTGCTTACATCTGTGTGTTCCTGTGGCTGGACTTGTGAATTTCAAAGAATCTGAGAAAACTCTGCACCAGATGCTGATTTAATTTAAGGAGACCAGTTTAGTTCTGGGAGCCCAGGAAGCAGATCTCGCACATTCTACTCCAAATTTCCACCCCCACACCTTTTATTCCACCAAACCCTTTCCGAAGGCACCTTTCTAAATACTAAAGCCGGAAGCCGTGCTCTAAGCTTTGGAATTCACTTACAAATGCAGAGGAACATTTATTCTAAGCAAATAGGCCACTTACTGAGATGTTTAAAAAAAAAAAAAGAAGAAAAAGAACTTGCTAACCTTTGGATTTTGAAACCTAGGATGAACTTCAAAAAAGAGGTCTTCTGACTTTCAACCCAGAAAGGTAAATGAATTATTCAAGATGTCACAGCAGGTGGGCCGGAGCTAGGAATTGGGTTCCTAACAGCCAGGCCAGTGCTGTCCTACTCTGGAACACTATCAACTCTCTAGGTTACAGACACTCTTAAGATGTTTCAACCCTTAGATACAGGCATGTTGTGGCTATCCTCACAGCAAAGTCTACTGACTTCTGGTGGGGCTAAGAGAAGTGGGAACTATTGCAAATGGAAAAAAAAAAAAAAACCCCTATCAAAAGACACTTTTCTATTTGTTTTTGCAACAGTGCAAAACCCACAACTTTTTAAAGGCAGAACAGAGGGAAAAAATGGTGATTCCTATCTCACAGAACAGCCAGTTGTCTTCCTCCCAGGAATTCATGTTCTCATCCTTATTTTAATTGTGTTCTGCCCAGGACAATGAAATTTGCTTTTCCAAGGAGGGGGCCTCTCTTCCACTCTGAAAAACATGTGTTAGAAGAACTGAGTGAAGAGCTGGGGGCAGTTAATTAAAGTCACTCACTCTTGAATGTTTGACACTAAGGTTAAGCTGCTGAAGGCCCTTTAAAGGCAGTCATTTTGGTTATAAATTTGAATCTGGGGTGTCCTCAGTTATTAAAATTTTTTTAACTTTTTAATTGAAGTATAATTGAGGTACAATATTACTCAGTCACTTTTACTAACTGAGGATGAAGGAAATATTTAAGCAGTGTTGATATGGAAAGTGAAAGTGTTAGTCACTCAGTTGTGTCCGACTCTTGGCGACCCCATGGACTGTAGCACACCAGGCTCCTCTGTCCATGGGACTGTCCAGGCAAGAATACTGGAGTGGGTTGCCATGCCCTCCTCCAGGGGATCTTCCTGACCCAGGGATAGAACCTGGGTCTCCCACATTGCAGGTGGATTCTTTACCACTGAGTCACCAGGGAAGGGTCAAAGTGTGCAGAGACCTAGAAAGGGGAAGAACGCAAAGTGGGCGGTTACAAGTGACGGATGAAGTTCACCACCTTCCCAGCTCTGAGATCCTCACCCATTCTTGCCAGCTAGACCAAAGTCAGTAAGAATCAGAATCACCTTGGGGCAAAGCTTATTTTCTATACAGTGAAATCTAGGGTGGAAATCAACGTTTGGAAGGAAGTCCTATATTTGCGGTTCTACCTCCTGCCAGCTCTATGATCTTGTTATTTTCCTCTTGTGTTTTAGCTTCCTCTAAAGCTAAAAGCACCACCTCCTGTGGTGAAAGAACCACCTCCTGTGATTGTTAAGGGTCCAGTGAGTTCATGGGTAGACTTCCTCTTATAAAAGATATGAGTTACGTTTGAGACAGAGCAGATGGCAAGAGGGCGGTAGGTTGGAAAGAAGTTGGGAAAAACTTTGGTAATGGCTTATAATGAAAGGAGGTCTAGTCGAAGCTCGGTGAGGAGGGACAGGCAGACAAGGAGCTGCTGAGCATACCAATGTTGGAACAAGCTCACAAGGAAGCTATTAATATTTTTGGCCGCACGTGGAACTTTCCCAACCAAGGCTCGAACCTGTGTCCCCTGCAGTGGAAGCATGGAGTCTTAACCACTAGACCACTGGGCAAGTCCACAAGGAAACTATCATTCACTCAACAAACGTGTACTGAGTATCTACTCTGCACAGAAGATGGTCTGAGAGGTCATTTGCCCAAGGTCACCCAGGTATCTGGAGACAGAGCTGGAACTGAAACCTAAATCTGGCTGATTCCCTAACCTGCCCTCCTCCCCATCCCATAAAACCTCCTGGGGAAGGAAGTGACTATAAAATGAGTGGGCGGGCGGCTTCAGTTAGATTTCTGCCAGATGAAAGCTGGCCTTGACATCTAAGTGTCAGGGATTTTAAAGTTACCAGTGGGACCAGGGCCAGACTGTTGTGTATTTAACACCATGTGGTCAAACAGCATAAAACACTGGCTGTCTTCTTCCCACAGATGAGGATGCTTTTTGGCTTGTTGCTGCTATAGCCCTGGGCTAGAGGTGACTGCTTGTCTGATGGGTTTTCATAAAGGTTCTCAGAACAAATTATAAACATCTAAGTTGATCTTCCCTGTGCAGGAGGACTTGGCAATTCCAGAAAAATCAGAGGGGTTCCAGAACTCAATGATCTCTGCTGACCCTTGGGAAGTAGGGGCTCAGGGTCTCCAGGCCTTTGCCCCTTCCCTAGCTGACAGAGCCCACGAGAGTGGAGGATGGTGAAGACCTGCGGGTCACTGTGGAGCTGTCATACATCAGAGAACGGAGGGCCAGGGCTCACCTGGAGCCTGAGGCCACAGCATCTGCATGCTCGCCATGAAAATGGAAAATTCTGGATGCAAAAGAGACTGAGTCCCAGCTCTGCCTCCATCAGGCTCACTTCCGTTCGCTGCCTGTTTTTCCTCAACGAGATGCCCGACAAGAGACAGTGCAAAAAAAGATCCGTGGGATTTCATGTCCAGTGAAGAAGCCACGTTTCATTTTCTGGCTCCCTGAAACTGGCTAACCGTTAAGGCAAACTCTGCAGCCATTTCCAACAAGTGAGCGTGTTATCATTCATGCTGGCTTTCAGCTTTCAGCCGCTCAGCCCGGGTCCTGGCCCTCATCCTGAGCGCAGCCCCGCTCAGCAGCTAGATGGACTGGATGAAGAGCCAGCCATTCAGTGGGGGCTCTGGACGGCAGCTGCGGACCCAGGCACTAAATCTGCCCCCAAAGGCGCTTTCACCAGAGATGATGCAATGTCGGGGCAAGAGAAATAACACATCTGGACTTGAAGGGCATCATGGGCTCTTGTTTCCTGGCCAGAACATCACCGAGAAGGTTCTGAAGAGCAATGCTGGCTTGAAACTCGCACACAGCCCACCTTGGGCACTTCAGGACATCCATGGAGATGGCTGGGGAGGGCTCCAAGCAGAAAGGAGAGAGGCCACAGCTGCAAGCTGCAGTGGCCTTCTGGGGAGTTAAGAAAAGCCAAGGTCGCATGAAAGAGAGTACGTCACAGGACTGCCCTTCAATGACACGACCATGGAAACAGAAGCGTTCTTAACAAGGAAGCCACCATGAATTCTGGTATTCAGGGAGATACAGTCTTTCCTTGTTTCCTCGGGCTGGTGTCTGAGATCAGCTCCTGGAAATTCTGACTACTCAGTGGGAAAGGAGGTGCAAGTGAGCTTCAGGGACCGGAGGCTGGAGGTTTGCAGAAGACTCACTTGGGTGTCAAGTTGTCCCTCCTGAGGGCACTAAGCAACATTGGGACTAGTCATTTTTCCTTCCCGATCCTCTCCTTTCTCATTTCTTAAATGAGACACTGTGATCCCTACGTGATCCCTAAGGCTAGCAAACAATCTACAATTTATGGAGATACAGGGAGGCAGCCTCCAAATCTTCTGCCTTCTATAATTTAGACCCTCACACAGAGAAGGTTAGAATTGCACAGGGACGAGAGGAGAGCTGGGGAGAATTCTGCTGAATCCCAGAAAGGGAGAAGCAGCCTGTGTCTGGAGTGGTTGTCTAAGGGGCAGAGAAGAGGGTACTCCGTTCTCAGACCTGGTGGGAACCCATCTCCCCACAGAGTCCTGGCTTGACTGGGAAAAAAAACTGCTCAACCAGTTCCAAACAGCCACCCAATAGAGGGAGCAGCCGTATTGTTCACTGGACGACACCAGTGTGGGCTACCAGTTTCCCAATGAAGCAAAGCAAGGCAAACCTAAAAAGTGTATGACTCCATGGAGCTTGGGGGCAGTGGGAGCTCTAAGATGGTTGTGGGGAGGGGCAGGAGGTGAAAGAGGCAGGAAGGAGAACCCCTATCTGCACTGTGGCATTGAGGGGAGCGCTGTGTGTTCCCTCCCCATCCCCCCAACTTGGCCCAGTGCGATCTGAAGGCACTCGAAGACCACTGGCTCAGCAGGACTCAGGGCAAGTTCACAAGCGTGTCTACGCAGCAGCGAGCTTGCCTAACCAGCAGGGAGAAAGCACGCAGGGGGCTGCATGGAGAGGGCCCCTGTGTTCAAGATGGGGGCCTGAGCACGTGGGCTCATGTCTTCCCTGGCGAGGGCCCACAGAAACAAGAGCAAAGGAATGGAAGCAACGGCACCATGAAGACAGAGCAAAGGAGAGGAGGGGACAGCAGGTGAGAGACGCCAACCCATTTATGGCAGGGGCAGAGTGGAGGCAGACGGGCAGGGCCGAGGAACCCCAACACCTCGCGTGTGCAGAGGAGAGGCGCCGTGCCGAGCTGCAGCCACTCCTCGGGGCGAGCAGAGGAGCTCCGACCCAGGGACACCAGGGACAGTGCGGCGGGACGATTCATTGTGTCTACGTACTGACGGTGATGGGACGCCTGCTCAGAGGTCAGGCTGCGGGCACTCGAGTGTGTGCCGGCATCTCTGGGTACGGCCCTCCAGTCTGTGCGCTGCACAAAGGGGCAAGGCTAAGGGGCAACTGGGAGTTAAATCTAGCCCTTGCTCTGCTCCTCAAGCCTTTCCCTGGAGAAAGAGGCAAATTATGCGCCTGCCAATTGGGCCACATGCCCACGGGTGGCTTCTGCCCCAGAGGGGCACCTGTCTCGAAGTCATCCACTCAGAGGGAATGCCCTTTTGAAACTGCATGAGGGCTCTGCATAGGCTAGGAGCCACCCTGTGTATGCTCAGAGAGAAGTGGAAATATCTCTAAAGAAACACCATGAGAAAAGACCTGCAACTATTGATATGTGTGGTCCTCCCCTGAGAGTTCAGGTGCCCACCTGGTGACCCTACAGAAAATCCACGAGCTGACACACAGAGTTTCCAATCCATTTTTTGAAATATCACTCTGACACAAGAACAGATCCACAGGATCACTAGATATCTCAAGAAAACATGTCACATGAAAGGGAGAGACTGGGGCTAACCAAAAGAAAGGGAACTTAGAGGAAATAAAAGCAAAGCAGCAGAAAGGCAGTTCCTCAAAACCCCACTATCAGGAACATCCGGAGAGATAAGTTCTGCAGCTATGAAACAAGAACAGGATTCAATAAAACAGAAACAAGAGAACAGCCACAAAACGTTTTGGAAATGAAAAATCATTCACCAGGAACACTGAGAAGATAACGTTAACTCTCTTTGCAAGCAGATAAAAAAATGAAGAGATGAGAAATAGAAAAAACAATATTAGAGGATTGGCCTGGGAGGTCCAACATTGGAACAACAGGTGGTCCAGAAGAAAAAACGGGAACAATTACAAGAAAACTTAAGAAATTTCCCATGAGAGCCCAGAATGAGGTACACCATCATTGGGACCGTTCAGAACACTAAGAATGGAGGGATATTAAATGTTTCCTGGGAAGGTGGAGAAACCCAGGTCACAGCTAAAGGCCTGGGAATCAGAATGACACTAAGAATCTCAACAACCACGTTGGAGGTGGGAGTGGTGGGAGACTATTATTTTCCACCCACAATTCTATATCCAGCTACCCCTGGATAAGGGTAGAATAAGGATGTTTTAAGTTATGCAAAATCTCAAAATATTTACTTCCCATGTTCTTTTCTCAGGAAGTTACTAACAAAGGTGCCACACCAAAATCGTCATCCTCATCATCATCAAGGAGAAAAAAATTGACAAGACAAGCAACTATATTACATCCCCTTGGTTGGGAAGTAAACAGACCTCATGTGCTCACGATGAAGAGAGATGTACCAAACAACATAATCTAATTATGCTGGAAAAACAAAGCTGGGTTTGGCTAGGAGCAAGATCCTTCTCTACCATGGTAGAAAGCCAGTTGATATCTTGCTATTCTAAATTCTAAAAATAAAAAGAAATATAAGCATGTTATATAGAAATGCAAAGGTAAATATTAGAAGACATAGGAAGAGCTGAAAGGGTTACTTCCAGGAAGCAAGACCCAGGATATTGCTAGTTTCCATTAAAAGCCTTATAGTATTTGTTTCTTTTTAAACTATAAATATGTATTACTTGGAGAAGAATTAAAAATAAATTCTTAAAAAAAAAAAAACATGGGGTGGTTTGTCCTGCTGGCTTCTTACTCATCTTCTATAACTGACTTCATTCACACAAGCCTATCCTCAAGTGAGAATTTTTTTTTCTAAAAAAAAAAATCAATTTGCTGCCAACCTGAACTAAATGACTTTCAGGCATCTTGCCAGTAGATGGTTTTAAACAATATTACACTTTGTAATGGGTGAGAGAGAAAACCTGCAGACTTTTCTGAACAAGGTCTAGATCTGTAAAATGAAATGATTAACATTTGGGTCAGCTCTTCCCTGGCTCTTCAAGCATCTAATTTAGGTGAGGACTGTTTGGTGTCACACACATAATCTTTAGTATCTGTTCCTTTGAGCGTTCAATGATGCTAGGGAGCTCATTAATTAGCTCATTTTCCATTGGACACTTGGCCCTCTAGATGGAACTGCTCCAAGCTCCCAGAAGCTTTCAGCTTGGAAGGCTTTGATTCGTTCATGGAGAGAAGGCAGGCTATAACCAGAGTGGGACAGAAGTCGGGTTTTGGCTGTCAGCAACTCAAACGTGCTAGGTAAATTCTTTTGGCCATGATGGAATTCTGTAAGCTGGAGACCCACTGCTCGAAATATGCAAGCCCTTGGCTTGTGGAGAGAGAAGCGTGATTCTTGGAAGAATCTAACAACAACACTGGTGTGTCAGCTGACAGGCTGTTAGAGCCGTGAAGGATATTCCAGAAGGAACGGGCGACAAGCCTGGAAGTGAACAAAACTTCATGGGAAAAATACGAGAAAAAAACAAAGGTTGGCTGTTGACCTAAAAATTTTGGTTTTGTTTTAAATGAGGACATTCTTATCTATTCATTTTATTATTTTATTTTTTCCAGGACATCCCTGGGCCCAAGAAAAGTTCCCTAAGAGAGGGGACAGCTCTGGAGGGGGCACCGGGTGGCCTGGGTACACTTGCAAGTCTGCTCCGGGTTGGCTGTGTGATCTTGGCCAAACGGCTCTGCCTCTCTGGGTTCAGCAGCGAAGATGCTGTCTGAATGCCCCTCTCGACCTCGTCATCTGCAGGTTTATAAGTATCACTCGATTTGCTTTCTGAGCGGGGGAGGACAAGGGGAGGAGGCAGGGCCTGTGTCTTGAAAGGAAGCAGGGAGCCCAGGGTAAAAGGGAGACGGAAGACGGAAGACCAAAGGGCGGCTGGATGCCCATCCTCCACCACCTGCCAGTTCTGGCTGCTTCTCAAGATGCCTTCCGGAAAGCTTTCTCCTTTTCAAGAAACCCATTATACCGGGCCACAAAGGACGGCGGTGCTGAGACGCGCACTGTGCGGCAGGTGTGCAGAAAGGTGCTCTCGGAGCAGGAACCTGCTGGGCTACTACCTCCTCTAACAGCAACCGGAGCGCATTCTCAGCCAGGCCACTCCCGCCCTCCTCCTGGGGCTTTGAGAGGCTCTCAGCGTTTACAGTGCTCTGCGGGGGGCCTTGGGTGCCAGCCTCGGGCACCGGCCTCAGGAGCCATGGATGGAAGCCGGAGGTGGGGGGTGCGGGTGTGGGACTGCCCAGGCAAAGCAAGAGAGATCCCAAGCCTTGCCCCAAGTCAGCCAAAGCTCTGCTCTTCATGTTTCGACTAGACCACCCCCTGAGAATCCTCTTGAAAGGAGGATTCCATGGGTGGGAAAGGTTTGGAAAATCACAGTTTTTTCTTTCAGTCAGTGCAAAAGCAAAATGAAAATGCATCCCTTCCCTAGAAAAACACCCTAGAGTGAACACGCGTGCACTGCAGCTCACGACCCGGCCTTTACTTTCCGTGAATTTTGCCAATTGTGGATGCACTTTTCTGGGGGAGGCAGTTTTGTGCTGTTCTTTGGATTACCCCCTCTCCCGCCCCGCCAAGACCGCAACCAACCACCAGACCATTACGGGGCCCCCAGTGCCTTCACCCAAATGCCCCGCTTGGAGGAAAGTGGGGCAATTTTCTTCCTATGGGGGCTCTCCCTGGGGTATCCATCCCCTTTGTCATCAGGGGGTGAGAAACTCAAGTCCATCTGGGACCTTAAAAACCGAGCGAGCTAAGAATCAGTGCTTGTGCTCAGTCAGTGAGTCGTGTCCGACTCTTGGCGACCCCACGGACTGTAGCCCGCCAGGCTCCTCTGTCCATGGGATTCTCCAGGCAAGAATACTGGAGTGGGTTGCCATTTCCTTCTCCAGGAGATCTTCCCAACTCAGGGATCGAACCCGCATCTCTTGTGTCTCCGGCACTGGCCGGCAGATTCTTTACCACTGAGCCACCTGGGAAGCCCCATTAAGTCTCAGCCACGAAGCTTAATAGTAATACCTGACAGAACAAGGCACACAAAGCCCACCCAAGGATCCGGCCACACACCTGAGTGTTAGGTTCACAGCCTAAGAGAAAAGCATGCTTAGGGCTTACAAGAAAAGAAAACGAAAGGAAACATGAACAAAAAATAGTGGGGAAGCAGTGGGGTGGGTGTCTAAGTTTCCTTGGAGGTCTTCCACTATCTGTAGAAGTGCCCCGTCCAGAATAGGCAAGCAGAGGAAGGAAGGAGAATGCCCGCCCCACGGCCAGGGTCCCGTCTCTTTTATTACGCAGACGCACGCATCAGAGTCTGTTGATGTCCAGCTGGGGGAAGAGCAGCAGGCAGTAAACCAGGAGCCAGAGGAAGAGGATAAAGTACATCACGTCCGGCTGCTGGACCAGCTGTGTCAGCGAGTCGCTCTGGGAGCTGTGGATCTCCCGCAGACTGGCTTTGCCCGAGTGGTTGGCCTTCCTGCAGGAGGGAGACACACCAAAACAGTCACGAATGGGGTCCCCCCGTCCAGGGGACCCCCGCTCCCTCCCTGTTCTCCAGCTTCACTGCCCAACTGGAGAGCCAATGGCTTCCCAGCGAGGGGCAGACCCAGGTGGAGGGCGGGGTCCCGGGACGCTCTGAGCTTTCAGACCCTCTCAGTTCATCTCCACAACACCACGACAGAGGAGCTGTTAGCCCCATTCTGCAGATGGGCCTGCTGAACCTCGTGGGGTGGGTGGAGGGTGGCTTTCTCCAGCGCACACAGTGACTTCTGTGACAGAGCCGGGACCCAGGCCAGCTCTGCACCCTCCTCCAGGATGTGTCCCATTATACAGCAGTGCCCTGAACGCAGAGTTCGAGGCTGACAGCACTTTTTTGTTCTCCCAAGAACAGAGGGGCTTCCTAAGGAATCTAAAGAGAGAAATGGAGTGTTCCCTGCTAACCGATCATTTAAAAACAGGCATTAGCAACAAAAAGCGAAGGCAATGGCGCCCCACTCCAGTACTCTTGCCTGGAAAATCCCATGGATGGAGCAGCCTGGTGGGCTGCAGTCCGTGGGGTCGCTAAGAGTCGGACAGGACTGAGCGACTTCACTTTCACTTTTCACTTTCACGCATTGGAGAAGGCAATGGCAACCCACTCCAGTGTTCTTGCCTGGAGAATCCCAGGCGCGTCAGAGCCTGGTGGGCTTCTGTGTATGGGGTCACACAGAGTCAGACACGACTGAAGCGTCTTAGCTGCAGCAGCAGCAACAACAAAAAGACACACCTCTCTACCACCCAATTTTTGTTCTTGGCTTTGGAACCTAACCTTGAAAGTGATTACCAGGTTCCATATTGGTGAGAGGTATCTTTCTTATTTTCTTTTTTAAGAGAAGAGAGTAGATAAATACTTTTAAGAGAGTAGATATATATATATATATATATTTAATATCTATTTTTATTTATCTGGCCGCACCAGGTCTGAGTTGCAGCATGTGGAAACTCTGTTGTAGCATGCGGGATCTAGTTCCCCGACCAGGGATCAAACCCGGGACTCTGTGTTGGAAGCATCGAGTCTTAGCCAGTCACTCTCCAGGCAAGTCCCTTTTCTCTTATTTTTATCTTAACAGAAAGTGAAAGTGAAAGTCACTCAGTTGTGTCCGACTCTTTGTGACCCCATGGACTATACAATCCATGAAATTCTCCAGGCCAGAATACTGGAATGGGTAGCCTTTCCCTTCTCCAGGGGATCTTCCCAACCCAGGGATTGAAGCCAGGCCTCCCGCATTGGAGGTGGATTCTTTACCAGCTGAGCCATCAGGGAAGACCTAAGGTAGCACTGAAATGACATTTTACTATTGCCTGGTGGAGTCCCTTCTAGGGGGCTGTGTGGTAGTGACAGAAAAGGCTCAGAAGACATTATCTGATTGCAGCCGGGGCTGGGGTCTCTGCTTGCAGCTGCATTTACCAAACCTGTGTGTAAGCTCCTCGGGGTCAATCTGGGGCACGTGACAGAGATTATGAGAAGCAAAATTCACCTCTTCTCTGAATCATCTCCTGATACAGCAAGAAGCCAGGCCAAGAGGGGATTAAACCTTTGCCCTGGTCTGGAAACTGAGTGATTCCCACGCAGATAAGGGGCAGAATTTCTTTCTCCTTCTTACAACTGTTTTTAAAGAAATTTTAAACTACTTTTTTTTTATTGTATAGGTAATAAATGCTCAAAAGCATGGAAAACGCAACGGCATTTCTCAACCTTGAGGGTTCAATTTTCAAAGACTCTATCTCATAAAAGCTAAAAGTACTATTTTCCTATGAGGATGTCAAGCTCAGTGGAAAATGTGAATTAATATTTCCATTTTATGGCAGGAGAGGGAAACAAATCTTGCCTCTTTTTTTTTTTTAAGAACTGGAGAGGTAGGCGTCTAAAGATCACAGTCCTGGCTGTTGGGAAATTTTCAGAGTCTTTCCATTTGAATAATCTAAGTCCTTCCAGGTTTCCCTGGTGGCTCAGAAGGTAAAGAATCTGCCTGTAATGCAGGAGACCCGGGTTTGATCTCTGGCTCAGGAAGAGTCCCTGGAGAAGGGAATGGCAACCCACTCCAGAATTCGTGCCTGGAGAACCCCATGAGCAGAAGGGCCTGGCAGGCTACAGTCCATGGGGTCACAAAGAGTTGGACACAACTGAGTGACTAACACTTTTCAAGTCCTTCCTAGCCAATTCAAATCCATGGCAAACACAATAAATAAATAAAATTAAGTGATTCAATAACTTTAACAGGGATAGGGACATCTCGGGATTGTCAGAGTTTCAGATTTGTCTGCCGGCCTATGTTCTAAACGGGCGGTGTTACAACCATTCGACACAGTCTGGGTCATCTAGTTCTCCGACAGTAAGAAATACTTTCATGGACATCCTGGCATGTTTGCACTCCCTCTTCATGTCTGCTCTGATGCCATAAAACTGTAAGATCAGCTCAGTGAGCTTCTGAGTATTGTACCTGCAGCGGTGACACAGAAGGAACACAGTTGTCAGGGCCCAGAGCATTTTAAACAGCACACACAGCATCCCATCCCTGTCTCCTCTGCCTGGCTCTGTCCAGAGGGCCGGCTGATGCCACTGCATTATCTCAACGAAGACTCACACCCAGGTCTCATGACCCAGACCTGTCTTTAAACCAAGTCATTTTTCTGAACCGTACCCTGCTTGTCAACCTGGATTCATATCTACGTTGCCCTCCCACTCACATTCAATTTCCATTCACTTTCTCTGGAACAGGTATTTTCTTGCATGTTTCTAGACTATTAACATTATTATCCAACAAAGCCCTAGTTGGAGAGTAGCCACCCCCAGGAGGTAGACTGTGTGATTAAAAAAAAAATCCCTTAAACCCTACCAAGCCTGGAATCCAGCCACCCACCTGGTTAACATTCGGTTTCTTCTGTCATCCACATCCACTGCGTTCCTCAATTGAACATAGCTAAAATGATCCTACAGTGAAATTTATAAACAAAACCCCCGCAACCCAATTAGTAAAGATGAAATCTCTGAAACAGAAAATAAGATGATTTTAAATATACAAAGTCGAGCATGCCATGCTTTTCTCAATCTTGCAAACATCTAGTTCCAAAATAAAACTGCTATACAATGATCTACACATTATTCCCATGGGTGGATGGAAGAGGCCCCACCCTCCACAACTGGGGCAAGCTATGGATCCCTGGGCTTTTTGGGGCCCAACACATGCAGAGCTAAGCATTTGTGAAGACAAAGGGAACCCTCTGCTTAGGCTGCATCTCTGTCTTTGAACGTGATCTTTCTGGATGTGTGTGCAGGGGTGGGGTGGGAGGTCTTGGATACGATTGTTATGACAAAGAGGCCTTTGGGATTTAAAATCATCGCTTTATTTACATCCCCTAATGCCCAAACTGGACATCTGATTGGACTGTGCTTAATGACAAGGTTTCAATTTGCTTGTCTTCTATCCAAAAGCATAGCTGTTGCACGTCAGTAATTTCAAAGCTCTGGGCTAGGGGGAAGGAAGGAGGGAAAGGAATTGATTAGCAGGGGCCGGATGCGAGAAGAAGAAATTCACATACTAACCGATTCCAAAGACCTATTAGTATGTCGTCGAATGTAAATGCTGGAGTCACTGTGACTCGTCCTGAAAAATAAACACATGTTTTGAATTGATGCCACCAAGAACTCCTCACGGCCCCCTTCCCGAGGCCGCCACATGTGGATTTAGGCAAGCTCTGACTTCAGACCTAGTGATGGAAATGAGACCCATTATCCAGTATGTGTGCTTAAAAACAGCAGGATGATATGAAAGAGACACACTGAGGCCTCATTGACAAGAAAAAAAAAAAGTGAGAGATAATTTCAAATTGAAAGCAAACCACATATTAAAAATCATAGGATTTCAGAGCAGGGGGAAGATTTCTTTTTCTAAATATCCCCCAATCGTGAGACTCACCAGACATCATCTGCAAGCTAAAGTCAGACCAGAACTGGGTCCTGGTGCCTGGACTGCCTCTGCAATGCTCCATGCACGGTGCTGAGGACTCCCGGGTCTGGACCGCCTTGTCTCCTTTCATATAGGAGGTGGCAGATTTTCTAGCTATATCTGTAAGGCTGATGTGGGAAGTATCTCTGATCTTCTAATGAAGCTGCTTCCCTACAGTTAGAACTGGACATGGAACAACACACTGGTTCCAAATAGGGAAAGGAGTATGTCAAGGCTATATATTGTCACCCTGCTTATTTAACTTATATGCAGAGTACATTATGAGAAACACTGGACTGGAAGAAGCACAAGCTGGAATCAAGATTGCCGGGAGAAATGTCAGTAACCTCAGACATGCAGATGACACCACTCCTATGGTTCACTCAGGGCTAAGGCAAAAAGAGACACCCCGCCAGAGGTCTCGGTTCTCATCCCGGCTGACTGACCACAGTCAAATAGTTACACCTCTGATTAGTTTTCCTCATCTGTGAAATGGATCATCGTTCCCACCCCATCTGCTTCTTGGAGCTGTCAGGGATGCTAGCATTCCGTAGGTCAAAGTGGTCCTGTCTTGCTGCTCAACAGAAGATGAGGTGTTGGATGTGGACTGGCCTGATACAGAGACCATCACATCAGTTTCCTCAAGGCAGACCTACTACATGGCCTCATGGGGTCCAGGGAAGAGTTTTTTCCCGTTATTGCCAGCCTTGCTATTACCGCTCATGGCTGTCCCCTAAACATCACCAAGCTCTTCCCTTTCTGCAGGTGGCATGTTTCCAGCAAACAGGTTTTGAGTACCTTCTATGTCCCAGGTACGGGGCTAGGCCTAGGGAAACTTCAATCTTCATCCTCAATTTAAAGTCTGTGTTAGTTTTTCCTGCTGGTATCACAGCACAGAAATGAAACAAAATGTACCACCACCACCAACAACAAAAAAACAAAGAACCCGCTCCTCCAGGAGCCCACACTGGACCGAGAGAGCACGACCACTCCTTATCATTCCCTACCTCTTGCCCCCAACAAAGAACTTTTATTCCTTGAATGCCGAATGCAAGCGAGGTGCTGTGCTAAATGCTGGGGCCATACTGGTCCTAGCTGGCTGGAGCTGGCTGACAATCTAGGGGGAGAGGAGATGATAAATACATCCTTCCACATATTATTACAGAAATGACTGCTTTGATCAATGCTGTGAAAAAACAGAATAGAAGCTAAGAGAACACAAAAAGGGGTATCAAAAATAGCCTGGAGGAACCCAAGAGGGCTGCCTGGAGGAAGTGGTAGTGGAGCTGAGACTCAAGGGAGCAAGACAGGAGACAGACAGGGGACAGAAGGATCCTCAAAGGTGAAGGAGATTGGCTGGGGGCATTCCAGGACCTCAACTAAGGCCAGGGTGCTTGGTGCGCTGGGGATGGGGAAGAGGGTGAGACTGGAAGATGGACAGAGATGAGACTGAGAAGGACAGGCCATGAGTGGTCCAGCAGGCTCTGGGCGAGCGGCCTTTCTGCCTAGACCAACGGGGAGCCACGGGGGTGACCGATAGCCAGGAAAACACCTGTGCCGTCCCTGGGCAGAGACATAGATGCCCAGGGCTCTGTTCCTTTCCTAAGCCTCAGCCAGGCAATGACCTCCCTGATTAGTGCTCTGGAGTCAGGGTCGGGGGGGTGGGGGGTCAGGTGAGATGGCCCTGAGCACAGGACGGGCACTGGGTTCCAAATTCATTCATGCGCATGAGCGCCCCTCCACGTATTCTGATGACATTAGGTATTTAGCTTCCACTTTGGCTAAAATGCTGCATCACAGTTACAGCTTTGCTTAAGTGAGATGGGATGGAGGAACTGAGCGATCAGAGTAAAACCTTTGCACGGAAAGGTCAGCCCAGCCTCATGCTCAGACATTGAAACATCGGTTTACTTGTCTGTATCCCTCCCCCAGTCCCATCTCCATGGGATGGCTTTTGCTGGTCCTTCGATGAAGAGGGACGCACCCAGGGTGCTTGCTTCCTCCCCACCCCCATGCTCCCGTGTTTCTCCTCCCGCCCCCTCCCACTCGATGAATACCTCCTGAGATGCCTACTATGCGCCAGTTGTTGCTCAGGCTGCTTGTCCCACCGGGAACATCTCTCTCTCTCTCCCAAATGCAAGTCCTGCTCATCCCTTGATGCTGAATTCAAACGATCTCTCAGCACCTAGGCTGCCCTGACCCTCTCTGGCCCCTCTGAGGTCTCATCATAAATCTCTACTTGCCTATCACACCCAAGGTGTCCACCCACTCCCAGCAGGATAGATGGAGCACTGCCTGTCTCCTTCCAGCTGGGGGCTCCTGGAGGGCAGAGCCGTGACTGGCCTCTTTCAGAGTCCCCAAGTCTAGCGGGCTCCATCACACATACATGACGGCTCAAAGACTGCTAAGGCCTGACCTGCTTTAGGGAGAAGATGGCAGTCTGGCATCTGACTAGCAGCCCCTCCCGAGTTGGGTGGGGTAGACGACAGCCCTGGACCACCTGCCCGGAAGTGCTCATCTGCATTTAGAGCAGGGCCGGGTCCAGCCGCACAGGAGACAAAGACGTCTGCTGGCCGGTCACGGCCAAGGGCAGGGAGAAGGACTTAGAGTCGTAGGCTAAGCTGGCAGCTGCCCCCCATTGTGCCTCGTCCCTCCTCCCCCAGGCTCCCATCTGCTCTTTGTCCCCCAAAACCCAACATGGGAGCCAGGTGGAGGGGAGGTGGAAGCAGGACACTGAACACCCCCAGCCCCTGGCTCTCCCTGTATGGGCTTCAAGGCCCCCACACTCCCCCAGTGATTATCTCAATCACTTCCCTTTGTGGCCAGCATGGCTCACCCAGCACAGGCGACGTGGGATCACAGAAGGAGCAAGGGCTTCTGACAGGTCTGGGTCCAAGACCCCCAGCTCCAGCATTTCCTAAGCTGGGAGGCACCCCCCAAGCTTCCTAATGATGCACAGTCTCACCTGCCTGCCTATCGGGGTGCCCACGAGAACTGATGAACCAACGTGAGCGAAATGCCTCAACACCCAAGGGCTGGTACAAGGTGACGGTAAATGTGATGATGAGTGATGATGGGGAGACATTCAGCAGTGAAATATTTTCCCTGGGAATAATCCGGACCATCCAGCAGCCTCGGAGTGACAGAGCAGGTGTGTGCTATAGGTTTCCTAGCAGTTGAAGTTCATTATCCTCCCTGCCTCCTCCTCCCCTGGGGTAAATCGACCATCCTTACTGCCTTGGACCCAAACTCGTGGGTGAAGCTGTCGTATTAAAGTCCAGCTTCCATGCAACAGTGATAAATGGTTCCCTCCACGCATGTGCAGTACATTTCTTCCGATCCTGTAAGATGCTCCTAAACGGCTAAGTTTGGTCTCTACCTACACTGACTGGTGGTTATCATGGACTAAGGCTGGCAGGCTCATCCCCGCCCCTACCTACGGTTCAGCCATCTCTCTGCTTGCTGCCCATTTCCACCCAAAGCTGCTGGGGGTGAGAAGAGAAGGTGAGGTGCAGGTCCTCCTGATTTTGTGGTGAGGTCCTTGGGGAACCCAGGTGTGGAGAAGGAGCACTCTGTCTGAATCTGTTTCCCTTGCTGTCCAGCCCTGCCCCTGCATCCCCATCCAATCAGAAACCGGAAGTGGGATGAGATCAGAGAGTAGCTCCCCAAGGCTGGGGCTCTGGGGCGAGAAGATGTTAATAAAATACCTGGAAAGGACTTTGTGGTCACCGGTGTCTTCTTCCAGGTCATCTGAGGAGCGAACAGTTCCGGGTGCCATAAATATTGAGCTTTCTACGTGGTCCACATGTTTCCTTTTCTCCTTTTTTTTAGTGCTAATCGATTCTTCCATTACCTTTTCCTCTAAGGGGCTGGCTAAGTTTTCCGAGTTTGGGAATTCCTGGGACTGAAGGATAAGACAATCAAATACAAGTCAGCATTTTATGCCGCAATGTGGGGTGCATGTCACCACCCAGCAGCAACCTGCTCCACCTTCACTCCAAGGTCCAGCTAAGGTGCCCCCTCCAATCCTGCTGCTCCCGTGGGGTCCTTCCAGCACAGCCCGGTGAGGAGGAGCTGCCCGCCAGAATTCCTGCTCCCTGTGCAGAGTTCCAAGCTCTCCATACTGATGAATCAAAACCACATGGGTTTTCTAGTCAGTAAGACCTGGTTTCAAATCTTGGCTAAGTCAGTTATCTGACCTTGAGTAACTGACTTGATCCCTTTGATCCTCAGTTTCTCTGTCTGTCAAATGGGTATAATTATCAGCCTCTGATAAAGTGAGTATACCACTGTGCTTCCTATAAAGGATGTCCCTCACAGCGGGCAATGGTTAGACCCTTCACACAAGTATCTTCCATTTAAACAGAAGAATGGCTACTGGAGGCCATGTAAGCCAAGGGTTGTGAAGGTGGCCCCTATGTTTGAGGAGATGAGTCTCCACTGTGCTTTTGGCCAAAGGTGGATGGCAGTGCAACCTCCGTTGCATTTACATAATAAGGAAGATTCTTTGACAGTCGCCCCCACCAGGCTCTCTGAAACCCATGAGGAATGCTCTCACATGAAATTAAGAAGCGTGGGAATTGTTGGCGATATCTCTCAAGAATTCCGGGACTGGAAAAACATGCTCAACAGGTATTCTAATAAGAGGATCAGAGTGGCCAGACCCATTCGGCCCAGGAGAACAAAGCTCCCTGCAGAAATTAAACCCGCTCTCAGCAAGCTGAAACGCCAGTTCCTCCTCCATCATCAGAGACCAAATGCTGCCTTCCTGAAAGCTCAGATGAAGAGAGGACTGATTTTCTTAAAGACTAGAAGCCAGAACTTGCCATTTTCTAGTCCGTTTAGAAGATAGTTTTCTCTTTTCTTTTTAAAGGAAGGCCGGGAATGGGAGAAATTCTCCATCCATGTCATCCTCTTTGTCAGGAAACAAGACTCCCAGACCTCGCCTGTCATCCTGGGACTCATCGCTTCCCCTCCCCGGGTCCTGCTCACTCCCTGGGATCGAGGCCTGGGCTACATACACCTGGGAGCCAATTACAAGGTGTGTTTGGGAGGAGTAGGCACGTGCTGGTCGGACAGGTGAGCACCCGAGGAAGCAGCCCAGGGATGAGAGATGCGGGCGGGCGCCCAGCCCGGAACCCAGAAATGCAAGCTCTCCCCGAGCTCGCCTGCAGCTCAGCATAAAACAGATGCAAACCTGGATCTCCCGAAGCCCTTCCCAGTCCAGGGCTCTTCCAACCTTGTCCAAACCCTCTGCTCACATGCCCGCCACACACACAGGCACAAAGCCTGCCTTTGGAAGCAGAAGACAGTGAAGGGCCTCATCCACGCGTCCACATTCAGTCACTGGGGGAGGAGACTGAGGCACTCATTAGTCATTTTCCAACCTTTTTTTTAAAATTTTCTTGGCCGTGCAGCAAGGCTGTGGGATCTTAGTTCCCCAACCAGGGACTGAATACACACCCCTTGCACTGGAAGCTCAGATTCTTAACCACTGGACCGCCAGGGACGTCCCCTCATGAACCATTTTAAGTCACACCGACGGGCAGAGGGGCAACTCAGGCTCTCTTCTCACCACCCACTTGGTCCCCTTTCTTTTGCCCTAAAAGAAATTTTCGGCCTCTAACGGTTCAGAGAATCATCCCAGTTGCTGTTATCATCCCCAACCTGGGGACCCTGAGACCTACAGAGGGACATTTCCTACCCTGCAGGATTTTTGGGGGTCTCCCACAGGACGCGCCTGCTCTGACAGACAGCAGACGGCTGGGGAGGGGCAGGAAGGCAGGATTGGGCTCCTCTCCCTAAGGCAGAACAGTGGCAGGCAGGTCACTGGCACCTATGAGCCACCCAGCTCTCTTCTCCAGCCAAAGACAGAGAGTGCTTTGGGCTCTCTCTCCAGAGACCCCAAAGAACTGGTCGAGCCATGCTTGGCTTCTACACCATCAGGGCCAGAGAACCCTGCTCCACCCCCAGCGCTCAGGCAGGGGCTCTCCTCCACTGTCTGGAGTTGGCAAAGCCACAAATGACACTATCATTTCTGGCCCATCTAAACCCTAAATGTCTGGTCTTTAAAAATTAATTAATTCATTGATTTGGCTGCTCTGGGCCTTAGCTGTCCAACGCGAGATCTTTAGTTACACCGCATGAACTCTTAGTTGCAGCATGTGGGATCTAGTTCCCCGACCAGGGATGGAAACTGGGCCCCTTGCACTGGGAGCTTGGAGTTCCAGCCACTGGGCCACCAGCAGAGTCCCTTAAGTGTCTTCTGTGTGTACGCGTGCTCAGTCACTTCAGTCACGTTCTACTCTGTGCGACCCTATGGACTGAAGCCCACCAGGCTCTTCTCTGTCCATGGGATTCTCCAGGCAAGAAATACTGGGGTGAGTTGCGTGCCCTCCTCCAGGAGATGTTCCTGATCCAGGAATCGAACCCAGGTCTCCTGCGTGGCAGGCAGGTTCTTTATCGCTGAGCCAACAGGGAAACCCCTTAAATGTGTTCTAAGGTTACTTAAATTCCCCTTCTGCAGCCTCCCCGGAGGGCAAGGCTTTCTTGTTCCTCCAAGCACCTCTGGGCCCTCACTGGATCCTGTCTTGACCCTCCTTTACCTCAGGGTTTAATTTACCTGTCCTCACAGGACACCCCAAACTGGCATTCAGCATATATTGACTGTGGCTTTGCAGGCCCTGTCGGGCTGGCCTCTGGAGCCCAGAGATGAATACACAAATGCTCCCTATTTACGGGGAGAGAAAATCACGACTCATGAGACTCGAAAAGAGTCTGACCGGACTGAGCAACTGAGCATGCGAACACACACACACACACACACTCACACACACAGGTGGCAGGCAAAGACCTCCAGATAGGGGAGCAACTCCAGCAAAGCCCGGAGGCAAAGGAGCGCCTGGGAGGTGGGGAAGAAGCAGCCGTGTCTGGAGGGGCAGATGGGGAAGGGTCCCCTGGACCCTCTCATTGCACACTCTGGCGGCCCCTCTAGAGCTGCTGGGCCAGGTGAAGGCAGACTCGAGGTGGCAGACAGCATGTGCCCGGCTGCTCCAGCCCAGACGTGCGTGCCCCGCTCACCCGGCCCTGTTTATACAGCCCACTTCTAACAGTAGGAGCCAAACTATCGTGCCAAACAGATAACAGGCCTTGAAACATCAAGGCTGGGGTCCGGTGTGAGGTCTGGCTTGGTTTTCCCGGCTGCTGGAGGAGGAGGGGCTGCAGCTGATTCAGTGCAGGAGAGGCGGAGCTGTGATCACTGATGAAAATGATTTCTGCTATCAATACGCTGGAACACGCCACCAAGCATGACCTCAGCTGATCTCCCGGGCAGCCTGTGGGCAGGGCCAGGACTACAGGGAGGCCAGCGAGGTGCCCAGGGTGCCAAACTGGACCAGTGTCCCTCTCAGGCACTCACCCTTTCCTTGCCTGAGCCTGGAGTGAATTTCCCTCTAAATTCTGGACCTAGGATGCCTGTGTGGGAAGCCACATTTCTCTGTTTTATGGAGGAAGAAGGGGAGTTTAGGAGAAGGAAATGGTAACCCACTCCGGTATTCTTGCCTAGAGAATCCCATGGACAGAGGAGCCTGGTGGGCTATGGTCCATAGGGTCACACAGGGTCAGACCCTTCTGAAGCGACTTAGCACGCACGCACAAGGGGATTTTGGGAGAAGAACAGAATTCCCCACGCAGGGCTCCTGACTCCATAGTCACATACCTGGTGGCCCTGCATGGGGACGCTGTCTTTGGCCTCCCTTTGCTGGTAGTCGTCAGGCGAGGGTGCGGGAGAGGGTTCCGAGGCGGGGCTGGCATCCTCCGCGACGCTGGCCTGGGGGAGGTCTTCGCCCAGCCCAGAGAAGCCGAAGCTGCTCTGGGAGGCCTCGGCCTCCTCAGCTTCATCCTCCCCGGCCTCGTCCTCCCTGGCCCCCAGGTCCAGCAGATAGCCCTCCGGTTCTTCCAGGTCCATCTCTTCGTTTTTCAAATCCTCCGAGCCTTCTGCGTAAGCCTCCAAAACCGCCGCCAGGGGCACCTCGTAATGCGGGTAGTAGAAAAGGTCATGGGGGATGACAGAAATCTTGGAGAGCGGGGGAGACGGCTTGAAGTCCAGGCCCTCCTCGCTGGGGCTGCGGAGGGTCTCCAAGCTGACGCTGCTGCTTGGCGGGTTGGAAGGCAATTCTCCCCCGAGCCCCTGGAGGCACTCGGCTTCCCCTTCCTCCTCGCCCCGACGGCGGCGTCGGAAGGACTTGCGTTTGGCCTTCTCATACACCTCTGGCTTTTTACCCACCGGGGCCTCCTCGGGGGCCAAAGAATAGCCTGGGTCTTGGTCTCCAGCGACCTTGTGAGGGTCAGGTTGGTCGAGCTTCACTGGGGCCTCATCCGAATCTGTCTTCTTGTGGGTGGATTTCCCTCTCCGTTTGCCCAACCTTTCAGGGTGATCCTCCGACACCTCCTCCTCTGCAGGCTTTTTCTCATGAGGTGAAGGAACCTCGTTGAAAGCCTGGCTGGTGGAGGCAAAATCGATGAGGTCGCTGTTAAACTTTGAGGCTTTTAATGGTATGGCTTCAAAATAGTCTTCTTTATCCATCACTTCTACCGTCAGCAGCTTCACCTTGATCTCCAAGGCATCGGCCATAACAGTGTTCTTTCCCAGGGGTGAGGGGAGATGGCCTTCGTCCCCAGGGCTGGATGCCCTCTCCGATGCCCCGTTCCAGGGGGGAGAGGTCTGGGAAGTCGGAGGATGACTGATCTCACCATCCACTGAGGACACGTCGCCAGGGACCTCGTCAGAGGCTGCTTCCAGGATCTCTGGCGCCTCCCGTTTCGATGTTTCTTCAGCAACGTCAGCCACCAAGACCTGTTCATCCTGCTTGGACGACTCCTTGGTCTCTCCGGGGCTCCCTTCGATGCGCAGGTCTGCACTGTAGAAAGGGTCCTGACTGTAGGAGGCATCCTTGTAGGTATCGGCCTCAAAGTGCACTGTCTTCTTGATTGGCAGAGAGTTGGACCTTCGGCTGTCCTTTCGGGATGACAGGATGGACGATTCTGGAGCTGGTTCACTCGTGCTGTTGAGCTTCCCGGGAATCCCTTGGAGAACCTGCTCGATAATCTGGTTCATGAACTCGGAGGAGCTGTCCACCAGCTCCTGGCTGGAAACGCCACCCAGGCAGGGTTCCTTCGCGTCCTCAGGCTTGTCACAGACAAAGACTTTGGAGGGAGGCGGGTGGCTGGCCTCATGGTTGATGGTGTAGGCTCGCTCCCCATCCTCGGTCAGAAGGAAGATGGCGCTCTCCTGTTCCGAAGGGGTTTCTTTGATGCGAACGAAGGTGGATTCGATAGGGGCTTCTTTGTCGGAATCCACAAAATCCTCCTGCCAAGAAACAGAGGACACTATGAAATTAGCAGTGTCTAAGTGCCACATAGAGTCCCCTCTCAAAACACAAGAACAAACCAGCAAGAGCCCTTCAGAATGAGTGGAAGTGTTCTGACACCGCTGGAGGTGGGCGAGTGACTATCGTTCCTGCTGAAATGTGAAACCATCAGATAAGTTAAAGAAAAGGTCGTTTTCGAAGCTGTGACTGCAAAGACGTCTCAATGAACTGAACTCTGGAGAAGGATGGGCCCTTTCTAAGCGAGGAGACTGTCGGCGACCTCATACCTGTGGGCCACTGCCTAGTCCGGATATGGACTGAGAAGTGAACCCACCGAAGACAAGGAAAGAGCAGCTAATCTTTACTGATTGTTGGGCTGGTGTGAGAGATTGAATCCAGAAGGGCCTCAGACGTGAAAACCCACTTCTCTTCATACACTAGTTTTCCCACAAAGGGACTCCTGGTAAGCACGGTGCAGCTGAACTATTTAGAGAAGTCAAGACACAGAAGCAACCTAGGTGTCCTTAGGCAGAGGAACGGATAAAGAAGACGTGGTACATCTATACAATGGAATACTGCTCAGCCACAAAAACAAACGACATAATGCTATTTGCAGCAACATGAATGGACCTAGACATCATCATATTAAGCAAAGGCAGAGAAAGACAAATACCACATGATACCACTGGCATGTGTAATCTCAAATGTTACATAAATGGACTTCTTTACAAAACAGAAACAGACCCACAGCCACAGAAAACAAACTCATGGTTTCCAAAGAGGAAAGTGGGGGAGGGATAAATTAGGAATTTAGGATTAGCAGATACAAACTACTATATATAAAATAGATAAGCAAGAGGATCTACTTTATAGCATTTAATATAGGGAGCTATAGTGTCTTGTTGACTCACTGGCAAAGAGTCTGATGCTCGGAGGGATTGGGGGTGGGAGGAGATGGGGACGACAGAGAATGAGATGGCTGGATGGCATCACCGACTCGATGGACATGAGTTTGAGTGAATTCCAGGAGTTGGTGATGGACAGGGAGGCCTGGAGAGTCAGACACGACTAAGCGACTGAACTGAACTGAACTGATAGTGTCTTGTAATCGGAGAAGGCAATGGGCAAGCCACTCCGGTACTCTTGCCTAGAAAATCCCATGGATGGAGGAGCCTGGTAGGCTGCAGTCCGTGGGGTCCCTAAGGGTCAGACACGACTGAGCGACTTCACTTTCACTTTTCACTTTCACACGTTAGAGAAGGAAATGGCAGCCCGCTCTGGTGTTCTTGCCTGGAGAATCCCAGGGATGGGGGAGCCTGGTGGGCTTCTGTCTATGGGGTCACACAGAATCAGACGTGACTGAAGTGACTTAGCAGCAGCAGCAGCAGCAGTGTCTTGTAATAAACCATAATGGCAAAGAATTTAAAGAATATGTATGTACAGAGAACCATATACATATATAACTGAATCACTTTGCTGTATAGCAGAAACTAACACAACATTGTAAAGCAATTATATTTAAATTTTTAAAAAAGATGCAGCTGAGAGCAGGACTGAAAGTAGAGAGAAATCTTGGTGGTTTTGCAGTGCTTGGCTCCCAATATACTGGTGGGGAGAGTGGATTGACCTCATTCTAAAACTAGTTGAAACCAGAGGGCTGAAATTAAATAAAACTGCAACAGAGTCCTTATCAAGTTCTGAGAAGGTCAAAATGGTCAGCTCCTGGTCATAGGTCCTTGTTTGGGAAAGGGTTACATTCTCTGGGGGTGGGGGTGGGGGAAATATCATGTACCTCATCACATATCAGATATAGCATAAAATTAAAAATTTTAAGATACAAAGAAGCAAACAAAGAGATCCATAATCAAGAGAAACATTAGTCATTAGAAGCAGACCCAAAGATAACCCAGGGTTAGAATTAGCATAAAGACTGTAAAACGACTGTTTAACCTATACTACAAGAAACACAAAGGCCATTCTTCAGTCTAAAAAGAAATAATCACAGATGAAAGCCTGGCTCTGGAATGGGGATGAGAAGTACTTAAAACGGTAAATGTATGATCGATATAAAAGACGATCTTAAAAGTTTTCTTAAAAAGTCTCCAGCTTAAAGCAAAAATAATCGCAAACCATGGGGAATTAAAATACACAGAAGCAAAGCAAATGACAATAATGGCAAAAGGAAGAGAGAAGAAGAGTGAGTGGCATCAAATAGCTGCATATACAAAATATATAAAATGCGTACCTATTTAAAAGTGAGGGACTTCTCTGGGGATCCAGAGGTTAAGAATCTGCCGTGCACTGCAGGGGATGTGAGTTCAATCCCTGGTCAGGCAACTAAGATCCCACAAGCTGAGGGGCGACCGAGTGTGCAAGACATAACTATGGAGCCCGTGAGCCACAGCTGCTGAGCCTGCACTTCACCACTAGAATCTGTGCACCGCACCAAAGGATCCCCACGGTGCGGTGAAGGTCCTGACGCAGCCAAATTAAAAACTGAAAGTTACCTAGTAGTAATCCAAGGTAGACTGAGGTATGTTCAAGATGAGTTTTATAACCCCTAGGAAAACTACTAAAAAGATAAAACAAACACGTGGCTAAAAAGCCAACAGAGGAGATAAAATGGAAACCAAAAAATAACTGAACAATCCAAAAGAAATGAGAAAGGAAGAACAAAGCAGCGTAGAACGGACAGGACCAGTGCAAAACAACAATAAGATGGTAGATTACATCTGTGTAAACGGGCAACGACTACACTAATAAAGTGACACACTAATAACCCTTGTCAAAATGGATAAAAAACAAGACTATAGTATTTTTACAGGAAACGTGCTTTAAATATAAGCACATGTACACCGAAAGAAGAAAGATTAACAGAAAAGGATAATTCAGACAAATACTAACCTATGATAGTTCCTATATTCCTACACATTTACTCCATGATGAAATGAAATGAAAACAAGACGATGACCTCATCAAAAAGAAACAACAATCCTTAACGTATATGCATTTATGACATAGCTTCCACACACACAAAGCAAAATCGGACAGAACTAAGAATGATCACAATCATAAGTCAGAGATTTTTACCTTTTCTCCCTCACACTCATTGATAGGAAAAGAAAAAAAAAGGGTACCTCCCCTAGAGTTTTAGAACAGCATATTAACCAACTCAACCTAATTGGACTACTGGTGCTTTCACTGTACAAGACACGTTTTTTTCAAATGCATATGGTACATTTACCCAAATAAACCATATGTCAGGGCATAAAGCCAGGCACAGAGTCTGGCACATAACCAGGGCTTAATGAATATTTATTAAAGTGCACTACACTCGGCTCAATTGTTAAACTTAGAAAAACAACGGTTCGACAGGAGTCTAGATCAGCTGGGCCGCCTCATCTGCATCCCCGAGGGATGCAAACAGACTGTTCTGAGGGGCTGCGTGGTGCTGTGTGGGTCGGGGGACTTTCCCCATGTGTGCTATCTTGCTTGACCCCTCCTTCCCCAGCCCCAGTCTCTGACCCCTGCACTGGGGAGATTCAAGCGTCAGATTTGCTGAATCCAAGCTATGACCGTGACTCACACACACATCATAAATTTTAGTTGATCCCAAACTCTGCCTAGGCTGAAGAGCTCAGGATAAATAAAAGCCCTGGTCCCTAGTATTTCTGAATTTCATAATGAAGATTAAATTAAAGAATGACATTAATAGCATCATTTTCTGAGCATCAACTGTTGTGCCAACAGGACTTTACATATCTATTTATTCTTCACATAACCCTGAAAATGTGGGTCATATTTCCATTTTACAGATGGCATCTCATACAGACATGTATCAGAGAGATTAAGTAAACAACTCAAGGTCACAAAGCTTCAAGTAGCAGAACTGACATTCCAGCCCATGGAATGCCTGCTTCTAAAGCACCCTGGAAAGTGATCTGTGGTCCAGAAACAGATCGGAAACACACACATAGGAAGCCTGGAGAGGATCCAGCCTGGCTCTTCTGAGTTGTGCAAAAATGGGGTCTCAGTTTTAGCCATATGTTGTAAGGAATCTAAATGCCTGAGCTTTGGAACCACAGAGAACTGAGATCAAACCCCAGCTCTGCGCTTGGCAGCTGGGCAACCCTGGAGAGGTCTTTAAGGCTTTTTGAGCATGCACCTTCTCTTCCACAAAATGAAAATCATGATACAGAGTCAAGTGGGATTGCAGGGGTGGCAGTCAGCCCAGAGACACACAGGATGCCGACCTGACAAGTCTCCGGCTAAAAGAGCAGCCTGTCCCTCCTGTGAGTATTAGTTCTCTATGATTTTTTTGGGGGGGTGGGGGGAGTCTAGTATTTCTAACTACTTGGAACAATAATGTGTTTGTTGACTTTTCACCTGTTCTATTAGAACAAAGCTGCACAATGTCGGGGACCTCATCCATCTCATTTACTGCTAAGCTTCCCTGAGCCAGTCATGGGTGTTCCAATAAAGTAATTTTCCAATAAAGTCAATAAAGGGTTGTTGTTACTGTTGTAATCATTATTATTATAATCCCAGGCTTGTGCATGGGTTGGCTGGAGGTTCAACAGAATCTTGACAACTTCTAAAAGGTCTGATTCTGCTCCAAAAATCAGTCACCAAGTATGCTCAGATTCTAAAAATTTAAAACGTGTGCTTGGTCACTGTCTTTAAATTTTTTTCACGCTCTGATAAAATCTGGTCGACTGCTAAAATGTCCCATCTGACATCTAGAAAATCAAGTAGCTGATTCATATAACAAGAGGGCATCTCTTCTAATCTTAAAAGTTTGGGATCGGGAGAGCTTTGTGAGAGGTGTGCCTGACTTCCCATTCTGCTTTTTAATGGCGCACACGTTAGCTGTGATTTTGAAATGCAAATGTGGCAAGGCACGTGAGATCGAGATTCAGTTATTACAGCTGCCACACAGCTCGAACACCAGCTTCATCTCACAGTCAGAACTCATCATCTCATGATGGAAATGTACAGCTTCTGAATTACAGGTAAGGAAAACAGACATACGGCTTCCAGCTCCGGGAAATGTTCTAGAAACTGAGCCACATAAGTCACGATGGACTGCTCATCTGGTGTGTCAACCATGATGTCTGTTAAGAGAAACACAGGAGTTAGAAGGACATGCACGACACAGGTTTTATTTTATTTATTTTTACATTCTTTAAATTTTTAAATTTTTTCCAGCTTTATCGAGGTATAATTGACAAATGAAAATTGTATATATTTAAGGCGTACAACAAGATGGCCTGACATACACAGACACTGTGAAATGATTCTCACAATTGAGTTAATTCATACATCCATCATCTCGCATAGTTATCTTATTTTGACGTGCTGAGAAAACTTAAGATCTACTCTTTATCAAATTTCTAGTAGACAATACAGTGTCATTAACTATAGTCACTATACTGTATGTTAGACTTGCCAGAACTTATGAAAGTTTGTATGTTTCCCTACTATTTCCACTCCACTGTCAACCCCCAGCTCCTGGTAACCACCATCACACTCTCTGGTTTTATGAGTTTGACTTTTTTAGGTTTCCCATATAAGTGAGATCATGTAGTATTTATTTTTCTGTGTCTGGCCTATTTCAGCATAATGCCCTCCAGGTTCATTTGTGTTGTTACAAATGGCAGAATTTTCTTCTTTCCATGGCTGAATGATATCTCATTGTATATACATGGCATTTTCTTTATCTATTCATCCACTGATGGACACAGGTTGTTACTATGCTTTGGCCACCGTGAATAATGCTGCAATGAACACTAGTGTGCAGATATTTCTTCAAGACTGAAATTTCCTTTCCTTCGGTTTTATTTTGCTTGTTTTGGGGGTTTTCTGGTGTGTGTGTGTGTGTGTGTGTGTTTTTCTTTTGGCTGCACTGTGCAGCTTATGGGATTTTAGTTCCCTGACCAGGGATTGAACTCTGGTCCACAGCAGGGAAAGCACCATGTCTTAACCACTGGACCACCAGGGAATTCCCAAGCTTGTTTTCTTTAAATTTAATTTCCTTTGAATATATGTTCAGTAGAAGGTTTGCCAATACTTTGGCCACCTGATGCAAACAGCCTACTCACTGGAAAAGACCCTGATAGTGGGAAAGATTGAAGGCAAAAGGAGAAGAGTGGCAGAGATGAGATGGTTGGATAGTCGTGTTCATGACTCAGTGGATATGAACTTGGCCAACTCCGGGAGACAGTGAGAGACAGGGAGGCCTGGCGTGCTGCAGTCAACGGGGTTGCAAAGAGTCGGACATGACTGAGCGACCGAACACCAGAGACTTTGCTGGCTTACACGATTGTCTTCTTTAATTTTCTGAGGGCTGTCCGTGCAGTTTTCCATAAGCGTTGAACCAGTTTACATTCCCACAAAAAGAGCACAGAGTTTTCACATGGGATCCTGGGATGCTTCCCGGTGAAGGACCCCACAGACCCTGGAGGTTTTTTCTCTTGATTTCACATGTCAGGAAATTTAAGCCCTTTAAGGGAAGGGGGATGATTTGAGTAGTGAAACCTCATACCTGGCTGATGAGCAGAGAAACTGGGATAGAGAATCCAAGACTCCTTGTACCCAAGCTTCTGCTATTCCCTGCTGTCCGGGCCCCTCCCTGTGAGCAGCCAGTTCAATGCCCATCCCATCAGTGAGTCTGTTGAGCTGAGACCCTGACACACTGCTGGAGAGAATCCTAAATAAGCCTGACCCACGTGGAATATGATTTGATAGAGATAACCAAGCGCCTTAAAAAGGTGTGTGCTTTCTAGCTGCATCATTCCGCAGATGGGATGTGGTCCTGGAGGAAATAATCCGAGTCGCACACTGAACTTTATCTTATAAGATGTTCATCGCAGCATTATATACAAATGTGACTACTCCAAAACAACCTCAACATCTACCAGTGGCAAAGAGTTAAGTCCACTTTGGTATGCCCTCTAGATGGACCATTATGCAGCCAATAAAAACATAATGAAGACATCCTAGCAGCATACAAAATATTTATGTCACAATTATAATGTTTAGGTTATAAAAAGGAAGATACATGTTATGTGGTACCCTGGACGGGAGGGGAGTGTGGGGGAGAATGGATACACAAATATGTATGGCTGAGTCCCTTTGCTGTGTGCAGTTGAAACTGTCACAGTATTATTTGTCAGTTATTTGTTAACCAGTACAAAGTAAAGGATTTTTTTTAAAGCAGAAATGCTTGTTTAATACAAAAGAAAGTAGTAGAGGAAGAACATAAAAAAATCAAAATAATGAGACATCTTGACAATTAAATAGCAAAATGGGTAGTAATGGGAGCTGCAGGCTGTGAGCTTGGATAGTAGCTACGCAGATGTTCACATGTGATTATCACAGAATCACAAAAATGCATGTTTGTTTCATGCATTTCTCTACATGCATGTTATATTTCACAATAAAAAAAGTTCTAAAAGCCTTAAAGAAAAAAAAAAAAGGAAGAGACAAAGTCATACATACACTGAATGATCCCAATTACATCCTGTGTTAAAAAATTGTATTGAGATATAAGGAAAAACACTGGGGAACTGATGTCAGCGGCAGGAATATAGGAGATATAAAAATGACTTCATTAGATGTTTCTGTATTCTCCAGAATTCCCATGTGGACAGAAGGTGTTACAGGTTAAAAATAAATTATGAAGAAAGAGAAAGAGAGAGGACCATGGCTACCTTCTGGCTCCAGCAGCCTGGGGATGTGAAGGGCATCATGAGCGATGCTGAAAGCCTTCTCCAGATTCTCCCGCATGGTGTCTTCCAGCGCCTGCTTCATGTCCACCAGGCTGGGGTCGATGGCCTTGATCACAGCCAGGAAAGCCAGCCCGCTCCGCCAGCTGCCTGCAAAGTCCTGCACCGCCACACCATACCTGAAGGGCAGGTGGGTAAACAGACTCAGTGATGCCTCACTGGCCTCCGAGTGGGGCTGGGAGCTGCTGACCTGGCGAGGACTAGATGCCCTGGGCCCTGAGTATCAGGACAGCTGCACTGACCCATCTGTGTTTCCATTTCCGGACCAACCGAACAGGAAGGTTATGTTGCACGAGGAAACATAACAGCAACTTGAGTTCCCCCTCCCAGATAGACACATAAAGCCTTCATTTAACACGATTCCTTTTATCAGTGATCTTTGAAATGCAGCAAACACCGGGTGTGTCGTGTCATAAAATCAAGCCAGAAAGTTCATGTTCATACCCCGGCTGCCCCTCCGTGCTTCCAGCGCTGTGGCCTTGGGCAGACCACGTACCTTCTTGGCCTCAAACTTATAAAACAGAGCTGTCATGGGGAAGTATTAGGTTGAACCTGCCCCCAGAGTGGCCATACCACATGGACCATGTGTGATGTAGGTGCCCCACAGAAGCCACTCAGTAAGTGCTAGCTAATTTCATGATTAGCAGAAATAAAATTACAACTTTAAAAATGATAAACAGAGGTCATCCTGTATTAATTTCCTTTAGACTCCATCCCTCGGGAGCCCCTCTTCCTGCTGTCCATTTCCCTACTGGGGTCACTGAACACTCTTAGAAAAACACAAATATCTTTTTATTTAGATGTCTATGGAGATTCATAAGAAGTTGCAAAAGCAGTACAAAGAGCCCCATCATTGCTTCCTTCAACATAGCGTCTTATGTTACAGGCGCGTGTCATCAGAACCAGACACCGACGCGGGTCCAGGGCTACGAGACACAGACGAGCCAGGGCTATAAGCCACGTACTAGGACTTCATTGGTTTCACTGTCACGGGTGTGGCAGAAGCGCCAGGACACTTTGTCTCAAGCACCCAGACCTGTGACCACCGCCACAGTGGTCATACAGACTGACTCCCCTGAAATACCCTTCCTCTTCGTTACAGTCACCCTAACTCCTGGCAGTGAGCTCACTTTTGCTTTATTTATTTTAAAACATTTAATGGTTGTTCACATTAATCAACTCTATCATGTTCAACCCCTTAATCAAAACCCCGAAGATCTAACCTCCCTTCCATCTTTTATTTTTCCTGCCACCTTTTATTTCCATATACTGGGAAGATGGGATCTGATGCTAAGTGCTTATGAAGTGCTGGTACTCTGCTTTCACAGAGTTTATTTCATTTAACCCTAACTCTCCCATAAGGGGGTGAGTAGTAAGTCACCATCTTACAGGTGCACCTTAGAGAGGAAACTGATGCACCAGGTCTTCCCAATCTGGCAGGGGTTAAACCTGTCTCAGTGTTGGGAGGGCCAGACCTGACTCTGATAGGTTGCAGCCTTGATTGCTACTTGCTTCTAAGTAGGTAAATAGGTACTTAATAATAAGCGTGCTAAATTGCTTCAGTCGTGTCTGACTCTTTGTGACCCCATGAACTGTTACCCGCCAGGCTTCCCTGTCCATGGGATTCTCTAGGCATGAATACTGGAGTGGGTTGCCATGCCCTCCTCCAAGGGATCTTCCTGACCCAGGGATCGAACCAGCATCTCTTATGGTCTTCTGCATTGAAAGGTGGGTTCTTTACCACTAGCGCCACCTGGGAAACCCATAATAACAAACATGTCCATGTTACTAGAATCCAAGGGCCAACCCCACTTAGGGATTTAAAGTGGTGAAGGCCCCTCGGATTTCTATCCAAATTCCCTCATCAGATTTCTGCAAACCAAACACTGAGCAAGGACAGTCTTGTGCGCAGACACAGAAAGGACAGAATTTCCTGTTCTGAGAGTCTACGGGAAGCGCCGGGCATGTAATGGACACAGAACCGAGTAAACAGTGACACCACCTTCCTCTGCCCTCCTCCCCCTGCCTGGTAGCAGCGTGGGGTGCTGGGGAGCAGGGCACGGGGCTTACTTCCTCGTTTTCCTCTGCACCCAGGCCAACAGCGTCCTGATTGCTTTCCTCTGGTCTTTCACCGAGATTGCCACGCTCCTCTCTGTGGTGGGTGTGGGTGGGAAGGAGGAGTCTGAGTCTGTGCCCCCCGAGCCGGGTGACAGGCTGGAGGATGGAGAGTTTCTGCTGAGGTTGCCCGTGAGCTCTTTAATCTGGAAGGAAAACGATGTTTCAGACCCAGGAGGCAGACCCAGCATGGGCTCTCTTGGACCTCAGCTGGAGGGATCAGCTCATGCAGAACTGATTACTCTTGCCTGAAGGTTGTGTGTCAATACTCATGATGGCCAGGCTGTTTCGTGTGGCTTCTGGTGCATGCAAGGATGCTTAGCAGGGAGGATCATCTCTTCCTGGAGTCTGTCTAGCTCTGGGCAGAAGCTGCTGATGAGGGCCTCCTGACCTGGCTCCACCTCTGTGTACATCATTTTTACTCTTGGGAGGGCCATTAAATAGTGAGCCATAATTTTCTCTTTCAAAAGAGGGGGATTTTAGAATTTTAGAAGATGAACTGTCAGCTTACTCCCTCCTATTCAGGGAAAAGAACTTGGGCACAACTTGAAGTAACCCCTTCACACTCCAGCCCCAGACCCCGTCCTTCTTCTATAAGATCTGCATTTTCAGACAGATGCTGAGGGTGTGAAGGCTGCAAGGTCTCCCCTGTTACACACGCCTCTTCCTAGAGCTGTCTTTGTAGAGGCTTTCTACTTGTCATGTTAGGAGAGTAACTCTACCTAGTTCAATTTTTGGCTGGAAGTATTTCCCTGGCTCTTGGGACCCTTTAGAAGAAAACTACTTTTCCAGGTAAATATTTAACTCTTCAAGTCCCAAGAGAAGAACAAAGCTCATATCACTTTTAGAATCATAGGGATTCAAAAATCTTTAGCAACCAAGATTCCTCTGGTTCTTTTCTAGGAAAGAGAAAAGGCAAAATCTGTCAGAAATGAAATCTCACTGTCTCCCGCGATCTGGGCCCCACTCCTGTACTGGCGGAGAGGACTGATGTGTGTTATGGGAAAGAAGTGATTTTACCTGGAAGAAGAGGATTATGTTCCAAATCAGCCCAAGAACCAAAGAGGGGTTGCCATCTGCTATTTCCGCTGCATCGATGCTAACCAGCTTTACCTGGAGAGAAGCAATGTATGAGTTTAAAGACGGGGTCCAAGTAGGTTGCAACACATTATTTCCTGATGCCCTTGTGGGTCCGTTTCTCTTTCTCACCTGTGCTGTTTGGTGATGCCACAGGATGCTTCTCAGGGACCCCAACATGCAAAACTGTACATAAGTGTGTCTAATAAACAGTACATGGTACTTCCCATTAACAGACACTATTCTCAGTGTATTAGCTCTGTTTATTTTCACAACAACCCCACAACACAGATTCTTCTATTATCTCTGTATTTCAGGTGAAGAAATTCCAGAGAGGTCAATGGAAAGTGCCCAGGACACACAGCTAGTAAGAGACACATGTTTTCCAAGAACAGATGGTACATGCCCAGGGTCTGTCTGCATGCTACACTAACCCCACCAAACTTCCAGATTTAACATGTCTTCGGACAAACACAGAGTACTGACATCAGCAGTCATGGCCCACGATGGCTAAGACCGTTCAGTTCAGTTGTTCGGTTGTGTCTGACTCTTTGTGACCTCATGCACTGCAGAACGCCAGGCCTCCCTGTCCATCACCAACTCCTGGAGCTTGCTAAAACTCATGTCCATCCAGTTGGTAATGCCATCCAACCATCTCATCCTCTGTCATCCCCTTCTCCTCCTGCCTTCAACCTTACCCAGCATCAGGGTCTTTTCCAATGAGTCAGTTCTTCACATCAGGTGGCCCAAGTATTGAAGCTTCAGCTTCAGCATCAGTCCTTCCAATGAATATTCAGGGCTGATTTCCTTTAAGATTGACCGGTTTGATCTCCTTGCAGTCCAAAGGACTCTCAAGAGTCTTCTCCAACACCACAGTTCAAAAGCATCAATTCTTTGGTGCTCAGCTTTCTTTATGGTCCAACTCTGACATCCATCCATGACCACTGGCAAAACCATAGCTGGTGTTGGACAGGGAAGTTGGATTTGGTGATGGACAGGGAAGCCTGGCATGCTGTAGTCCACGGGGTCGCAAAGAGTTGGACATGACTGAGCAACTGAACTGAACTGAACCAATTCACCCATTTAAAGCACACAATTCCACGGTTTTTAGCGTTACCATAATTTTAGTGCACTTTCGTCACCTCAAAAAGTAACCTTGTACCTTTTAACTGTCACCTGTATAATCTCCCAATTCCTCTCAACCTTGAGCAAACACTTATCTGTCTTCTGACTCAAGAGATTTCCCTGTGCCGAACGTATCACAGGAATGTTCTAGAAGCAGTGGTCTTTTGGGTCCCACATCTTTCATAATGTTTTCAAGTTTCATCCACACTGTAGCTTGTATCAACATTCCATTCTTTCTCCTGGTGGAATAATATTCCACTGCATGGACAGACCATACTTTGTTCATCCGTTTGTCCATGGATGGGCATCCGGGTTGCTCCCACCTTTGGGCTATTATGAATGATGGTCTGTGAACTGGGCCATGCCCTTTGGTCACCACCATCTGAACCGCCTCCTAGGTCAGGTTTTTCTCCACAGTATGGGAGGCAGAGCCCACCTCCCTCTTCAAAAGCCAAAACCGCTTTTCTTCGCACTTGGCAGCCAGGACATGGGTGAGGATGCAGGCTTATCAGCCCAGGCCTTGAATGAGTGATGCTGAGAATTAATTACTTCCAGGGGCTGTGGAAGTGGGGGCAGAGGGACAGGGTAGTGACAGTCGTGTAAATGTGGGTCCTTGCGTTCAGAGGGGGTGGGGCTCTGCAGCGGTCCTGGCATTTAGCAGTCTTGGGCTCCATCCCCGATTCCCCAGGCTTTGAAGTCATCCTGTGACTTCTTGGCATCCTTTCAATGCATCCCTTTGCTGCTTAAATCAGACCAGATTAGATCCCCTTATGACCCAGGAACGCCAAACGAATAGCACTTTGTGATGACGTTTGACTGTACATGCTGACATGTCAGGCGAGCTGAGGGCTTTTCACTCAGAGTAACTGATGAAACTTAATGAAAGGGGAACTTTGGAAATTTTATCTCTCTGGGGCCATTCCCTCCCATTTTTGAAGGACACGAAGCAGAGTTCAAAACACACAAAAAAGGCTAATTTAAGTCTGGAAAGTTCTATCAAAGAGGACAAAATTGCATGGTTTTCCTCTGGCTCAGTTAGCCCCCTTCTCTTCCTTGCTTCTGCCATATTCTGAGCGCTAAGAATAAGTTTTACACCCGGACATGCTCACTGTCCTCTTTGTAAAATTCCAGGGTAATTGCTTTACCATATCGTGATGGTTTCTGCCATACATCAACCTGAATCCGACATAGGTATACATATGTTCCCTCCCTCTTGAACCACGCCCCCACCTCCCGCCCCATCCCACCCCACTAGGTAGTCACAGAGCACTGGCTTTTCACTGTACTCTTATCCCCCAAAGTGAAAAGGAAAATGTCAACTAAATTCTGAACATCTGAGAGCCACTCGGCATTTCCGCCCTTCCCACGCCCAGACATCCACAGGAGTTTTCATCCTGATGGAGCTGGAGGGGCAGGTGGGCAGGGAATCAGGGACTGCATCTCGCTGATGGATTAGCTGTATCTCGACTGATGGAGCTCCGTTAACATTTCAACTTGTTCCATCTGACCGTCTTAGCAGGGACCCCTTTGCCCGCGTCTCTGGTGACTAGCACTAGACTTCAAATCATGTCTTTTTTTGTCTCAGGAAGGCTCTGTGAACAAGATGTGCTTCAGATACTTACATTGCTATCTTCCAAAAACTTAAGTGCTTTCGCTATGTTGTTTAACCGAAAAATACGATGGGATGAGGATTTGTACTCGTGCAGCTGTAACACAAAACAGGACAACACAAGCAGTTAAGCCCAGACAGGCACTCGGGTCCCAGCGGTGCCATTAGACGCGCTTGTCTTTTTCTTTACATTTTTCACATGAATCTCAACAGAAGGATGGGGCTCACAGCAGAGCCCGCATGGACCACATCCAAACCCATGCATGGGGCCCCGGGACACACAACCGTAGTCTCAGGGGCCCCCAAGGGTCGCCTTATTTATGGTTCCTGGGACCAAACTCACTCGAGCTGGTGAGGGAGGGGAACCCGGGGGTTGAACAGGGGGCAGATTTGTCAAATTTCCCTCTCTGACCCAGCTCCTGGCTTTTGATACGCCTCCCTCCCGCAGAGACCGTCGGTGACATGCTCTCCTCTCTGCGCTGATGCTGTTTGTCAAGGCGGAGAGCATCAGTCGGGAGCGTCACCCACAGCTGCTAAATCATCCGGCAAACCCTCCCCGGCGGCCACAGATGTTTCTGTTTCCTGGCCAAGGGCTTGGTGGACATGTATCCCACGCCAGAGACATAGAGGGAGACAGACACAGAGAGATGCAGAGAAACCCAAAGAGGAGGAGAGAAAGGGGCTTGCAGAAGCAAAAACTCGGACAATGCTCGCTGCACATGCTAGGCGCACCGGCAGAGGAAACTCATCCTGAAACGGAAGCCCGCCCCCGCTCCTTGGGGTGACTGCTTCACACTAACAGGCAAGCCACTGGGTATCCCTTGCACACAGTGTGAACTGCCAGGTGAGCTCACGGGTGAGGTCTTGGCTATTCTCTGCTGGACTCCCGGCTCAAACACTCCCAGCAGAGCCTCCCCTCCCACCGAGGCTATAGCAGCTCTCGATCAGTGCCCAGGCAACTAAGTGGGAGCCTGGGCTGCTGGCAACACAGAACCAGGGACTAGAAGAACATGCTTTTTCAGGAAGCCTTTTGAGGACTATGCTGCCAGCCCACAGTGAGATCTGTCAAGAAACCAAGTGTTCTTTCTACCACAGTGGGTCATGAGAATTCATGTCACCTGGCACAGCCCCCCTGGGGGTGGCTACTGGGAAAAGAAAGGCAAGAAAGGGGTGAGGGGTTGGGTAAGACTACAGCTACCTTAGAGCTGAGAACTGAAGTCAGAGCTCTTGACTTTAAACCCAGAGTTAAGAGCAAACTCAGAGAGGTCTGCACGGGCTGAACTGTGGTTAGGTAGAGTGGGAACTCTACAGAGACACTTTAATATCAGCCACACAGGGTCATGTGGGCCAATCAAACACTGGACTCTAGAGCCCGTTTCTCAAAACTGACGCCTCTGGTACTCTAACCAGATCATTGGACGCCCCCTCCCTCCCCAACAAGGAATATCTGGCAGTGCCTGGGAACAATTTTGGTTGTCACACCTGTGGTGCTACTGGTATCCAGTGGATAGAGGCCAAGGATGCTGTTACACATCCGGCAATGACCAGGTCAGCCAATGCAGGGGACATGGGTTCAATCCCTGGTCCGGCAGGATTCCACATGCCTCGCAGCAACTAAGTCCATGCCCACAACCACTGAGCCCATGCTCTAGAACCCATGAGCTGCAACTACTGAAGCCTACGTGCCCTGGAGCCTGTGCTCCACAATAAAAGAAGCCACAGCAGTCAGAAGCCCGAATACCACAACGAGAGAAAGCCTGCGTGCAGCAATGAGGACTCAGTGCAATCAACCAAATCAATAAATTAAACATAAAACAAAACAAAACGCCAACAGTGCCGAAGCTACTAAGCACTGCACGGTGAATCGGGCGAGAGGACTGACTCGCACACATCAGACAAGGCAACGTGGAGCGCTTTGGCAAAGATCCAAATTGGAATGAACCTCAAGACCAGCTGGTTCAATTCAGTTTCAGCCATACTCACGAGAAAGTTCTAGAATTCTGTGTATCTAGCTTTAGCCGTGGGGTGAATTTATAGAATTTGGTCTTTCTTGTCCATATTCCTGAATCTTAGCTCTCATTCTAATTAACTGAATGGCTGGTCAGCTAAACACTCTTGATCCAGTTAAAATCTTCAACTTTGGACTCACAGAAAACATGGGGCATTTATTTACTTGCTAAGGTGTATTTGCTTAGGTATACATGATTATATCAGTCTTAGTCACTGAGAAAGGAATGTCGCCCTCCCAAGTTTCCCATCATAGGAACTTACGGATGGCCAGATATATGTACAGACACAGAGAACTGTACAGAAAAGAACTACAGGCAGTGTTTTCCTTTAATTTTTACCTCTTCCCAACCCTTCTGGAACATACGTACCAGATTCCGCCCAGACAGGACTTCTAACAAAGCCATTAGGATTTTGCCATCTTGTATATCGACGAACAAATCTTTAACTTCTAGCGGTGGGTTGCACTGCGGAAGAGGGGGAAAGAAAGCAAGCTGATCAGTGACCTGGAGAAAAAACCTGCACCATCCAGAGCTGCCTACAGGCATCTGAGGAGGAAGTCACCCTCTCTCCCTGGAGATGGCGCTGCATAGGCAGGGGTTGCGCTGGGGAGCCCCCGAGGAGGCTCTGGGTGGAAAAAGCCAGAAGCCCTCTGCTTTCCTCTCTGACCTGGGGAGGTCTGAGGGACACTGTGTCCTGTCCACCCAGAGCTTGGTTAGGTGTGGCCTGGGGTCCGTGGGGCCAGCAGGAACCTGTTGGTCAGCTGTCCCAGAACAGGGCTTTGCAAACCATGCTCCCTGGAACCCTAGGCTTCAGCACAGCAGCTTCAGGGACCCCTAAATTTGGGGGGCGGGGGTTCCAAAAGGAGACTAACCCACTACATTTCTCTGCCATCAGCTCTTATTGGCTTTTGTTTAGCATTCCAGGTAAGACTATGATTATAGAAAGGCTTCTGTTGACTAAACAAACTTGATAAAAATTTTAATGCAGGATGGTTCAGTTCAGTTCAGTCACTCAGTCGTGACCGACTCTTTGCAACCCCATGAATCGCAGCACGCCAGGCTTCCCTGTCCATCACCAACTCCCGGAATTCACTCAAACTCATGTCCACAGAGTCGGTGATGCCATCCAGCCATCTCATTCTCTGTCGTCCCCGTCTCCTCCCACCCCCAATCCCTCCCAGCATCAGAGTCTTTTCCAGTGAGTCAACGCGTCGCATGAGGTGGCCAAAGTATTGGAGTTTCAGCTTTAGCATCAGTCCTTCCAATGAACACCCAGGATTGATCTCCTTTAGAATGGACTGGTTGGATCTCCTTGCTGTCCAAGGGACTCTCAAGAGTCTTCTCCAGCACCACAGTTCAAAAGCATCAATTCTTCGGCGATCAGCTTTCTTCACTTACTGAATCTTGGGGACCAGGAGCCAGGAACCTGCATTTTTAATTACCACCTCCCTCCCGCCCTGCTAGCATGAATGGAGCCCCCCGGTGGTTCAGTGGTAAAGAATCCACCTGCAATGCAAGAGACGCAGGTTCAATGCCCGGGTTGGGAAGATCCCTGGAGGAGGAAATGGCAACCCACTCCAGTATTCTTGCCTGGGAAATCCCACGGACAGAGGAGTCTGGCGGGCTACAGTCCACGGGGTCATGGAGTGTTGGACACAACTTAGCAACTAAACAACAACAACAACCAGCATGGATTCTATTTACTTTTTGGTTTTGGAATCTTTGGAAGATTAGAACATTTCAGCTAGGTACTCACTCCCTCTGCTTTTGGGTACAAGGAAGGGGGGCTTCCCATTGGAGATGGGATTAATGGGGTGGGGGCAGGGGGTGGCTGCTGTCACCAGCCAGAGAGCGGGAGATCTTTTGGAGCTGTGGCCCGGGCACCCTTTCCTCAGGGAACTCCCACCACGTGAAAGCCTTGGAGGGCCTGTGTTTCCTTTTTCTATTCAGGAAGGTGGCATTTCCTGACCTCTTATACGAACCCCCCACCCACACCCCTGGGTAGTCAAAACACAGGGCAATTCCACCCACAGGTGCAAGAAGAGGGTTCTGCTTCAAGGGCAAGAGCGACTTTGAACCCAGAGGCAAATTATTTTCTTTGCAAACTTCCCGCTGCTCCTCAGGAACATTCTACATGGAGCACGATGGCATCAGGTTACCAAGACTCATAGGGGAACGTTATTCCTGCTAATGCGGGCAGAAATGGCACAAGACCCGAACAAAAACAGCCCCTGATAGATGGACTCACAGCATTTCCAGTTACCAGCCCCAACTGTGGCCGAGCCATGCCTTGGAGCTGAACCAGGAGGGTCATTCCCACTGACTGTCTGTAAGAGTCCCCAGCCCAGGAGCGGCAAGCCGGGCCTTGGCCGGCAGCCATCTGCATGATGGCAGGAGGAGAAATTGAACCCACTCCAGTGAAAACACTCCTCAGGGTTCCAGACGTTCTGTGGGCTTCATGAGATCGGTATGGCCAAGTAAACAGCACCCCCAGGGGTTTCTTCATGATCTAACTCCTTTGGTAAATTAAGGATTTTTTCCAGAAGCCAGAGAGTCCGTAAATATTTCTGACAGCCTTCAAATTGCAGCTAAGCCCACTTCCCTGAGGAGTTCCTTGGTTTCCTTTACATGAAAGGTTGTTCTTGAAAGTCTCAAGGTTGGAAACACGGCTGTGAATTTTGCCCTGTGTGTTAGGCATCAGTTTCAAGTGCTGTCTGATTTATCTTCAGAGTGGGTGCTACCCACCTGTCTTGAAATAGGGGCAGAAACGTGGCCGGAGAGAAAATTCTGGATGTGATCAAGGCTAACGGAGATTCGTTTGGGGGTTGAGTTGGTGTATGAGTATTTGCTCTGTTACCCCTCCATGCTTTTCTGTATTTATTTTTTAATTTATAAAAGGGAAGAAAGAAATACGCCCTGGCTAAGCTCCGTCCACCAGGAGGAATTTCCAGTTACCCTGACACACATCAGGCATTAATTTAGGAGTTCAGGGAACTCAGGTTTTGGGAACAGTTTTCCTTTTTTCCCAAAAATAACACTTCACTTTATGAGTTCTGCCGAATATGTACCAATAGCCAAAACAGCGGGCAAGTGATTTATAATGCTTCACCCATGATGTGGAGAGTTTTCGCCCTGGAGATTTGAGGAGCCTCCTGGGCTGAGTGGAGCCCATTCTGTAGGTGGGGAGCAGAGGTGTGGGTGGTCAGGCAGCTACTGGGGAAATACTATAGGCCTAAAGCTCACACTACGTGAATTAGAATGTCGGTCAAGAGCGCCACTTCCTAAAATGCCACATTTATTTTCTCTGCTTTCTAATCATTTTAGTGATTTTCCTCTATGAACCTTTCTTTGGGGCGAACTCTTGAGGGCAATCGATATTTTCTTGTGCCTCTGAAGAGGAGAAGAAAAAAGAAACGTCACGGAAGAGGAATCCTTGAGTACCACCGCCAGCTTTGAAACACACAAGACTACTGGTTAGGTTGGGTCTATTGGGAGAACCAGATCGTGGAATTTAAGAAGAAGCAAAGTGAGTAAAATGAATCCTCATAAATCAGCTTTCTTGTAAACGAGAAAAAGAATCTGTCCTTCCCCAGCCCCGGGACAATTTAGAATGTCCCCGCCCAGAGGCTAAGCTAGTGCCGAGGAGGGTTTGGGTTTCTGTGCCTCTGAACGGTTCATTCATCCATTTCACATCCCGCCCCTCCTCCACTACTCATCCTTCTGTCTGGTTCAGACGCTTTTGTTTTAGGGCTTGTGTGCCTGAGAGGCTGGCAGACAAAATGCAGTTGGACGTTGCTTGGCCAGAGAACGTTAGCAAAAATAAAGTGGGGGGCCCAGGAAGAAGAGAGGTCACCAAATTGAATATGCAAGGGAAGCCAAAGGAAGAGTTTTCTTCTCCCAGAGCTGTGGGATTACAGGGACTCAATTCAACGTCTCCAGGCTTCTGGAACAGCATGGGGGTGGGAGGTGAGGAAGGCTGTCTTGAGGATTAGAGGAGTTGAGTGCCCGATGTACCAAAACGAGCAGATAACACTGCTGATCGATACGTGATGAACCAGGCAATCTGGCTTGGTTAAAAAGTGTCAGGAGTTCTTGCTTAAATCAACCCAAATACCTATACATGGGTCTTAATGAGAGCCTCCCTGACCTCTACAGACTAGAAGTCAAGATTCCCCCCTCAATCCCACGTTTGGGTTATTCAACAATGAATGTTTCCTGACTTCTGCTCGATTCCCATTTAAACATGGACCCTCTCCTTCCCCAGCGAGGCCGATAACCTCACAAGGCCAGAACCTCATGTCTTACGTGTCTTTGTGTTCCAAGTGTGCGTGAGTGCTAAGTTGCTTCAGTTGTGTCCGACTCTTTGTGACCCTATGGACTGTAGCCTGCCGGGCTCCACCAGGCTCCTCTGTCCAGGAGATTGTTCCCAGCACTGAACTTGATTCTTGGCAATGAGAATGCACTCAACAAACGTTTAAATGAATGAAAAACACCTACACAGCAAGAACACATTCTTCACTGCTCTACTGAACTGTGCCCCCAGTTACGCAAGCATCGACCACTTAACAACCCAAGCGCCTTGCTTACCTTCTCCAGATGGAGATTTATCCATCGAGTAAAAGTTCGCTTCTGCACATTCTCCCTCTCAACTGAAAATAAAGAGATGCCATTAGCTGGGTGAAAAGAAATACGTGCAAAATCCTGCCCTCCTCTTCCCAAGGGGGAGAGTCTATGGAATCTCTGCAGGGCGGAGAGCCCGGAAGTCCATTGGTATGGAAACCTTCCCGGAACGGGGTTGGCAAGGCGTTGGCAGCATCTAGAATCCATTTTCTCCAACCCAACCCCAAGCACCTTTAACAGATTAAAAACACCCACATATTCAGACTCACAGAACAAAATGGTCGGCACAAGCTAACATGAGCGTTGGGGCGTCTGACTCTCCAGCACAAGTGCTGGTGGGAAGATACAAATGTCAAGCACCGGGTGATGGCGCCACACACCTTCCAGGCGGCAGAAATGGGTCAGAAGAGCTGGGATGCAGGAGAGGAGGGGAGGTCAGGGACTAGGAACCGGGAGGGAGTTTGGCAATATGTGGCAGAAAGAATTTGACAGTCCTGGCTTGGACTCTCAGCCCAGTCACCTCCAGCTTTGCGTCCTTGGGCCAGTTACCTGTCCCCATATCTGATCTGCCCCCTGAAGATAAGGCCAGCTTACCACCACGCTGCCCTGAGACTGACCTGTGACCCTGCAGGTGAAACTCAACACAGTTCCTGGCCCGGTGGCTGTTCTTTTTTTTTTTTTCTTTGCAGCTATTACTTTTAGAGCCAGGGAATACTTTGCACCCTCCCCTCCCTACTCCTGGGGCAGGGGAGTTCTGCATAGCCCCAGTGAGGTGGGAGGGCGCCAACTGGACACAGATCTCTCCTCCCGGGGGGAAAGCATTTCCACCCGTCCCCCACCACAAAATAGGTTTCAAGGAAAGATCTTTCCTTTTCAAAGATTATTACCATCTGTCTGCCCAGAACTAATTGTGTCCTGGACACTTTGTTTCCAATAATCTTTAAATCTGACACCATCAACTTGCAAACTGGAAACTCCTATCTTAGAGAGAAACAACAGGGGGCTCAGAGCAGTACCCTGACTGGCCTTGGGCATCAGCTGGAGAGAGACAGAGCCAAGCATCTGTGTATCCACCCCTCATCAGCCAGCGCCCTAGAAATGGAAGACTTGGGTTTGAATTCCAACTTCCAAAAACTACGACAAAGGCATCTGCAGTGGTGATGACGACAACTGTAAAAAATATTTACTGAGCACTTGCTACACGGCAGGTACCCAACTATGCACTTTACACAGATTCACTGACTTAATCCTTCCTACAACCCTCTCAGGGAGGGACTATTATACCTTCAAGGTGGGAAAACCAGGGCACTTGCCAGCATCAAGCAATCAGTAGGGTATTGTTCCCATTTTACAAACGAAGAAACCAAGAATCAGAGAACGAACAGGCCACAACACTGGGACTTGGAACTAGAGTCGGCGCTTTTCCCATTCTCTCCCGGGTTCCGTGGCATCAGCCAGCTTGATGCCCCGGGAACTGGAGGGAGTCTGTGACCAGCGGTGGTACCTGAGCCTCAGTCTGGGTCTGGGAGCCCCGTGGACCGTGGCAGCAGCCCCCGCTGCTGAAGCTGCTACGTCTCTCAGGAAGCTTCCTGGAAATGTCGGAGCCAGATGACTCCTAAATTACTAAGTTCTGGATTTCAACATATTGGAAGAACATATCACATATGCTTAAAACCATTTCACATTTCTTTAGCAATAAGAAAATGAGAGGCAATTTATCTCCTGGCGGAGGAAAAATAAAGGCTACAGTTTTCTCTAACGACTGTTCTTTTTTTCTTCCCAGCCTCATTATTAGGTAGATAGTGGTGCCCATAAATCAAATTTTAATATTGTGCCTTTCAATCTTTTTTAATTGAAGAGCCAGCAGACAGTAATTATACACATAACTGTTTCTCTCTCATGTTCCTTCTTTTCTGTAATCTTTCAAGCATCAGGTTGAAAGATCTCCTTCCAGCAAACTGTGTTTTGTGGGTGGAGAGGGGAGGGAGAAAGGAAAAGGAGCTGATGGCAATGAGGCAGGAAGGGCCATGAGTTACAGAGTCCTAGAACTTTCCAGAATACGGGAGAGCTTTCTGCCGCTGCAGGTTTTCCCATAGTGTGGGTCTCCCATAGTTTTGTGTCTGTCTCACTGTGGATGAACAGGGGCGGTTTCTGGTTTTTCACTGTGTGGAGCAGGGCTATAACCAGCCCCGGGCACAAGCACCCTGGTATCAAACGTGTGACTATATTCCTTATGCTTGACGACTCCAAGTGGAACTGCTGGGTCTTAGTAGCAGGCACATTTAAAAATTTAATAGCTACTTCCAAATGGCCCTCCCAAAAGGCTGCCCCAGTGTATACCCTCACCCCCACCTGTCTTTAAACAAGTCTATGGGGACTGTAAAGTATTTACACACACATTCAAACACTCAGGCTGGTTTCTCCATATGGCTTCAGAGAGAGCAAAGTCTGTCTCCTGAAACAGAAGTGCATTCAGTGAAAGCCTAAGAGAACCAGGCGTAGGCTGTTGGTTTAACTGTGCGGAAGGGTGCAAACGAGGAAGTGGGTGTCTGTTAGTCTATATATATGGCTTCTCATTCTGCCCGCCCACCCACCTATCTGTCCATCCATTCACCCATCCACCCATCAGTCTGTCTGTCCATCCATCCCTCCATCCACCCACCCACCCACCAGGCCAGCCATCCATCCATCCACTCATCCATCTATTCATCCAGCCAGCCAGCCTCCCAGCTGATACTTATTCAGTGATTACTACTTGCTGGGAACCGTGCCCAACCCTGAGGGCAAAATCACAGATGAAGAATTAAGCATTCATGGAATCTGCACTCCAAGAATTACAGCCAAGGAGGAGAGAAAACACGGCTGCCGCAAGGCACATAAGCAAGGAAAAATGAATTAGATATTTCACGGGCTGACGGGTTTGGAGGAGGCGATTTCAGACTCCATGGAGGACTCCTCTGGGGACCCTAAGAGGATCCCCCATAGAAGTGGGATACGGAGGGGATCCCGAAAGGCAAAAAAAGCATTTTAGCCCCACCCTGATCCACAGCCAACCTCTGGGTGGCTTCACTCCATTCCAGCCAAGGCCCGTGTGTGATTCGGGCGCAAATCAACTTTCAGAGCAAAAGGGAGCCACAGGACAGCACGGTGATGACTGAAGACACCAGGGGACCAAGAAGCTCAGTCACAATAGCAAACGGCCCCGACCCGGAACAGGGCACAGAGGCCACATTTTCTCTGCCTGAGACTAGGACACGCCACTCAGCACACAGGAGACGGACAGCAAGAACTGAGCCTGCCCCAGAAGGCCCACCTGAGAGCCTCATGCCCTTAGACCATCCGCTGTGTGCCCTTGGGCAAGGTCAGAACTTTCCGAACACCTCTGCAAGATGGGGGTAACTGTGCCTCCCTCACGGGGATGCCCTGAAGACCAAACGGGGTCTGCCTGCAGGGCGCCCCCGACAGCTGTTCCAGAAGGGCCGCCCTCTCCCCCCACCGCATGCCCTCAAGGCATTTCGTCTGGTGTCTGGACACAGAGGTCTGACGCCCTTTCAGGGCCTTCTCCATTTCCAAGTACCCACCCCCATCCCACAGGCTTTTTCTCCTTCTGGCTTGCCAAGACTCTATAAACTTTATATAGTTTCCATAAATCCAACGGCCCCTTTTTTCCACGGCACCTATCACGTTGTAAAGGTGTAGGAAACCATTTCTCAAGAAGGGTCTGGGCTTCTCGCGGAGTGTTTGTGGGGCCCGGTGTGGGTTTACTGGACAACAACAGTGTCGTAACAGCACTGTAAAATCGCCATCTCGGCTCTGCCTGGCCGGCCAGGGTGCCCGTGCGCAGAGCGGGGCGGAGAGGCAGGGTGGGGCTCCAGAGACAGGGACAGGAGGTTGGCTCAGCCTTCTCTCTCGAGCCCACCGTCCCAAATTCCCAGGCATGCCTTTGGCCCGGCTTTGCCAAGAACAGGCCATTTGAAAACAGGAGGTGTGACATTCCTTCCTTCTCGATGGCAGGCTCAGGAGTTGGACGCCACAGAAAAGAGGGATGCAGGCTCTGGGAACTAAAGCAGACTCATCTACACTCGTGGCCTTCTTGCACACATTTCCCCCAGGTCTACTTCCTCCAAAAAATAAAAAAGTCTGCTCTTCCCTGCCATGGGAAAGACTTGATGACTTTACCTGTTGAGGAAAATTATATCCATTATATTAAAAAAAATTAAAACAATATAGGAAAGCACAGAGAAATAGATCTCAAACCTCTTGGACTCTCATTACACCCAGGGATCACCACTATGGACTTTTTAATGACCGTTCACCTAAAACTACACACACACACACATATACACATGCTCAGTTAATCCACGTGGGCGCTCTTGTACACAATTGCAACGTAATCACCTAAAGACTCAGTATTTGTCAAAGCTCAGCTCAGGGATCCCTGATATCAAGAGCATGTGAAAGTCAACATGCTAATTCCTGGACCTGAGCCAAGACCTACTGGGTCACTCTCTGGGACTGGGGCCTGGGCATCTGCATTGAATCAGCTCGGGGGTGATGACAGGACACAGCTGGAGAACTGGGGCCTTCCTGGGAAGAGACAAGTGACACAATTCCTTGATCATCTTGGGGCAGAGTAGAGACAGCAATGAGACGTTTCCTGTGGAGGAGAAAGAGCCGGCATTCTGGAGCCAGAGTCACGGGCACCACCCCAGACTCTGAGATGGAGACATGCATAGGGCTCGCAGGCTGGACCTGATTGGTAAGTGCAATAAAGTTTACAACAGTAGCAGCAACGAGAGTCCTTTCCTGCTTTGTCAAAAATGCTCTTCCTGATGATGCTTTAAGTCACTAATTTCATACAGCTGCTCTGATACGCCTGAGAGATGAACTGGAGCTCACCTAGGAAGACCGCAGACCGGAATCCCACAGGGGAGGCTGATCCTTTGACATCCATCCTGAGGGGGCAGCTTGGGGCCCTTGTTTCCAGCTTCAGGACCGCTGCCCGGGCGGGAGGAGGGAGGCGGCTGGGATGGGCGAGTTGTGGCCACATCTCCAGGAGCTCAAAGCCCTCGCCCAGGGCTGGGCACAGCATGTGAGCTGAACAAATGCAGCTGCTGAACTCTTCTGAAACTGAGTTTCTTTTCTGTACAACAGAGGCTATGCCACCACCATTCCCCATACCCTGACCAAGTGAAATGATAATGCGTGTGTGTGTGTGTGTGTGTGTGTCTGTGTCTGTTGGGAATGCAGAGGAACTCAGTGAACAGACTCCTCCCTTTGCATCATTCATAGCACCCGGGGACACATACACAGACCCCACAGGCAGCTTTCTACAGAGACAGAGAGTGGCTGCCCTCGTGACAAGTGGTGACCCTCTGTCCCCAGAGTGGGAAGGTCACTGAAGGCCCCACTCACCCCTCTCTGTCCAGCAGGCTGGGGCAGGCAAGGCGGCTGGAGGCCCTGTGCTTTTCAAGCTTGACTCCTGTTGGGTTGGAGGCCAGTGGGCAGGACCCTGGCATGCATCAGTCCCACACCCCAGGCCTTGTTTGCTGCAAAGCCCAGGTCTGTCCAGAGGGCCATCTCAGCTCCAGGGGAAGTCACAGCCCCACTGGTGACAGTCTCGAGGGGTTCCTCCGATAGCAGACAAGTCCAGAAACCTCTTGTCCAGCCTCATATGAGTGACATCCTAAGGCACTTTCATTCACGATCCTATTTTGGTCTGAGCTGATTTCCTCCACTGGGTGGGAAACCCACTTTCCTTGCCAAATATCCTTCTTTTCCTCCATGGCTCAGACCCCTTCTCGTTCTAAGGAACCATCCCTGCCCACCCCCACTCCCCCACCACCACCTTGGCTCCCTTCAGTTGTGCCAATTCTCTCCATCAGCTGGGGATCTTAAACCTGGAATTCGGACATGTCCCTCTCTCTCTCTCAGCTGGACTGCCACCAGACTACACAAGGGCACCCGCTGCCCCACGGACATCACACAGAGAAGGCAGCTCTCAGGGTCCCTGGCCTGCCCCCCTGCCCATCAAGGACCCCCGGGAGCCCCCGGCCGCCCCTAGAAGGGGCGCCCCCACCCCACTGTGGTTTCACTCCTTCCCCCATCTTTCAACACCTCCCAGAAACACAACCTCATTACATGGCCCCATGCTGGTTCACTTGAGAAATAAAACTCAGAAACAAATTAAACGGCAATTTCTTTTCAAACAGCAGAGGAGCCAGGCTTCAGGAATACCAGGCCAGCAGCCTTCGGTTCCGACTGCTGGGGGCCCCTTCCCCCATCGGCTCTGGCGGCGGTAAAGCCAAGGCCTCCGTGTGGTTTACACCAGCGGTAATTTTGCATTTAATTTCCTTTGTTTTTCCTCCCCCAATGTTAGCTCTGACCCAGGGCCCTTTTATCGAGACTTTGGTAATAAAATGCAAAACCCTTCTTGGGACCAGAGGCCTAGGAAGCCTGCAACTCCTACCAAACAGCATGCAGGGGGTGGCCGGCTGAGTGGGTGGAGGCCCCCTTGCTGTCTCTCTGGCTCCTCTACCGCCTGGGTCCCTGGTGTGGCCAGCGACGCTCCGATGGGCATCAGAGCCAACAGCAACTCCCGGCTCCAGCTGGCTCAAACCGGTGGTCTCCCCAGTTTACGCCCGGAGAGACTCCCAATAAAACTGCCAAGCTCATTCGAACCAGGGACTTAAATCCAATTCTCTCACAGGTCCCAGAGGCCACCAATTAACATACCACGTCCTGCCCTTCCATGCCCCTGCTTCTCAGCTGCTCTAAAACACATAACCCAGGGCTCCAAAGAGCTAGTCCCAATTACACACCAAATTAAGTTTTAAGCTATATGTGTGTGTGTGTGTGTATATATATATATATATATATATACACATATGCAGGACTGGTGCCTGTAACTGAAATAAAAATATAAACCCACTCTAACTTTTTCTGTGAGTGATTCTGTCTAACCTCAGTGCTCAACCTTGGTCCACCTTGATTTACGATAGATGACGCCAGCCCATCATAAAAACCAAGCTTGGGAAAAATGATTTTGACACCCACCCAGATGGGCAGACCAGGTGACACGACCAAGCCAGGCAGACTGCCCCGACGCATTCAGCTGAAAAGGAGACGGAGGTTTAAGTGATATCCGACACCTTAGATTCTTTACACACTACACACCTATCCAGGAAGCAAAAGGGTTGATGCTTACACCCAACCATGGAAAATAAGAATGCAGACCCCATCCTCACAGGCTTCCTTTGCCAGAGCCCACAAAGCAAGTTGGAGGGTGGGGGGAAGAGGTTAAGGAAGGGAAGGGAGAGGGGAACATGTTCTTTTCCCACTCGACGAAGACAGTGACTCCTGGGGGCCTGAACTCGCCCCTGTGGCTACCATTTCTGCAGCCTCTTCCAAGTACAGTGAAACACACTCTGCATCTATCACTGAATTCTCACAGCAACCTTGACAGGCAAGCAATGGTGCTCCCAGTGCAGATGGGGAAACTGAGTCTTGGAGAAGGGGAAATGACCTGCCATAGATCTTGAGGGCACAGCTGAGGAAGAGACGAGCCTGGTGGCATGAGCCAGCACCCTCTCTACGCCACCTCTCTGGGCTGGCGGATCCCCTTCCAAGCAAACATCTTATTGAAGAATCTTCAGGAAGAATCCGTTTCATACCTGGGTGAGCTCCACAGCAGAATACAGGCTGACCTGGTGCTTTGCTCCCAAACTGAGTTTAATGGGCTCAGTGGCAAAGAATCCGCCTGCAATGCAGGAGCCATAGGAGACTCAGGTTTGATCCCTGGAAGATTCCCCTGGAGGAGGGCATGGCAACCCACTCCAGTATTTTTGCCTGGAGAATCCCATGGACAGAGAAGCCTGGTGGGCTACAGTCCATAGGGGTGCAAAGAGTCAGACATGATTGAAACAACTTAGCAATAAGAATTAGCTTAACTTCTTGGGTTCAGCTATTTTTTTAAAAAAAGGAGATTAAAATACTCATACATATGACCTTGATTTGTATTTTGAAGCACACCTGTCTTTAATAAAGCTCCACACTCACCCTTCAAATGCCAATGTTTTTATGTCCATGCAAAGGCCAATCATCTGAATTGGCCTCTAGAATTCAGGGTGATTTTCTAGAATTAGGGTGACCAGATATCCTGGTTTGCCCTGGACTGAGGGAGATCCGGGGACCTGGGATCAACAGCACTAAGACCAGCAAAGCCCAAGGCAAACCAGGAGGAGCTGGTCATTCTAGGCAGTCGACGTGGTGTTGTACCTTGGACAGCAGGGCGGGAGGGGACAGCTGCTGGGAGGGGCAGAAAGCCCTGGGAGCCACATGGGAGGCAAAGACAGTGTAATGCAAGGTGATTAATATTTGCTTTAAATGCCAGGGACAGGGGCTTCCCTGGTGACACAATGGATAAGAATCTGCTTGCCAATGCATGGGACACGGGTTCAATCCCTGATCAGGAAAGATCCCACATGCCCCAGAGCAACTAAGCCTATACTCCACAAGTGTGGAGAAGGAAATGGCAACCCACTCCAGTATTCTTGCCTAAAGAATCCTGTGGATGGAGGAACCTGGTGGGCTGCTGTCCATAGGGTCGCAGAGAGTCGGACACGACTGAAGTGACTTAGCGTGCATGCATGCATTGGAGGAGGAAATGGCAACCCACTCCAGTGTTCTTGCCTGGAGAATCCCAGGGACAGAGGAGCCTGGTGGGCTGCTGTCTATAGGATCGCAAAGAGTCGGACACAACTGATGCGACTTAGCAGCAGCCATAAACCATATTCCACAATTCAACCTGTGCTCGAGAGCCTGGGAGCCACAACTACTGAAGCCCATGTGCCCTAGAGCCCATGTTGGGCAGCAAGAGAAGCCACTGCACGGAGAAGCCTGTGTGCCGCAACTAGAGAAAAGCCCAGCGCCGCCAAAAAAAATGCCAGGGACGGAACCAACCCTGAAATTCCCATTTACAACTTTCACCTGCCAATGAAAACTGGTGTGAATTTAAATTCCTACTCTGAGCAGAAGTGGTAACACTGGACACGACAATGAAGAAAGACAAGTGTCAACTTCTCCCGGAGCTGCAAGTGTCCCCAACACTTCACGTTAATTATTAGCCTGAGAGTCGAGAGGCTGCCGAGGTGACAAATAGGAATGCTTCACACACCATGGTGTGTGAATGCTTCAATGCATGTGCTTGAGAACAGACAAAAGTTATCTACATATACAAACCATTTAAAAGTACACACTTGTGCATACCCGTGTGTGTGTGTGCATGCTTACGTGTGTATACCTCAAAGTATTACCTCAAAGTAATATGGACCACCCTCAACCTTCTTCCGGGACTTTTAGTTCCCGGGGTCACTGGAGGAATTTTGGCATTACGTGGTCTCGCTTTTGCCACAACAATGATGGTCCAGCGCTCAAGGACTGCACTCTGACACTGAGGTCAAGGTCAGATCATTGACACTGGGTAGAAACCCTATGGAATGGCAAATTCCAGTTCTGTAATCTGACAAACGGCTTCCCTGGCGGCTTGGACAGTATAGGATCTGCCTGCAATGCGGGAGACCCAGATTCAACTCCTGGGTTGGGAAGATTCCCTGGAGAAGGGAATGGCAGCCCATTCCAGTATTCTTGCCTGGGAAATTCTATGGACAGAGGAGGCTGGCAGGCCACAGTCCATGAGGTTGCAAAGAGTCAGACACAAGTGAGCAACTAACATTTTCCCTTTCACTAATCTTACAAAACCCCATTGAGACTAGACTCCTGATGCTCCACCCTGGCTACACAGGACAATCACCTGGGGATCTGGATGCCTGGGCTCTACTCCAGACTACCTGAATTGGAATCCCTGGGGGCAGGCCCAGGCATCTGCATTTTTAAAGCTCCCAAGGTGATCCTGATGCTGAGCCAAGGCTGAGAACTATTGCTCCCTGCCAGGAGTTGGCAAATTTTTCTTGTCAAGGGCCAGATAGTAAATGTTTTAGACTCTGCAGGCCATATGGGCTTCAGCAACTAGTCAACTCTGCGGCGGTGCTGGAAACCAGCCAAGGTGATACACAAATAGTCATGGCTGTGTTCCAATAAAACTTTATTTATAAGAACAGCCGGTGGGCTGCAGCTTGCCAAGCCCTGCTTGAGACTTCACAAGCCTCTGCAAGATTTGCCTGATTTAAGCAGCCATTCCAGACCTTGCTGGTGGCCACACCCCTCATGTGCATGAGTGCTCAGTCACTCAGTCGTGTCCGACTCTGCGACTGTAGCCCGTCAGGCTACGCTGTCCGTGGGATTCTCCAGGCAAGAATACTGAAGTGGGTTGCCATTTCCTCCTCCAGGGGATCTTCCTGACCCGGCGATCAAACCCACGTCTCCTGCGTCTCCTTGTATTGGCAGGCAGATTCTTTACCACTGAGGCACCTAGGAAGCCCATACCCTTCACGGCCAACTTTTAAGTCACTTTTGGGCTTCAGGAGCAGGGAGTTGTTTGCATTCTGTTTACTGTTAAAATGGCTTTTCTGGTGGCTCAGATTCAGGTAAAGGATCTGCCTGCAATGTAGGAAATCTGGTTCAATTCCTGAGTCAAGAAAATCCCCTGGAGAAGAAAATGGCAACCCACTCCAGTATTCTTGCCTAGGAAATCCCATAGACAGAGGAGCCTGGCAGGTTGCATTTCATGGAGTCACTAAGAGGTGGACACGACTAAGTGACTAGCACTTTTACTTTACTGTCATAAGAAAAAGCAAACAGCAGTGGCAGTGTGGAGGGACGGAAAATGGATGGGAAATAAAAGCAGGTACGAAAAACAAACAAACAAGTATTTGGTCCCTATACGTCAGAGAAAGCCACTTGGATTTTCTCCTCCCATCACCAAAACCAAAAAGGAAAATCACATGTGGGGCAACCAGATTTTAAAGTCATGCTTGCCCTTATTTTCCTTCTTCAGCAGCTTTTACAAATTAGCTTCTATCACTTTGCTTCCCCCTCCTCATCCCCTGCTAAATATCCATTTATGTCTGAAGACTCCAAGGGAGCAAGCATGCAGCAGAAAAACAACTCCACACAATCACTTTTTTCTTCTTTTGTAAAGTTTAAATGGGAACAGGTTTAAAGAAATCAGTAGGCTTAAATGATAATAGGTTTAAAGAAATCAAGCAGAGCTACCTGTAGGTAAAATTTCTTAGTAGATTAAATTTTGTCCAAGGTGAACAATCCCCCACCCACTCATTTTCTTAGCATCACAAGGAACCCAGAATTATTTTGCCCATCAGCGCGCTTGGCAGCCCATGTTCTGCATAGAGAGGCCATTAAATACCAAGACGTAGGACTTCCCTAGTGGTCCAGTGGTTAATCCACCTGCAGGGGACACATGTTCTATCCCTGGTCTGGGAAGATTCTACATGCCAAGGAGCAACCAAGCCCAACCAACCAACCAAGCTCAGTCACAACTACTGAATCCATGAGCCACAACTCCTGAGGCTGTGCGCCCTCGAGCCCATGCTCTGTCACAAGAGAAGGCACGGCAGTGAGAAGCCCGTGCACAACCAAAGAGTAGCTGCTGCTCACCCCAGCTAGAAAAAGCGCCTGCAGCAATGAAGACCCAGGGCACCCAAAAATAAAACAAATAACTAAAATAATAAAAAACACCAAGGGCGGCTTCTCATCCAATCTTGCCATCGAGGCGGTCATCCAGCGTCTACTTGAATGCCTCCCAGGATGAGGCGCTCAGTACCTATCCAAGATCAGGCTTCCATGATCCCAAAGCTTGTCTTATGGAAAAGGGGAAAGTTCAGTGGGTACAAGTGAGGAGCTAGAGGATGTCAGGTTTCAGTTTGGTGTCAGGAAGCGAGGCCATCAGAGCTCACCCACCGTGGGACGGGACACCTAGAGAGGTCAAACACTCCCAGTTCTTCAAATCTTAACCTTTTAGAGAAAAACTAAAACCACACAAGATACTCTGAGATTCTGGCCAGGAAGCCCTGGTAAATGTATTTTCAGGCTCTTGGAAAATCTGATGAGCTGGAGGAAGGTTTTGCTACCTTGCCTGAAAACTACTGTGATTCCTCCAACCAGATACACCATGAAGACCAGTCCTTGGCACAGGTTTCTTAGGGGGTGAATTTTTATTTGAAAACGAATTTGTACATTTATGCAGGAGAGGAAAACACTCTAATCCGCTAAAAGAGGGGCCATATCCTATCACTAACAGATTCTTGAATAGGTTCTTATACAAAGGGGCAAGCACCACAGCAAATATTCAGGGTTTCCTCTTTAGTGGAGCAGGGTCAAGGGACAGGACTCTCATAACCAGTTCACTTCTCCACTTTTCTTTCTGGAAATTCTTCCTTACACCCTAAAAATCAGGGAGTTAATTTTGGCTGCTTGAGAGCCTCTTGGACTGCAAGGAGATCCAACCAGTCCATCCTAAAGGAGATAAGTCCTGGGTGTTCATTGGAGGGACTGATGCTGAAGCTGAAACTCCAATATTTTGGCCACCTGATGTGAAGAGCTGACTCATTTGAAAAGACCCTGATGCTGAGAAAGATTGAAGGCAGGAAGAGAAGGGGACAACAGAGGATGAGATGGTTAGATGGCATCACCGACTCAATGGACATGAGTTTGGGTAACCTCCGGGAGTTGGTGATGGACAGGGGGGCCTGGCATGCTGCGGTTCATGGGGTCACAAAGAGTTGTACACGGCTGAGCCACTGAACTGAACTGAACTGAATTTTGGCCGGGCTGGATCCTTGCTGCTGCACATCAGCTTTCTCCAGTTATGGTGCTTGGGTTCCTCGGTGAGGTGGCTTCTCTTGTTGCAGAGCGTGGGCTTCAGGGCGGGCAGACTTCAACTGCAGCTTGAGGGCTCTAGAGCTCAGGCTCCATCACTGTGGTGCATAGGCTGAGCTGCTCCATGCCCTATGGAGTCTTCCCAGCCCAGGGATTGAACTCATGTCCCCTGCATTGGCAGGTAGATACTTAGCCACTGAACCACCAGGAAAGCCCTATTCCTTAAACGTGAAGGCCAAGTTTAACAAATGAGTGGAACTGTGGCCTGCATATCCAGATATTAACTTTCCCTGGGCTTCAATTTTCACAAAAATATAGCAGTTGTCCTCGGTATCTTCAAGGAATTGATTCCAGGACCCCCGTGCATAAGAAAATTCATGGATGCTCAAGTCCCTTATATAAAACACTGCAGAATTTGCAGATAATCTAAACACACTCTCCCATGTACTTTAAATCATCTCTAAATTAAGAACTAATGTAAATGCTATGTAAATAGTTGCCCCCATAGCAAACTCAAGTTTTGCTTTTTGAAACTTTCTGGAAATTTTTTGAGAATATTTTTTATCTGAACCCACAGGTGCAGAACTTATAGATACTGAGGGCCAGCTGAATTTGATACAGATTCTTCTGTTTATAAACTTTTAAACTTTATTTTGTGGATCAGGTAAACTACCTTCCATGTTTTTGGTCAAACAAAGCAGAGTATAATAAATGAATGGACAGACACGTGAACGAGTGAATTCATAAGTAAATAGAGTGGTTGCTACATGATTGCTACCCTCCCCACCCCCCTGGTGTATAAGTAGAGATGCTTCTTGAATGGATGAGTGAATCACTCCATCAGTGGAAAACCCACCTACTAGTCTGCTCATTACATCTGGCCTCTGAAACTACAAGGCTCATCCTGACACAGCCTGGATCACTCACTTCTCAGCTGTGACCTCTCCGATCTGTCCATCTAACATAACCTCACCAGTGCGGGTCTAGGGATAAAAACTAGGTCATCTCGTTTTTCGTACCTGCCATTCCTGCTCACAGTATGGCCAGGTCGTTGACGTAAGCTACAGTCTCCCAGTGGAATCTATGGGCTGGAACCCAGAAAGCCTGGATGAAGATACCCAGGAGTCAGTACGGGGACCAACTCGGGCGTGTGCTGGCCCAGGGGACTTGTGACCGTCCGTCTCTGATGGGACAAGTTACCATGGCTCATCAGGGAGAGTTGGATTCCGATTTCTCCCAGGTTCAGGTATCAAGACTGCAAAAGGGCCACCACCTGCACACAGCGGCCAAGAGCCACATCTGGCCCAGGTTAAGCACCTCCGCACTTGGCTTGAATGAATGGCCAATCAAGATGCTGCATCTAAGAATGTTTTCAAATAAAAAACAACAACAATGATGACAAAATCCTGCATCTAACTGCCACTCAGGAAGAAAAGACCCCACTCCAGTACTCTTGCCTGGAAAATCCCATGTACGGAAGAGCCTGGTAGGCTGCAGTCCACGGGGTCGCGAAGAGTCGGACACAACTGAGCGAATTCACTTTCACTTTTCACTTTCATGCATTGGAGAAGGAAATGGCAACCCACTCCAGTGTTCTTGCTTGGAGAATCTGAGGGACGGGGGAGCCTGGTGGGTTGCCGTCTATGGGGTCGCATGGAGTCGGACACGCCTGACGCGACTTAGCAGCAGCAGCAGGAAGAAAAGGGGCACTCTGCCACATGACACTACTGTGTATGAACTCATCTTCCTAACCCTTAAAAATTTCTGGTGTCTGCTTTTTATTACTGAAACTGCTACCTTTTCCAGGCCCACTATGTACCCCGAGCTTTGCATCCCCTATCTCTTTTCTCTGAACTGTGACCCTAAGGGACAGGTACCGTCACTGTGGAAGGCACTCCAGAGTGCTGTTTATGGTACCCCCTGATATGAAGATGCCCCTCCCTGGTCGTCAGTCCAGGTGGTAAAGGCAGGGGGACCCTAGAAGCCAACAACACAGCTACTAAATCAGGGTTGGGCCTGAGTTCCTTCGTAGGAATTAGAATGGGTCTGACTGCAGTCTGATTGGCCCCCTGAATGCAGCAAGTGGCACAGGGGCCAGTCACTGCCACTTGGACTGGAGAGCTGAAAGAGCATCGGGAGGAAAGAGAGACAGAGAGATGAGAGATGGGGTGGGAAAGATGGAGAGGGGGAAAGCGTGCAAAGGAGAGCTCTGTCCTGGCCTGTGCCCGAGGCCCTGCTACACACATGCTGGCCTCTGGATTCGGTGGGACTCCTGCACTTATTTCTTAAAGCAAACGCAGCTTTTTAGCTTAATTAAGCTCTCATGGGTTTCTGTTGATTGCAATGAAAGCATCCCCCTTAATTTCTTCAACAAGCAAACTGCAAATTCAAAGAGAGAGATGAAGGGAAAACTAGATGAAGAAAAGCTTAAGGGATACCCACTACCATGTATGGCCTTTATTCAGATCCTGATTCAAATAAATAGCTTTAAAGATAAAATAATTGTATTCTGAAAGTTCAAATGCATAACTAAGATAAATTCTTAAAAGATTATAAAATGCCAAAATTAGGGCAAGAAGAAATATAGAATTTAAATAAGCCAACAGATATTAAAGGATTTCCCTGACAGTCTAGTGGTTAAGACTTCACCCTCCAGTGCAGGGGGCGCAAGTTAAATCCCTGGTCAGGAAGCCAAGATCCCACATGACTAGCAGCCAAAAAACACAAAACAGAAGCAATAGTGCAACCAATCCAATGAAGAATTTAAAAATGGTCCACATCAACAAAATATTTTTTTTTAATGATTGAAAATAAAACCAACAACAACCAGGCCTTACTAGAGCATTCCAAATCCCACTTTCGGTTCAGTTCAGCCGCTCAGTCCTGTCCGACTCTGCGGCCCCACGAACCGCAGCCCGCCAGGCCCGCCTGCCCATCACCAACTGCCGGAGTCCACCCAAACCCATGTCCATTGGGTCGGTGATGCCATCCAGCCATCTCATCCTCTGTCGTCCCCGTCTCCTCCTGCCCCCAACCTTTCCCAGCATCAGGGTCTTTTCAAACGAGTCAGCTCTTCACATCAGGTGGCCAAAGTACTGGAGTTTCAGCTTCAGCATCAGCCCTTCCAATGAACACCCAGGACTGATCTTCTTTAGGATGGACTGGGTGGATCTCCTTGCAGTCCAAGGGACTCTCAAGAGTCTTCTCCAACACCACATTTCAAAAGCATCAATTCTTCAGAGTCAGCTTTCTTCACAGTCCAACTCTCACATCCATACATGACCACTGGAAAAACCATAGCCTTGACTACATGGACCTTTGTTGACAAAGTAATGTCTCTGCTATTTAATATGCTGTCTAGGTTGGTCATAACTTTCCTTCCAAGGAGTAAGCATCTTTTAATTTCATGGGTGCAATCACCATTTGCAGTGATTTTGGAGCCCCCCCAAAATAAAGTTAGCCACTGTTTCCACTGTTTCCCCATCTATTTGCCATGAAGTGATGGGACCAGATGCCATGATCTTAGTTTTCTGAATGTTGAGCTTTAAGCCAACTTTTCCACTCTCCTCTTTCACTTTAATTAAGAGGCTCTTTAGTTCTTCACTTTCTGTCATAAGGGTGGTGTCATCTGCATATCTGAGGTTATTGATATTTCTGCCGGCAATCTTGATTCCAGCTTGTGCTTCTTCCAGCCCAGCGTTCCTCACGATGTACTCTGCATATAAGTTAAATAAGCAGGGTGACAACATACAGCTTTGACGTACTCCTTTTCCTATTTGGAACCGGTCTGTTGTTCCATGTCCGGTTCTAACTGTTGCTTCCTGACCTGCATACAGGTTTCTCAAGAGGCAGGTCAGGTGGTCTGGGATTCCCATCTCCTTCAGAATGTCCCACAGTTCATTGCGATCCACACAGTCAGAGGCTCTGCTGCTGCACTGGCCGAGGCAGGGACGACACTGGTCAGTAACACAGCCGGTTTTCACACCCAGGTCTGGCCCCAGAATCTATGTCCCACCCAGCACACTGAGCACACTGCCTCTGACCTCAACCTTGACCAGGACACCAGCCAGTACCACCACTCCCAGTCTTCGCAGGAAACCAGGACAGAACTCATTAGCAGAACTATTCTAAGTCCTTGCAATTTAGGTCACTAACTCCTGCTGCACCGTGGGCCACCTTGGTGGTTTCCTCTGCACAGGGATGCCTACTTTCTGAGGCTGTGCTATTAGCGGTTTCATATATTTTATCAGTTTTCCCACGTTAAACCACAGCTTCTGCCAGAGAAGAACCCTATCTTCAAAGCCTAAAACCTATCAAAGAGCTTCCCTGGAGAAGTAAGCCTGGAAGTGGAGAGAGCTGTGGAAGGAGACTACGAATATTATTACAAGGTCGTTCTGTATATTTAATTTTTAAAATGATGTGCATACATGCGATAGACATCTTAAGTTTTACTTTAAAAAATTTGCTATGCACCCAACTCTGGGGATAGTGCAATCTTTTTTCATCTTTTGTCCTTAATATCATTGGGAGAAATGTTTACTAATGTCCTACCTAACAAAAGAGTGTTCTGTTCGTAAAATGAATAGACACCTATAGCAGGAAAAAAAATTAAAAACACCATGGATTCAGTTATTCCAAGGCAAGCTTATTTCCCTTTATTCTTCCTCTATGTATTTTTTAATTTTGCTTGCTTGTTTTAACATAATGCTGACCATGTTACATTTACAATGTGGTATTCTGTGGGGTGGGCACTTGCAGTTTGCCCTTCCAATATCTTTTCTAACCTTTCCTGAATGTCAGTAGTAGAAGCTGACATTTTTATTATTACCATCAGGCTTGCTCCTTCTCCATCACTGCGTATTGGCTGTGTTGGGAGAGAGGGTAAAGAGCTTGTCTTTTAGTTTACAGGTACAAGCATCCAGACAGAGTCAAACCTGATAGGTAACTGGCACAGCTCTTCATGACCCTGGATTTTGGCTCAGTTGGTAAAGAATCTGCAATGTGGAAGACCTGGGTTTGATCCCTGGGTTGGGAAGATCCCTTAGAGAAGGGAACGGGAACCCACTCCAGTATTCTGGCCTGGACAGTTCCATGAACTGTATAGTCTATCGGGTAGCAAAGAGTTGGACACAACTGAGCGACTTTCACTTACTTCAAATAAGGTGAAACTTTCTGAATTTTCCCTGGGAATGCTCTGATAAGGAATATTCACATGAGTCCTGAGATAGAAATCAGGTAGGGAAGTCAACGGGGTGGACAGCAGCAGACACGGCTAGTCACCACCGCAATACTCATCCTTCCCTTCTTCTCAAATAACAGAATCTTAATCTTGAGCCACCAATCTGCCTCCTTTAAAAATGATCATTTCCCAGTGATCCTTGCAGTCCAAGGGAGTCATGTGACAATGCTTGGCCAATGAAGTGGAAGAGAAAGTTAGGAAGTGGGCTTTCCAGAAGTGTTCTGTAAAAACGAGCAGAGAGGGCTGGAGTTTACTTTTCCTTTAATCCTCCGGCTTCCAGTCATGAAGCTGTGAAGCTGAAAAACATAATAGCCACTGCTCAGAGTGACTGAGCAGTGAATAGAAGCAGCTGGTTCCTTGATGCCTCTACTGGGTCCCAGAAATGGCTCCAAGCTGCTTATCTCCAGGCTTCACTGTATGAGATAAATAAATCCTACTTGATGAAATCACTCTAAGTTGGTTTTTTGTTTCTTGCAGCTCAATGCAATCTTAACTGACACAATACACACCCTCTTGTATTATATGATAAATCCAGCATAAACTCTTCAACGCTTACTCAACTATATCCCTATGGTTGGAGAGTGAGTCTAATTCCAATTGTTCTGGCTGCTATAACCATTTCAGTAATACGTGCATGCATAAGCACCGTGGGTCCTCACATTTCTACAGCACTTTACAACCTGCAAAACTCTTCCACGCCCATTCTCTCATGAAGCCAGAGACAAGTGATTCAAGACAGGATGACTCAGGGGCAAGTTACAGGCACCAGATTTCCCATGATGTCTTCTCTCCCCTTTATGTTATTCAAAGAACCATCCAACTTCGCTGAATAGTGGCTTCTGAGTCCAAGTGAGAAATGAGAAACAAGTACAAACTGTGAAGAGCTAGGGGCATTTTGTCCAGGTTCTAAAACCCTGCAGATTAACCCTATTGGAGGTCACCCTGTGAAGCCAGGAAGTCTGTCTCTAACTGCAGGGTGCAAAGAACCAATGACCACAATAGATTAAGGGCATACAGGTGGCTCAGGAATATTGTATATTGCTTGGGGCCTCTGAACAACACTGGGGAGTGGGACAAAAAACCCAGAGATCATAACCAATGTTTGCATGTCGGGTGGGCTGGAGGAGCAGCGTGGAGGGGGGTACTGGGAAGGTATTAGAAAAGCTGGCAAAGACTGTGAGATCTTGAAAAGGCATTAGGAGAGGGCTGGTTCTTAAAAATACAGGAAATCTGCTCCAGGGACCACCTGGAACCATCACCCACTCTAACCTCGAGCTTTCCTGAGGCACTTTTTATTCCCCATGTGGAACATGCATTTGGCGTCTGCACACAGCCGTCCCACGTGGTGGGGGCGGTGGGGGAGGGGGAACACTGAAGGGCCAAAGACAACGTCCGTCTTCTTAGATGACGATCATAAACCACCACCTGCCATCGTGCATTTGGAAAAAGCTTGGCGCCTCTGCCCTTGATGTCAGTTTTGTGGATGAGGTCCAATCACTCTGGCTGTAAAGTGAATCCCTGTATCCTCACGGACAAACCCTATAAAGTCAGAGATGCAGTAAAAGAGACTCATCTCCCAATCAAGTGGTCTTTGCACTTTTTACAACACATTTGTTCCCTACATGTCCAATCCAGAATGTCTTCAACTTGATACAACAGATCTCATTTATTACAGAACAAGGACTCGACACCCTGGCATTAAAATCTCAAAGATCCTCTTACCCTCGACTGTGAGAACAAGGACCCTACGTGTATTAGGTTCTGGACTCTGTGCTGGCCACCTGTGAGGTGTGAGCATTGTGAGTGCTAATATCTCCATTTTACAAATGAGGAAACTGAGGCTCAGAGAGGTAGGGGAATTATGTGTTCAGGGTCACACAGGAAGGGGGAAAAAAGGACTTTTAAATGTCTTAAGCTAATGCGCTCTGATTTCTAGAGCAAGGGGTGTCACAGAGAAAATTGCTGGCTCTTTTTTGGGGAGGGGTCGCCTCCTCCCTCCTTCCAATCACTTCTTTCATAAAAGGAGCAGTTGGAACTCTTCCGGGCCTGGTGTTTTTCCGAGACATTCCTTTCGTTTTGCTTATTCTCAAAGCTGCAGGCCACGTTCTAAATGCAGGTCCAAGGACTGGGGCCAGACCACGGGGTCTTCACGCAGAGAAGTGTTTCTGCCCTCGGCCCCTGCCGAGGGGAAGGATTAGCAGGCAAAGTCCAACTTGATTGAAAAATAACTTCCCTCCCGGCCGCTTTATGGCTTCGCACCCCTTCTTCTCGGCTCTGGCTGAGTCTGGCCCCAAGACCGCTGGCCTCAGGGTGGTCCTTCCTTCTCCAAGGGACCGGAAATTACTAAAGGAGCACCGGAGGGTTGCTGAGCAGACCACATGAAGTCAGGCAGCAACTTACTCATGTTTTTTTTTTTTTTTATTTTAAAGACGAAGGCAGTGAACATGCAGGGCCCGAGGCATTCTGGTTTCACCGTGTACCAGCTCCGCACTGCTGAGCAAGGTGCCCCTCTCCTCACGGGTCCCATCTGCAAAGTAGGGGGCAGTCCCCAACACCATGGGGTTGGCATAAGGAAGCAAGAACTTGACACATGGCAGTGACGCAGACGGTACAGCCCAGCCCTGGGACAGGGTGAGCCCTTTTACATCCATCAGCTCAGCCAAAGCCTGACAAAGGCAGCTTCCCTGGTGGCTCAGATGGTCAAGCATCTGCCTGCAGTGCAGGAGACCTGGGTTCGACTCTGAGTCGGGAAGATCCCCTGGAGAAGGAAATGGCAACCCACTCTAGTATTCTTGCCTGGAGAATCCCATGGACAGAGGACCCCGGCAGGCTACCATCCACGGGGTCCCAAAGAGTCGGACATGCCTGAGCGACTTTCACTAGAACTTGACAGGTGGCAGTGATGGCAGATGGGACGACCCAGCCCTGGGACAGAATGAGCATGTCTACATCCATCAGGTCAGTCAAAGCCAGTTCCTGCCATCACTTCTGAGAAGCACAGAAATCTGGCTTTGGCCAAAGACAGGTCTGGCCTTTGCCCTTGGCTTCTGGGAGGCGACCTGTGCCATTCAGCAGGAGTGTCTTTGTTTATCTGGGGCTGACCATGCCAGAGAGACCACTGGTGTGACCTGGGATGGGGGCTGTGGGTCAGACAGTATCGGTGGGCCTGGAGACTGAGTGCAACCACGTGGGCCATCCATCAAGCTATCAATCAACCCGATCATGCCAATGAACCAAAGCCCCAATAAAAACTCCGGGCACTGAAGCTGCCATGAGCTCCCCTAGTGGGTGACATCTGTGTGTATTGTTACACATCAGCGCCAGGAGGGGGATGTGAGTGGAACCACTTTCATGAGAGTTCTGTGTCTTTCTAAGACATGATCAAACCTGAGGGTGGTCTGAGAATCCCTCCAACTTGCAATTAGTGACAGAAACAAGGGTGCTCTCCAGGCAACTTCCCCAACACCACCCCTCCTGGGTTTCATGTCCTCTGGGACCTCCAACCACCCAAACTGGAAACAACGAAGTGGAGGGCGTTTCAGATACAATCTCATGGGCACCTCAGTTTCCACATCTGTAAAATGGGACCCACAGCGCTTCCCTTTTCAGGTTGTGAGTTGCCCAGGGTCTCAAGTGTGGGAGCAAGAAGAACCCAGGCTTCAACTCCATGGCCCGAGCCCTCTGCACTTGGCCACCCTACCTCTCAGGGCAGAGGTCAGTGTGGGGATGAGCCTGGCCCACCTTCAGAAGGATGTCCCACAAAATATGGAAAATGGCAGTTTCTATACTTTTTTTTTTTAATCACTATTACAAATGTGGATCAAGTCTCACCTACATGCTGGGAGATGTAGAACGGTATCACCTGACTTGCCTGATCAAGTCACAACCACGATTCTATTAACACAGCTGCCCAGGCCCGGGCTCTGATGGACAGGACCCAGATGGCAATGAAGAAGCCTGGGGTCTGCACACAGGGGCATCCCCGCTGCAGGCTGACGCTCTCACAGGAGCAGATTTGAGAACTGCTGTCGAGCCAGGGAGGGCCTGGATTCCTGCCTCTGCAGCACCGCCACTGGGCAGGTGTCAAGTTCTGGGTCTTAGTTTTTCCATCTGCACAACGGGGATGATGGTCACAGCTGTCCTTCCCCACTTGTGGAACGGCTGTGAGGATGCCATGCTTGGGACAGGCTGGCACTGAGAGCCGGGAGCCACAGCCAAACCCCAAAGAGGAGCAGCCCACAACACATACCGTGCAGCAGGACAGACGGTTCTGCTTTCAAGGCTCGTTAGAAACACAACTCAGCGCCAGTGCAGTGGACGTGCTGGGGGACAATCTGAGCACAATCTGAACTCTGCATTTGCTGATGCACAATTTTGTCTTTGAGAAATGCTGGATGTATAGAGAAAGCTACAACCAGTTCATCGGAGCCAAATAGAGCCACGTACGACTACACAACACACACACACACATTCTTATGTGCAAACTTCAAAGATCTACCAGTTTCCTTGGGCCACCGAGTGTGTCATAAGCCATGCTGATCACCCTTCTAACACTACAACCTGCAACGGGCTGACTTGGGTCCCCCCACAAAATTCACATATTGAAGTCCTGCTGCTGCTGCTGCTGCTAAGTCACTTCAGTCGTGTCCAACTCTGTGTGACCCCATAGACGGCAACCCACCAGGCTCCCCTGTCCCTGGGATTCTCCAGGCAAGAACACTGGAGTGGGTTGCCATTTCCTTCTCCAATGCATGAAAGTGAAAAGTGAAAGTGAAGCCACTCAGTCATGTCCGACTCTTCGCGATCCCATGGACTGCAGCCCACCAGGCTCCTCCATCCATGGGATTTTCCTAACCACCCCCCACCCCCATACTCCAAATGTGACCATATTTGGAGATGGGGTCCTTCAAGAGGTGATTAAGTTAAAAGGAGGCCAGAAGGGTGGACCCTGATCCAATCTGACTGGTGTCCTAAGAACAGGAGGTTTGGACACACAGAGACAAGCGGCGTGCTTGCACAGGGGAGACCCTGTGAGGACACAGCGGGAAGACGGCCATCCGAGCAGCAGGAGGAAGAGGCCTCACCAGAGCCCAATCTGCTGGTACCTTGACCCCAGACTTCTGGCCTCCAGAACTGTGAGAAAAAAATCCCTGTTGTTTATAAGACACCCAGCCTCTGGCATTTTGCTCCAGCAGCCCAGACTTTCCGAGACATGCCTCTAGTCCTATTTTCCCTCATTTCTATTTTCTTATTAGTTGGAGACTTTTAGGAGTACTTATGTGTTTTAGTGGTTTTTCTGGTGTATCTTTTAAAAAATTAATTTTTATTGGAGTATATTCGCTTTACAATGCTGTGTTAGTTTCTACTGTACAGCAAAATAGACAACTACTGAGAACCTATTGTGTAGCAGAGAAAACTCTTCCTAATGCACTGTGGTGATCTAAATGGGAAGAAAGCCCAAAGCAGAAGGGATGCGTGTATATTATGGCCGATTCTTTTAGCGTTTTTTTAAACTAAAGTATATTTGATGTACAATGTCGCGTTACTTTCTGCCATACAGCAAAGTGACTCAGTAACACACATACATGCATGCTTTTTTATATTCTTTTCCATTGTGGTTTATCTCAGGTATTGAATATAGTTCCCTGCGCTATGCATTAGGACATTGGTGTTCAGGAGTACATATGTCATAGCAGAACTGATCGTCCTATTCTCTGCACTTCCCCTAAATGACTTATTTTAAACTCAAGTCCTTTAATCCCACGAGGCAAGTAAGTAAGTGAGTCGCTGAGTCGTGTCCAGCTCTTTGCAACCCCATGGCTTATACAAGTCCATGGAGTTCTCTAGGCCAGAATACTGGAGTGGGTAACCTTTCTCTTCTCCAGGGGATATTCCCAACCCAGGGATGGAACCCAGGTCTCCCGCATTGCAGGCAGATTCTTTACCAGCTGAGCCACAGGGGAAGCCTGAGGCAAACACTACAACTATCCCCATTTTACAAATGAGAAAACTGAGGCACAGAGGGGGAAAGTACGTTGCCTTCAGTCACACAGCTGACAAGTGGGCAGAACTGCAATCTGGGTCCAGGAGGTGAGGCTCCACAGCCCAGGTTCTGGACCAAGGGATTGTACAGTGGTTACACGGATGGACTTCAGGGGAGAGAGGCCCCCAGACCTTCCTTCCTGCAGGCCCCCTCCACTGAGTCCCCACCACCCACTCCTCCACACCAGTCAGGAAGGTCCTCACGGAGCTCCCACGCCATATTAAACCACATCTGACTGACAAAAGAGCGTAACCTGGCTGCTACTGCTAAGTCACTTCAGTCGTGTCCGACTCTGTGCAACCCCATAGACAGCAGCCGACCAGGCTCCCCCGTCCTTGGGATTCTCCAGGCAAGAACACTGGAGTGGGTTGCCATTTCCTTCTCCAATAACCTGGCTAGAGAGTGCTTAGTGGCAAGGACCCCTCTTTCTAGTGTGGTCAGACACACTGAATCTTGCCTGAGGAAATGGCAACCAGGGGCTTTGTGATTCAACAGAGTACTGCCGGGCTTCCTGCCTAGAAAATACTTTCTTGATGAGTTCAGTGACTCCCCGGGAAAGCCCTAGAGCACCCCTCACCTGCCATGCCACAGGCGGGCATGTGGCAGGTGGTGGCAGGTACCCAGTGAGGAGCCAACGCCTCTCTTCCCACCCATCTCATTTAAACGTCACTCACTCAAAACACTGAAATGACAGGTGCCTCCTGGCTAGACGTTCCTCCATGTATTCATTTCAGAACGAAAGTGAACAATGCGTCGGACGCATAATGGGCGTCTGTATCGACGGGAGGGAAGAACTGCCGAAAACAGATGGGGCTTGGCCAGCACCCCACAGAGCACACAGGCACAGGAAACACTCAATGCCAGGAGAAGGGCTCTCATGCTGGAGGCAGCATCCACTCAGAAACTTCCCAGGTAGGGGTGGTGCTGAAGCAGGAACTTGGAGGTTCCAGATCAGCAGAAGGGGAAGGGGGAGGAGGGGCCTTCCCTGCAGGAGGACGGAGAAGACTGGAGCCTGACTCATGACAAAGGGTCGGTTCTGAGACCCGACAGCCCCCAGCTCCTTGGCAGGGGGAAGCGGGGCAGAAACAGGGACGGCGGGCTCCCCCGGTGGCTCAGTGGTGGAGAATCCACCTGCCAATGCAGGAGACACGGGTTCTATCCCTGGTCTGAGACAATCCCACGTGCAGCGGAGCAACTAAGCCTGTGCACCCCAACTACTGAGCTTGTGCTCTTGAGCCCGGGAGCCACAACTACCGAGCCCCCGCTCCACAACAAGAGAAGTCACAGCAAGGAGAAGCCCTCACACCACAACTAGAGAGCAGCCCCCGCTGCCACAACTAGAGAAAAACCTGTACAGCAATGAAGACCCGGCACAGCCAATAAAAGAAAAAATTATTTTACAAAATGGGGGGCGGGCTTGGGGAGAGAGCCATGAATGCCACCCAAGGGGTTCCTTTGGACCAAATACACAACAAGGCCATTATTCCCGTGGATTTCCTTGAATTAGAACGTGCGCTTTTTCATCCTGGGTTGCAGGATGCCAATTAGAATCTGAGAAATAAACCAAGGCAGAGGCAAGAGGAAAACGGATGATTTATACTTTGCTCACCCAATGAAACAATTGTTGGGGACCTGCTGCCAGCTGTGTCTAGACGAGGAGCTATTTGTTACCACTTTTATTCGCTTTTCCCTCTCTATCTGACTCAAGTAATATATTCTAAGTCATTCTCTTGGTTGTGAAGGATGCCAACTGTAAATAAGGCATCCATTCATTGACAAAGACCCAGCAGGAGCCACTGAAAATGTTTTGCTAATAGAGTAACTATGTGCTTAAGTGTTTAAAATATTGGAACACACCTCATTAATTCAAATTACTCTCTTCCAGTTCACTGGCATTACTTCATGGGCGGGTGAGGGAGAAAAGAGCTAACATTTCTGGAGTCAGGCAGTCGGCTGAGTCCTCACCATCATCGTTTAATTTTCTCAACAATGGTGCCTCAAACTCTGTCTTTTGGAGACTGCCCTCTCGCTCCCCCTGCCCCTGCCACATGGCTATAAGGCCTGTGGGCCACCTTGTTCTGACACTATCTGGTCACAGTTTTTGAGTTGGCCAAAGAGTCTGTCAGTTCAGTTCAGTCACTAAGTCATGTCCAACTCTTTGCAACCCCATGGACTGTAGCACGCCAGGCCTCCCTGTCCATCACCAACTCCTGGAGTTGACTCAAACTCATGTCCATTGAGTCAGTGATGCCAAACAACTATCTCATCCTCTGTCGTCCCTTCTCCTCCAGCCTTCAATCTTTCTCAGCATCAGGGTCTTTTCAAATGAGTCAGTTCTTCCTATCAGGTGGCCAAAGTACTGGAGTTTCAGCTTCAACATCAGTCCTTCCAAAGAACATTCAGGATTGATCTCCATTAGGATGGACTGGTTGGATCTCCTTGCAGTCCAAGGGACTCTCAAGAGTCTTCTCCAACGCCACAGTTCAAAAGCATCAACACTTCAGTGCTCAACATACAAACTCATTGGCCAACAGATTGGCTTAGAGGCCACGGGAGTCCAGCTGAGCCCATGAGCTACTTCCATGGGGACTCTGAACTTGGGGCGACAGAGCACACTGGGGATGTTCCTCCCATGACTGAAGCGGCGACGTTTGAACTTGGGGGATTGAGGAGATGTCCCAAGATGGTGGAGGCACAGGACAGGGAGACCACTTTCTTCCCCACAAACACATCAAAAGACCATCTGCACATGGAACAACTCCCACAGAACAACTTCTGAAGGCCGGCGGAGGACCCCAGATGTACAGAAAGGCAAACCAATCTCCTCGGAAGGAGGCAGGGCAAAAGATAAAGACAAAAAGGGGTACAAAGGATCTTGGGATGGGGACCTGTCGTGGGAGTCGTGAAGGAGAAGTTTCCACACAACAGGAAACCCTCTCACAGGTGGGGTCAGGGGGAGCTTAGGAACCCCAGAGGGAAGCACAGAAAGGCAAAACTGAGAAAATTCACCAGAGATCATGACAAATGTCAATTATCAGCCAAGAAGTGGCTCACACGCTTGCGGCCTCCTGCAGCCAGTAGCGGCTGGGTGCGGAGGTGCGGGCTACGTGGGTCGGTCCTCAGGGAACAGATTGGAGTTGAATGCCATAAACTCGGGGGCTCGTGGAGTGCATGTTTCCCACTCAGTGGAGAAATCTGGTCTAGAGCAGAAGAGAGACTTAGTCAAAATGCAGAGAAGAACAAAACAGTTGGTGGCATTCAAGTCCTGGATTCCTTTCCTCCTGGGGCTCAGCCTCACCCTCATCCTGTCAGTGGCATGTTTGATTCCTCTTTCTTGAAATCCAAAAGCAGATTCCCTCTTTTTTTTGTGCACAGATTCGTTTCAGTTAGGCTTCTGTCACTTGCCACCAACAGACCTAACAGGCAGGTCTTATCATCACTATCTCAACAATGAAGAAATGAGGCTTGGACGCAAGCAAGAGTTTCAGAACTAGAATTTGACCCCCGAATCACTTCCTGTTTTCCATGTACCTGTGGGTATGTGCAGTAGAAAGAAGTCTCCATGCCTGACCCTTCCTGCTGAAATGTGGGCGACTCCCAGAGTTAAGGATATAAAGGCATCACCAGGGGGCTGCGGAGGTACTGTCTGCTCCATCCTTTTCCATCAAGGCGCCCACCCCACCCTCAGCCACTCACCCAGAGCCAGGAGACAGGTCTCTCCCAGAAGGCTGCTGTTGGGTGTGCTCTGACCCGGCAAGCACTTCGCCTCTGGGAGATACTGGTTTCTCTCTTAGCTCCACCAGCCAGCTGTGTGGTCAAGGTTAATCTGCCTAACTTCTCTGAGATGGGCTGAATTGTGTGCCCTCAGAAATTTGTGTGTTGAAGTTTTAACCCCTCAGGAGACTGGAGTTGACTGTGCTTAGAGATGGGGGTCTTTATAATTAAAATGAGGTCATTAGGGTGGGTCCAAACCCGAGGACTGGTGTCCTTACACACACACAGGGAAGACCACGTGAAGACACAGGGAGAAGACGGCCGACCACACCCAAAGAACAGATCCCACCCTAATGGATCTCAGGAGGAGCCTACCCTGATCTTAGACTTGGCCTCCAGAGCAGTGAGCAAATACGTTTCTGCTGTTAAAGCACCAATTTGTGGTGCTTTGTTAGCCAGCACTAACTAGCAGACGCTCCGAGATCCATCCTTCCCACCTGTGCAATGACTAACGTAACACCGGTGGCCCTGGCGTGTGTGGCGTGTCGTGGTAAGAATGATAAAGCCGGCACACACGGCAGCCGTGCCGCGGGAGTGCCTTCAACTGTAGCTGTGTCTTCTGCTCTAATAGTCACGCTGCCCCAAGAGCTGCAGAAGATCCTCCCTCCTTTGCTCGGACTCCAAGGAAGCCTGGTGTTTCCTTGACAGGAGGAGCCACGCTTCCGTCTTTCCTGAACAGAAGCTCTAAGCTGAAGCGCTGGGGGGAAAGCCAGCCCGGTCTCTACGTCTGTGGGATGAAGAAAATTCTGGGGATGGGCTCATGCCCAGAGAAGAGGGAATGAAGCGTGCGTGGCTCACTGGATGCCCGCAAAGAGTCTCCACAGGAGGAAAGGCATGATGTCGAGCCTGGCATGGGGCATGCCCGTGCAGCTGATCTTGACATGAGCCGACAGGAGCCTCTGGCCAAGGGACCTGGAATGAAGACCCAAGAGACGAAAAAGACAGTGCTGGGAGGAAACACGTCTGGACACACAGGGAACACGTAGGGCCTGGCCCTGAGCACCAGGTAACAGAGCATCTCACGTGTGCGCATGTGTGTGCTGTGTGTGTATGAGGTGTGTGTGGTTGCTGCGTGTGGTGTGTATGTATTTGTGCATGGTGTGTGGGTGTGGTGTAGGGGCACGTGTGTTTGTATGGGGGTATGATGTGTGTAAGGGGTGTGCGGTGTGTATAGGTATGCAGTGTGTGGTACGTGTGGGGTGTGTGTATACAGGTGTGTGTGGGGTATGTGATATGTGTGGGTGTGTAGAGCATATGTGTTTGTATAGGGTGTGTGTGGTATGGAGTGTGGGGAGTGTGTGTGCTGTGCGGGTGCATGATGTGTGCTGTGTGTGCAGTATGTGTGTGGCATGTGTGGGCCTCGTGTGTGGCATGTGTGGATATGCCACGTGTGGGTGCTTTGTGTGTCTGGTTGTGTCTGTATGTGTGTGTATGCAGTGTGTGTGGGTGCTTTGTATGTCTGGTTGTGTACATGGTGTGCCTGTATGTGTGTGTATGCCACGTGTGGGTGCTTTGTGTGTCTGGTCGTGTGTGGCTATGTGTGTGTATGCCACGTGTGGGTGCTTTGTGTGTCTGGTATGTGTCTGTATTGTGTGTATGCAGTGTGTGTGGTGCTTTGTTGTCTGGTTGTGTATGGTGTGCCTGTATGTGTGTGTATGCCAGTGTGGGTGCTTTGTGTGTCTGGCTGTGTGTATGTGGTGGGCCTGTTGTGTGTGTGTGCAGTGTGTGTGGTATGCTGGCTGTGTACAGGTAGTGTAGGGTATGTGATGTGTGTGGAAGTTTGTGTACAGTGTGTGTGTTTGTGTAGGATGTGTGTGTAGGATGTGTGTGGGGTGTGGTAACATGTTTGGGTGGTGTGTGCAGTATGTATGTATTTGTGTCTATGGTTTATGTATTAATAGTACATGTGTAGGGTGTCTGTGTGGAGTGTGTTTGTGTCTATGAGTGTATATGTATGTGTGTGTGTCTGTGAGTGTGCATACATGTGTGTGTCTATGATGTGTGTCTGTGTCTCTGAGTGTGTATGTGTGTGTGTCTGTGGTATGTGTGTCTGTGAGTGTATATGTATGTGCGTGTGTCTATGGTGTGTGTCTGTGTCTGTGTATGTATATGCATGTGTGTGTGTCTGTGGTGTGTGTGTCTGTGTGAGTGTGTGTGTGTGTCTGTGGTGTGTGTGTCTGTGAGTGTATATGTATATGTGTGTGTGTCTATGGTGTGTGTCTGTGTGTGTGTGTCTATGGTGTGTGTCTGTGTATGTGTATGCATGTGTGTGTGCCTGTGGTGTGTGTGTCTGTGTGAGTGTGTGTGTGTGTCTGTGGTGTGTGTGTCTGTGAGTGTATATGTATATGTGTGTGTGTCTATGGTGTGTGTCTGTGTGTGTGTGTCTATGGTGTGTGTCTGTGTATGTGTATGCATGTGTGTGTGCCTGTGGTGTGTGTGTCTGTGTGAGTGTGTGTGTGTGTCTGTGGTGTGTGTGTCTGTGAGTGTATATGTATATGTGTGTGTGTCTATGGTGTGTGTCTGTGTGTGTGTGTCTATGGTGTGTGTCTGTGTATGTGTATGCATGTGTGTGTGCCTGTGGTGTGTGTGTCTGTGTGAGTGTGTATGCATGTACATGTGTCTGTGGTGTGTGTCTATGTATGTGAGTGTGCATGTCTGTGTGTGTGTCTGTGTCTGTGAGTGTGTATGCATGTGTGTGTATGTGGTGTGCATGTCTGTGTGAGTGTGTATGCATGTATGTGTGTATCTGTATATGCACGTGTGTGTGTCTGTGAGAGTGTATGTACGTCTATGGTGTGTGTCTGTGTCTGTGAGTGTGTATGCCTCTGTGTGTGTCTCTGATGTGTGTGTCTGTGTATGCATGTGTGTATCTGTGGTGCGTATCTGTGAGTGTGTATGTCTGTGTGTATGTCTATGGTGTGTGTCTGTGAATGTGAGTGTGTATGTATGTGTGTGTGTCTCTGATATGTGTGTCTGTGGTGTGTGTGTCTGTGTATTCATGTGTGTGTATCTGTGGTGTGTGTCTGTATGTGTGTGTGTGTCTGTGGTGTGTGTGTCGTGTCTGTGTATGCATGTGTGTGTGTCTGTGGTGTGTCTGTGAGTGTGTATGTGTGTGTCTGTGGTGAGTGTGTATGCCTGTGGTGTGTGTGAGGTATGTCTGCACGTGTGTGTGTCTGTGGTGTGTGTGTGTGTCTGTGAGTGTGTATGCATGTGTGTGTCTATGGTGTGTGTGTCTGTGGTGTGCATGTGTCTGTGGTGTGTGTGGCTATGGTGTGTGTGTATGCCTGTGGTGTGTGTGTCTGTAAGTATGTCTGCATGTTTGTGTGTCTGTGGTGTGTGTCTGTGTCTGTGAGTGTGTGTGTATGTGTGTCTGTGTCTGTGAGTGTGTATGCACGTGTGTGTCTGTGAGTGTGTATGCGTGTGTGTGTCTGTGGAGTGTGTGTCTATGGTGTGTGTGTGTCTGTGTCTGTGAGTGTGTGTGTATGTATGTCTTTGAGTGTGTGTCTGTGTCTAAGTGTGTATGCACATGTGTGTGTCTATGGTGTGTGTGTGTGTCTGTGAGTGTGTATGTGTGTGTGTCTGTGGTGTGTGTGTATGCCTGTGGTGTGTGTGTCTGTAAGTATGTCTGCACATGTGTGTGTCTGTGGTCTGTGTCTGTGTCTGTGAGTGTGTGTGTCTATGGTGTGTGTGTCTGTGGTGTGTGTGTCTATGGTGTGTGTGTGTCTGTGTCTGTGAGTGTGTGTGTATGTGTGTCTTTGAGTGTGTGTCTGTGTCTAAGTGTGTATGCACATGTGTGTGTCTGTGGTGTATGTGTGTGTGTCTGTGAGTGTGTATGTGTGTGTGTCTATGCTGTGTGTGTCTGTGGTGTGTGTGTGTGTGAGTGTGTATGCATGTGTGTGTGTGTCTGTGGTACGTGTGTGTCTGTGGTGTGTGTGTGTCTGTGAGTGTGTCTGCATGTGTGTGTGTCTGTGGTGTGTGTCTGTGAGTGTATATGCAAGTGTGTGTGTCTGTGGTGTGTGTGTGTGCAGGTGTGTTCAGGGGTCGCCGCTGGACCTGGAAGCACACACACAGGCCCGTGGGGCTGGGAAAGAAGCTGGGCCCGGACGGCCCCTCCTGGGGCAGGACGGAGGAGGCGACCCTGTGTGGCTGTGACGCAGGCCCAGGCTGGGAGCTCAGACGCTGGGCGTCCCCTGGCTTCCCGCACCCGGGCTTGACTTCAGAGCGGGGAGGGAGAGCCTTGTGGGTCAGCCCGGGGGCTGCCAGAGCGTGCCCTTCGCAGGACCTGGGAGCCCGCCCCATGCCCACCTCTGCTCGGACCCTCCAGGATTTCAAGAACCATCTGGGAGGAAGAGAGAGGGCAGGCCGTGGTTCCCACGGAGTTGCTGGGAGTGGCCAGAAAGGCACGATCTTGACCTGCTCCAGGACCTGGCTTAGGCCCCGCTGGTGGGGCTGGGGAAGGAGTTGCCGTGTCTGCGTCTCGCCCTCCCGGGCCTGAGCTCCCTGAGGGCCTGGGCACTGACCCAGAGGACAGGGCCTCCGTCCTCTGACCCACTGACCAGCACAGGGCAGACGCCCGTTCTGAATTACATGTGTGTGCGGCTGAGCAAATGGAGGATGGATGCGTCACATTAACCACAACCCCCGAGTGCCTGACCTCCCAGGGGCCCTTCCTAAAGCGGGATTCCTCAGCGTGCAGACCCACGGCCGCGGGGGCCTGGCCACCCACCTGTCCCCTCCTCTCTCTCTCCCCTCGCTGCCCCCTAACACGCCTGCTCACCTGCCTCTGGGCCTTTGCACATACGATTTTTGCACTGCCTGGAAGACCCTTCCTGCCCTCCTCCACCTACTCGTCAGATTCCCCTGGCCTGCCCTGCCCACCCCTAGAAAGCGGGGGAGCCTCGTGTCTGCTCCCCACGACCGCAGCACCCAGGCCTCTGTGTCCTGTGACTCTCCATCATCACTGCCCCCCGTGGGTGCCTGGCTTTCAGTGTGTACATCGCTCCTTCCTTCCTTCAGTCAACCTTGCATTTATTTGTCCATAAAAATACAACATGCAAGTCATACTAATCAATCAAATATTTGCAGAAAGAATCAAACACAGTACGATGAGTAGAATCCAAAGAGTTATAACAGACGCAGCGCCAGCTTTCAAGGAGTTCATGCCACTGTCGCTCAGTAAGATTAAATGTGTGGGGAAAATGACTAATATCTTGCAGTCAATGTCACACGTCAAATCAGTAAATGTAATACATATTGTGGGGCAAGATGGGGTCGGAAAAGGATCTTCGGAGGCTGGAGAGACCATGGGAGGCTTCCTGGAAGAGGTGACTGCAATAGATCTTGAGTGATGACGTGATTAGGCTTATTCCTATTGATCAAAGGCAATAGAGTTGATTCTCATTATTCACAGTAGTTCCATTCTAGAAAGTCACCACAAACACTGAATTAGCAAAAGTTGAATTACTCCTCCTGTGGAAACATGAGTTTGGGTTCCTACTCGTGGACACATTTTTTGTCAACTGATCAACAGATACCTTGTTTTATGTGTGTTTCTGTCTAATGACCCTACAGTTAATACATATCATTGACTCATTAACATCGAAATCCGGGCCAACAGCACTGTAACTCAAGCCTGAACAAAGCTTATCTAATGTATGTACTTTCTCTGTGGGCACATCACAGCCTTCCTGAACTTTAGTACTGTGTGCAGGGGCCATTTTAAATAGCGAGATTACCAAGAAGAAGCAGAAAAATGCGAAAAGCATGGCACTAATAAGACCTCGAAAGAACACTTGTGGACAGTTTGAGAAGTGAAATGAGAAGACAGTCATCACTTTGTTCCGTCTCAGCTGGAACTTGTGAGTTAGACACTCAAATCTTCTGTCACTCTGTGCATGTCTGCAAATGACTGTAAGAACTGATTTGGGGATTACAAATAACATGCGCGATTAGGCGAGCTGCAAATATAGAATCCGCGGATAACGAGCCCGGACTGTACTTAACAGCATCCCCTCTCACTGTAAACCACCGCACCATCTTTTACTCTACAGTCTGAGAGTCACCAGGGTCTTGAGACCTGAGCAGTGGGACACTGCAAAGCACATCATTGCTGTTGGGCAGGGTGGCTCTCCCACCCCTGGCCATCCAAGGCTGATGGCAGGTATGCTGGCTCCTCCATCCCCCAGGGACACAACCTACAGCCCATCTTCCACCCACAGCAAGAACCTGGAAGCCATCAGCGTCCCCTCACTGCTCAGGCCTCCGAAAGCAACCATCAACTACGTTCTGATAGGGAATGAATCCTGACAACTTGCAAGAAACTCCCTCTCTCAGGTGCCTTTCCTGGGAACTCCTCCTCCTCCAGGCCGTAGCTCGGCTCGGGGTCCAGGAGAGCATGGCAGGCACTGGGGCAGGGCCCACGTCCGCACCTGCGTTCCCGATCATCCTGGGAAATCAAGCTGAACTCTCCATATGTCTCCCCACCTCAAGCGGGGCACCAGCCATCGGGTGTCATCACCTGTTGAAAAGCATTAAAGCCACTCTCAGAGCCAACTCTGGGGACTCTGTTGAAATCAACATTTTCTCAGGGTCTGTATCAGACCTGTGGTTGACCCAGTTTTCAGCCTGGCGACTGAACATCTATCTACACTTTCCCCAGCTGTTCTGCTCACTGGACAGGCCACCCTATCCCCCTCCACAAAAGACAACTATATTCCAGTGATCATAGGACAGCTCAGCAAGCTATGACCTGAAAAATGATCTAGAACAAGCAGAGAATCGGCCAAAAGACATCCACTTGGCATTTATTACATGGCTCATAAAAATAGAAAACGGTCTCTCGAGCTCTTGCTGTGTGCCAGGCAGGCCCTGTGCTACAGGTTTTAGAGATATGATCTGATCCAACCTCACTAGGTTCCAGGCAGGGGCTGTTTCCTAGATTTCCTCATCATTTTCCGGAGGAGGAAGTCAGGGCTCAGGAAGTCAGGGGATGTGACCCAGGCCACATGGCTGGTCCTTCTGAGAGGTGGGATGCAGACCTAGGGATCATCTCCACAGCCATCTCGTGGGGTTGTTGTGAGGACTGGATGAGCGAGGGTCTGGGAAGACTGAAGACGAATGGCTGGCCCAGCAGACACCCAGTAAGAAAGCTGTCACCCTCACCAGTACAGCCTTAGACTCTCCAAGTCCAGATTGTATATCACCACCCCTAAAGTCAAGGCAATGGTTTTTCCCGTGGTCATGTATGGATGTGAGAGTTGGACTGTGAAGAAAGCTGGATGCCGAAGAATCGATGCTTTTGAACTGTGGTGTTGGAGAAGACTCTTGAGAGTCCCTTGGACTGCAAGGAGATCCAACCAGTCCATTCTAAGGGAGATCGATCCTGGATGTTCACTGGAGGGACTGATGCTAAAGCTGAAACTGCAATACTTTGGCCACCTCATGCGACGAGTTGACTCACTGGAAAAGACTCTGATGCTGGGAAAGGTTGGGGGCGGGAGGAGAAGGGGAAGACCGAGAATGAGATGGCTGGATGGCATCACCGACTCTGTGGGCATGAGTTTGAGTGTACTCCGGGAGTTGGTGATGGACAGGGAGGCCTGTCGTGCTGTGATTCATGGGGTCGCGGAGAGTCGGACACGACTGAGCGACTGAACTGAACTGAACTGAACTGAAAGGGGCCTTCTGAAAAGAAACCTGTTACTAACCGAGCTCCAGCCAGGCAGGGGCCAGCTTTGTGCTTGCTTTTGGTATACCTGCACCTTACTTGACTGATACTTTTCCCCAGCCTGGTGCCCAACGGTGGGCAGACTGTGAGCTGGGAGGCCAGACCTGGCGGGCTCCACTCCTCACCAAGCCCCTGTACAGCCTTGGGCCGGCCCCCTAAATACCCTGTCTTTAAACCTGAGGAGAATCATGAATCCACCATCCTCAGTTAAAGAAGTGGCTCAATAAGTGGCCGGTATTTTTACAAGATCACAGAGGCTCAAAGAGGTTACAGTTGCATTCTTAGAATATTCACAACCAAGGTTCCCAGTGTCAATGTACTTTGGCAGGTCAGCTCACCACCTCTGTGAGCATGTTTGTAATAAACCTGGTGTGATGGTTAATTTTATGTGTCAACTTGACTGGGCCATGTACCCAGATATTTAGTCAAACATCATTCTGGATGTTTCTGTGAAGGCTTATTTTTTGGGAATGAGATTAACATTTAAATCAATAGACTTCGAGTAAAACAGATTGCCCTCCATAAGGTAGGTGGGCCTCACCCAATCAGTTGAAGGCTGGGCTAGAACAGAAACTGACCTCCCCTGAGTAAGAAGGGATTCTGCCAAGAGATGGCCTTTGGACTTGAGCTGTGACTCTTCTGCATGTCTCCAGCCTGATGAAGATTTCGGACTTGCCAGCCTCCATAATGGCAACCCACTCCAGTGTACTTGCCTGGAGAATCCCAGGGACGGGGGAGCCTGGTGGGCTGCCGTCTATGGGGTCGCACAGAGTCGGACACGACTGAAGCGACTTAGCAGCAGCAGCAGCCTCCATAAGCACATGAGCCAATCCCTTAAAATAAATCTGTGTATACACATGGGATTTCCAGGTGGTGCAAGAGGTAAAGAACCCACCTGCCAATGCTGGAGACATAACAGATAGGTTTGATCCCTGGGGTCAGGAAGAAATCCCTTGGAGAAAGGCATGGAAACCGACTCTAGTATTCTTGTCTGGAAAATTCCACGGACAGAGGAGCCTGGCAGGCTATAGTTCATGGGGTCACAGAGTTGGACACGACTGAAGTGACAGCACAAATACGTGCAACCTGTGGGTTCTGTCTCTCGAGAGGACCCTCACTAAAACATACTGGGCTGAGCTGTGGCCCCTGCCAGTGTGGGTAAGAGGAGAAAGTCACTGCCTGCAAATCAGACCTCCTGCCTGCAGCCATCTGCCACTGCTCCTACCATATCAGTTTCTCATTTTTGCTTTCAGTGAATCATATTTCAAGCAGCTGGCTGGGATCAGAAGGGACAAGGCATTCTTTTCATGCTCAGACACAACCCTGTGGAATACTGGCCTTCCAGTAGCCTGAAGCAGATAGAGGGAAGGAGGGCCTCCCGGTGACATTCTCCAGCCTTGAGGGAAAAGAACATTCTGGTTGAATGAACTTAAGTTTGAATATAATCAGATGCTCTCTATTAGCAACAGTCTCACAACACAGTCCTCTCGGCAGCTGCGAGCCATCTCCCGGTGAAACCCAGCTCACATGCGGGCCAGAGGAGAAGCCGCCATCAGGGCCTGAGACAGCAGGACCGTGTGTGACGGAGGGTCAGAGCTACTCCTTGGCTTCAGACCTGAATCAAGTGGAGGAAGCGAGCAGCACTACCGTCTTTTGACTTGGGGGTTCACAGGTGTTCATATAAACATGCTGCTGCTGCTGCTAAGTCACTTCAGTCGTGTCCGACTCTGTGTGACCCCATAGACGGAAGCCCACCAGGCTCCCCCGTCCCTGGGATTCTCCAGGCAAGAACACTGGAGTGGGTTGCCATTTCCTTCTCCAATGTGTGAAAGTGAAAAGTGAAAGTAAAGTCGCTCAGTCGTGTCCGACCCTTAGCGACCCCACGGACTGCAGCCTACCAGGCTGCTCCATCCACGGGATTTTCTAGGCAATAGTACTGGAGTGGCTTGCCAAACATATGCTTCCCCAATTCCCAGATCTCCTGAAAGGCGGTCAGATGGCCTGACCCACAGCAGAACTGAAAGGTCTTCAACCCAGCCTGTGATTTGTGATAAAGCCTATAGTACTTTGTGTTCATACGGTGCCTGTCAACTCAGCACACGATCTGTACTCATGGCCCCACCGGACAATGACGTGGCCTCTTGACTCCCAGGCTCCCCTCCTGCAGCCCTAAGCCCAGCTGCCTGCCCACTAAGGTTCAGGCTCCCGCCCCAAAACGTGAAGACACTCCTGGGAGGTGACTGCATCCTCCGACCCCTGCATCGAGCTGGGGTCATGTGAAGAGGTCTAGTCAATGGATGGGGTGGAAGTGTGCAAGTCACTTTCCGGCTTGGTCTTCCACCCTGTCATGTACTCCTACCCCAGCTCTCCCATTGCATCTACTGGCTGGAGGGCTATATGACTTGGCCTGAGTGAGAAAGTAACTTCTGCTACATGAAAGCACTGTGATGCATGGGCTTATCTGTTAGAGCAACTCACATTCCCCTAACACAGGTTCCTATTTTATGAAGAAGAAAACAAAACCTAAGGAGGAGGATGACTTGGGCAGGGTCAAACAGGCAGCTGGGAGGGTGAAGCCCAGGACTCAGGCTGTCAGTGGGGACCTCCCTCAACAAAGTACCACATCCCTTTGTCAAAGCACAGTCCAGTCAAATGCTATCTTTATTGACCATCTCCTTATCATTGACAGCTAACTCAGGGTTTCCCAGGTAAATCGATGAAAAATAATTAATTCCCCCTTATACTTGCCAAATCCTCACTTCTTTTTTTCAAGACACAATTTACATACTATATTCCTATTTAAAGTACAGGTCTGTGGGTTTCAGTATGTGTGCAGAGTTGTGTAAATGTTGCAACAATCTAACTTCAGAACACTTGCTTCAGAAGAAATCCCATACTCATTAGAAGTCATTCTATACTCCCCACACCTCCCTCCCCTGGCTAAGTGGTAAAGAATCTGCCTGCCAATACAGGAGATGTAAGCTCGATCCCTGGGTCAGGAAGATTCTCTAGAGAAGGAAATGGCAACCCACTCCAGTACTCTTGCCTGGAGAATCCCAGGGACAGAGGAGGCTAGCATACCACATTCTATGGGGTTGCAAAAGAGTTGGACAAAACTTAGCAACTAAACAACTACTAAACTCTCCACCTTCCTCTCCAGCCTCAGGCAAACTTTAATCTACTATCTACCTTCCTTAATTTGAGACATTTCACATCAATGGAGTCTTATATTATGTGGCCTTTTGGGACTTGCTTCTTTTGCTTAGTATAATGTTTTTGAGGCTCATTCATGTTACAGCATGAATCAGGGCCTCATTCATTTTTACTGCTGAATAATATTCCATAGTACAGATATACAGCATTTCGTTTATCCATTCCATGTTGATGGACAGTTGGGTTGTTTCCAGTTTTTGAATAATTCTCCAATGCTGCTATGAACATCCATGCATACGTTTCTGTGTGGATGTATGTTTTCATTTATCTTGGATATACACCTATGATTGGAGTTGCTGGATTATATAGTAACTGATATTTTGAGGGATTGCCAGAATGCTTTCTAAAGCAGCTGCACCATCCCCTACATTCCCACAGCAGCGTATGAAGGTTCCAGTTTCTCCACATTCTTGTCAACACTTGTTATTGTCTGTCTTACTGGTTTAAGCCATCTAGTGCTTGTGAAGTGGTATTTCACTGTGCTTTCTATTTCATTTCCCTAAGGACTAATGATGTCTATTCCAATTCTTTGCCCATTTTTAATTGGGTTGTTTGTCATTTTACTATTGAGATACAAGTGTACATTTTGATGCAAGTCCCCTATCAGATATGTTGTTGCTGTTGTTTAGTTGCTAAATTGTGTCCGACTCTTTTGAAACTCTGTGGACTATAGCCCACCAGGCTACTCTGTCCATGGGATTTCCCAGGCAAGAATACTGAAGTGGTTGCCATCTCCTCCTCCAGGAGATCTTCCCAACACAGGGTTCAAACCCACATCTCCTGCATTGGCAGGCAAATTCTTTACCACTGAGCCTTGGCTCATTACTAAATAAATAAAGGTCCACAAACTACAAGAGCATTCCAGAAAGGCTCCGAAAGTCTCAGTGGAGTTTGGATGGATCAGTGACAGTCACACGCTCGGTGATCTGTACACTCACGGCTGCATCCAGGGAATTTAATAACTTTGACGATCAGCCTGGGACAGGATGGGTAAGTGTCAGTGGATGTTTGACCTGTGGTTCTACAAACACCGCCTCTGCTCTCACCTACCTGGTCTCCACTCTGACCACACACCTTAGGTCAACAATAATACCAACAGCTACAAAGCTCTGTTTGCCAGAGCCGGCCTGACAATCAGTGACTGCGTAGCCCTTGCAAAGGCTTTCTAAAAGCATCCAGTCCAGCCTGCACTCAGACTCTCACTCCGAACCCAGCTCAGCTGACCAATCTTGAACCTTTCCCCTTCTTTGGTTGATAAATAGAAAACAGATTCTTTGCCCACGTGGTTCGAGAGTTGTTTTACTCCTTTTTCTCTGCGTGTGTGTTTGTGGCAGAGAAAGACAAGGAAGAGTTTTGCCCTGTTATCTTCTTAGGTTCATGACCCGGGCTCTGGCTGAGCGATCGGTTCCGCTCCATGCATGACCGCAGTCTATTTCCCAGTTATTACCATTTCTCATCCCCACATTTGCAGTGTAGTCCCCACCCCGTGCTTTCGGCTCGAGCTTGCTTCCTCCTGGAAATGCTTAGCTCTCAGATCTCTGCACACCCCCAGTCCCCTCCCTCCTCTGGTCTTTTTCTCCCCATTGCTCTGCTTGGAAACGCCTGTTTTCCTTCTCTCCTGCCCGCCCATCAGACCCACATTGCACTAACCACACCTTTTAAGCTTCCCAAGGCTACGTGGCATCTGATACACTGAAATCGGCCGGTATTTTAATTGCCACCCCTGCCCATGCTTGGCAGGCACGGACCCATGATTAGCTGTCATCATGCCATCACATGGTCAGCAAACATACCCTCTGGGGAGCTGCCCACATCTCTATTCAGCAGTGGCTGCCACATGCCATTTCCTGTTGGTTCCTGGACACCAGGGCACATGGCCCTGGTCACTGGCTAGGAGGGAAGCATGTCCTGAGCCCCAGGGAGCTGGTCCCAGCACGCTGCCTTGGAAGGACGCCTCCAAACCTGTGACTACTGGTGGGGGAGCCCCTGAGTGGGTGTGTCTCACAATATCTTTATAAAACAGTCACTTATTCATTCAACAAACAATTACCGACCCCTCCTATGGGCCAGACCGTGCTCCAGGTCCTGGGGAAACAGCATAGGTGGGTATCTTGCAAATGATGCCAACAAAAGCCCCAGACACGTGACACCTGCAAGTCTGATATGGAGAGGCTAACAACCAAGGGAATAAATACACAACATGTCTAGTCCGTTAGCAGGGTATAAGGGCCGAAGAGACAAATACAACACAAAAGGGGAAGGGAGAAGGAGTCTGTGGTGAAATAGGTGGAAAATGGTGGTATTTTAATTCTCCCAATTAAAATTTCAATCAGTAGTACTCACTCTGGCACAATTCTGACCCCAGGGGACTTTTGGCAATTCCTAGTTTTTGATCATCACACACGGCCCCTCATGACGTAGAGTGATCCGTTCCAAGATATCCCTAGTGCTGAGTTCCAGAAACCCTGGCTAGGGAAGGCTTGCCGCTAAGGGGACATCTCAGTTCAGACCTGAGGGCAACAGAGGGCAGCAAATGTATATGATCACACCCCCCAACATGCACACGCACACACTGTTGCACATGGATTCTGACACAGGTTGGGCACATGGTATCTTTTCGGTGAGATTCACCACTGTTACCCCTGTGTCATGTTCGGTACCTCAGACACCTGGGGGATGTTGAGGACACAGAGAAATAAAGGCAGGACTAAGAAGGCGCTTGTTTAGGGAGGTGGAAGGACGGATGAAGCAGAGGGAAGCAGTGCGGCGAAGGCCAGGGAGCGCACGCCGGGGGCTGGGCTGTGGCTGGAGGCGCAGGGAAGGTGGTCAGCGGGGCTGGAGTGGCACTGACCCCTCTAAACCCTTCCGGAATATCCAAATCTCACAGAGATCCAGATGCAGAGAACAAACTTACGGATAACAAGGCGGGGGAAGGGAAGAGTGGGAAGAACTGGGAGGCTGGAACTGACAGATACACGATCCTACGAAGAAGACAGATAACCAATGAGAACATACTCTATAGCGCAGGGAACTCTCAGTGCTCTGTGGTGACAAATGGGAAGGAAATCCAGAGGGGATATTGGTACATGCATAGCTGATTCACTGTGCTGTACAGCAGAAAGTAACACAGTGGTGTGAAGCATCTATACTCCAATAACAATAATAATAATAATGAAAAGGATCCTCACATCTCTGCCTTAAAGCACCTCTAGTTAGAAGAGACCTGGAAGACAGAGCAACCAGGTACAACGGGAGCCCCTGTTTGGATCCCAACTTGAACAATAACGGCAGAAGGCAAAACCAAAGCCACGCGTGGAGACAGTTAAGGAAACAGTGCTGGTGGTATTTGACAATGACATTAAAAGGATTTTGTTTGACTTGTCAGGTGTGATGATGTTGCCATTGCTATGGTTTAAAAATGTTTCTTCTGGAGTTCTCGACTAAAACATCTATGGCTAAAATGATCTGAGGTCTGGGATTTGCTGCAAAAGAATCAGGGCCAGTGGGGGAGGCGGGCTGGGGGCACAGGGTGACACATGGGAGGTCGCAGCTGGATTAGGGCTGAAGCTGCAAAGGGTGAAGGGTACACTGTCCTATTCTTTCTACTTTGGCAAATGCTTGAAATACTCTATAATTACATATTTTTTAATTAATAAGAATTAAAATATATGGTGGGCTTCCCAGGTGGTGCCAGTGGTAAAGAAACTGCCTGCTGATTCAGGAGACGTAAGAGACTTGAGGGAAAAGGTTTGGGGAATTAGTTTCGTCATCCCCTCCCGGTAGGCAGACGTGGGTGCGGGCGTCTATCCCGGGTCCTGAACTGGAGCTTCCTGGTGCCGTGAGCACAGGGAGAGGAGGACGGAGAGTCTCGTCACGTGCCCCTGCTGCTGGGACACCCTTCACTAACTTCCTGGCTGAGTGAGGCCTTAATAAGAGGCTGGCATTTTGGACAGGCCATCTCAAGGTGCTCTCAGAATAAAATGGAGCTTGTATGTGCCAAGAAGCCTTTGCCAAGGACCCACCCCCAGTCCCAGGCCACCAAGAGCATCTTACAGATGGGGACCTGGTCCAGGCCAAAGATGAAGAGTCAAGCTTAGATGTCAGACTTCTGATTAACTGACCTGCTGGAGATGGAAACAAGTGAGGATCGGAAGTCTTAGATGCGAGTTCATGTCCCACCGGCAACCTCACTGAATCATTTCAAAGAACGGCATTTAGAGCCATCAGGACAAAGCTATCCCAAGTCACACAAGTCCTAGATAACCAAAGCTTATCTTCTGACAATCTGAGCTCCTCTTGATGGAAATTTTGGTCAGCTCAATAACTTTTCTTCTGGTGTTTCAAATAGAAAGTAGCAGTCACTTTGGTTCAGCAGTTCAGGGCAGTGCCTCGAGATCAGTTAGGCTAGTCAAGAGCAGAAGAGAAACAGGAAATGAAGACATGAAATGGGAAGATGAGCGCAAAGCACAGAGAATCAGGTGGGGGTCAGGGGCTCCCTCAAATCCAGACTAGTCAATGAGGAATCTTCATTTATTCAACCAACCGTGAATATGAACTCTGTGCCCAGCACTGCGTTAGACACAAGAATTCACAGGATGAAAACCCAGCATCCCTGCCCTCCGGGAGCTCATGGCCTAAAAGCGAGGAAGTCCAAGCTACCATCTCCAGCAGCAGTAAGCTCCTCATTCCCTTGACTGGGGGGAAATCAAGGAAGGTTCCCAGAGGAGGTGATGTCTGGAGAAGCTAAGCTTTAAAGGCTACATAGGTGCTCTCCCAGACAGTGCTCTGGGTCAGGCTGAAACTGCCAGCATCAGGAGACCTCTGGATGCAGGAATCTCTTGGCCTTGCAAAGGCAATGCAGTCTCTCTGCTCAGAGATGCTCCATGAGGCCCTGGGAAATCAGTGGCAGGCATTTAATGCTCACACACAAGTCAATTACTACACAGGCCCAGAATTAAGTCTATACTGGGAAACGCTTCTGAGACTTCTTGGAATCTGCTCCGATAGCATATGTTGGCTTGAAATTAAGATGGCCCTATTCAAAGCCATTCTTAGCTGAAATCTTCCTATCTGGACACTTAGAAGCAGGTTTTAGAAATTGTGACTTTCAACCCTCGACGATAGTTTGTGACAACATGATATTTTCTTGCATAGAGATGGGCTACTCCAACACTGGGAGATGAAAAGGGGCAGGAGAGCAGGTGGGTATATGTTCTTCCATCTCCGATCTGCCATAGAACTCTCCACTCTTGTCTGTGGTGGGCCACACCTTCCGGATGTGGTTATGTGTCTCTAGTCATGGGCAGTAATCTTCCTTGGAGCGGCAGCTGCATGAGGAGGTGAGAATATGTGAATTGGGTTCTGAAGGATGAATAGGAGTTCACCAGCCACAGTAGCCAGAGAAGAGAATGACCAGGGAACAGTGTGTACAAAACACATGAGCAGTTTGGTTTTGCAGGAGCAGAGGAGGGTTAGAAGGCAAGTGCCAGATGTTGAATGGTTTTTGTTGCACTATGATCTGGACTTCGACACAGCTATGGGAGATGGCCAAATCAGATTTAAGAACATTACTCTGGTGGCCAGTGGAGAGGAGGATGGGATGGGAAGCAAGAACAAGTCAAGAAGTCATTTAGGAAGCTGTCTGGGTCCAGGCCCAAGTGATGGGAGCTTGGACAAGAGCAGGAAATGGTCACATTTGAAGCAGCTTCTCAGGCCATGTCCCGCAGGGCTACTGCACTTTGCTTCCATGACATTCCCGGAATCCCAGTCCCCGCCTTAGCCGGTCCTTGCACCTCCCCTCCCACACTCCCCTCCTGCGAATCTGCAGAAGCACTGAGAAGTAATTCTGATGAGCTGACTTGCAAACCAGCACAATCCTGTGGATCTGAGCGTCACGTCTGTGTCTGTGTCTACATGAATAAATAAAAACCTGTCCGCCCACGCTGGTCCTCTGCCCACAAACCCTGCGTCTGATAGCAGCGACTCTCCTAGCTCAGCCCTGTGGTCAGTCTCCACCGAAGCCCAGCGCCTCACACAAACCCGAGGGCCAGGTGTGCGGGGCCTGCCTCAACCTGCCCGGCCTCCTCAGCACAGGTCTGGGGCCCCGGGAATCTCAGGGGAGCCAGATGAATCAGCCGGCAGTAACTGGATCCATAATTTCCAATGATTCCAAGAGGAGAGGAGGGTCTGTGAGTTTCCCTTCCCGGAGTGCCGGGGTTGCCAACCCTGCTGGGCCCCATGCCCAGGGTCTCTGATATAGCAGCCTGGAGTGGGGCCTGATAACCAGCATTTCTAATCCATCCCCAGGTGGTGATGAAGCTGGTGCCCAGAAATCACACTTTAAAAACCCGTCTGCTCCAAGAGTTTAGCAGGTAAGATTTCCATTAAACCAAACCTTCAACAAGACTCAGGAGCCCAAGAAGTTCTGGGATTCTGGGTCTTTGGTGGGATCCCATAGCTCACCACCCACAACCAAAACCACCAAGTCTCTTTTATCTCCACATCTTCCTGTGTTTCGAGGGGACAGAGGGGTTCCTGGCCAGCTCTCTGCAGTTTCCCTTCTCAATCAACCCCAGAACAATCAGTGAACATCAAGATTCTGTGTGCATGCTTAAATGCGACCTGCTGCTGCTGCTGCTGCTAAGTCACTTCAGTCGTGTCCGACTCTGTGCGACCCCATAGACAGCAGCCCACCAGGCTCCCCCGTCCCTGGGATTCTCCAGGCAAGAACACTGGAGTGGGTTGCCATTTCCTTCTCCAATGTGTGAAAGTGAAAGTGAAGTCGCTCAGTCACATCCGACCCCCAGCGACCCCACGGACTGCAGCCCACCAGGCTCCTCCATCCATGGGATTTTCTAGGCAATAGTACTGGAGTGGCTTGCCATTGCCTTCTCCGAAATGCGACCTACCAGTTTACAAAAGCATTTCCTGACCATTAGCTGATGGGTCCTTTCAGTGTGTCTTTGACTCAAGGCAGGTTTGATGCTAATTTTGCCGCTGAGAAAACAGCCTCAGGAAGGTAGTGACTAGCCTAAGATCTCACAGCTGAAGAACAGAGGGGCCTGGGAGGGGTCTCTGGCCTCGGCCTCTAAACCCTGTAGGATTTCAACATCACCATAGCAGCATCCGCCCAGAAGTCCTGTATTCAAAGGCCTCACTCACACCAGATCCCCCACTTGGACAGGACTAACCTGGGCAGCTACAGCCCAGAGTGGCCACAGGTATGACCTGGCCAGTCCCGGAGGCAAGGGAGGGCACTGAATGAAGGCTGGGGATCAGAGGAGGCGTCTTGAAAGAGGTAAGATGAAGGGAAGTTAGGCAGAATGAGATGGCAGGGCTGCAAAGAACAGTGTTCCAGGCACAGGGAATAGGAGATGCAAAGGATGAGAGGCAAGAGAGAGCGACTGGAACTCGAGCAGCCAGAGCACCGGTTCTCCCAGGTGACAAAGGGCGAGGTCGAAGAGGCAGGTGGATTCTCCGCTCGGGGGTCTCATGAGGAACTCGATGGAGTCTGGGCTCATCTTATCCATCGTGGGCAGGAGTGTGAGTGAGTACTCTTTTGAAAGCTGTTCGGACACCTCTACAAAAATGAAACACATCAAACCTTTCAATTTAGCAAGTCCACCTCTGAGTATAACCCAGAACAAGTGCTGAAGTCCACCAAAAGGCATGCCCAGAAAATGTTCTTAATCACAGTATTCATAGAAGCCCCACACTGGAAACAACTTAACTGTCCATCCACAAGGAAAAAGGAAAACAGTGCTGCTTTAACACAAAGAGATATTATACAGCCATGAAAAAGAATGAACGTCTGCTCCCTTCAACCTGAATGAGTCTCACAGACACATGTCAAGCAAAAGAAGCCACAACACAGGTACACAAAGAATGCAGGCTGCATGATTCCATTTATATAAAGTTCAAGAACAAGGACTGCTCATCATGGTGAAAGGAATCAGAACAGAGGTTACTGCTGGAGGCCAGTATTTACAGGGGAGGGGCACAGGAGGGAGCTCCTTGGTTTCTACAAGTTCCCTTCCTGTGATTCTGAGGAGTAGTTGCATAGATGGTGCACTTGTTAAAATTCACCAATTGTAAGCTGAAACTTGGGCTTCCTAAGTGGCAGAGTGGTAAAGAATCTGCCTGCCAATGAACAAGACACAGAAGACACAGGCTCAATCCCTGGGTCGGGAAGATCCCCTGGAGGAGGAAATGGCAACCCACTCCAGTATTCTTGCCTGAAAAATTCCACGTACAGTCCATGGAGTCACAAAAGAGTCAGACACAATTGAGCAACTGAGCACACACAAGCTGAAGATTTGGGCAATCTGTACATTATATTGTATACATATTACACTCAATAAAAGAAACCCATTGAGTGATATGCTTACTGTATCTATATTACACCTTGATTTTTTCCCCTACCCACAGGAGAAATTACAGAGAGAATGGCACAGAGTTAAAGTCAGAGTGATGGATTTCTGCAGCGGTCAGATCCATGTATGTATTTAGAATCCTGACATGTAACCCTTGGGGCTTCCCAGGTGGCTCAGTGGTAAAGAATCTGCCTGTCAAGCAGGAGACATGGGTTCAATCCATGGGTTGGGAAGATCCCCTGGAGAAGGAAATGGCAACCCACTCCAGAATTCTTGCCTGGGAAATTCCATAGACAGAGGAGCCGGGTGGGTTCCAGTCCATGGGGTAGCAAACAGTCGGATATGATTCAGCAATTGAACCTCCAAGTTAGTGTGCAAAGTGCTTTACTTCCAGCGTGAAGCCGAGTGATTCAGTTATGCACCATACGTGTGTCTACACACACAGTACATTCAGATTCTTTCTCCGATTCTTTTCCATCATGGTTTATTACAAGATAGCGAGTAGATTTCCCTGTGCTATACAGTAGGTCCTTGTTTGCCTATTTTATATAAAAGAAATGCAAAAAAGCAAGATGGCTGTCCGAGGAGGCCTTACAAATAGCAGTGAAAAGAAGAGAAGCGAAAAGCAAAGGAGAAAAGGAAAGATATAAGCATCTGAATGCAGAGTTCCAAAGAATAGCAAGCAGAGATAAGAAAGCCTTCCTCAGCGATCAATGCAAAGAAATAGAGGAAAACAACAGAACAGGAAAGACAAGAGATCTCTTCAAGAAAATTAGAGATTCCAAGGGAACATTTCATGCAAAGATGGGCTCGATAAAGGACAGAAATGGTACGGACCTAACAGAAGCAGAAGATATTAAGAGGTGGCAAGAATACACAGAAGAACTGTACAAAGAAGATCTTCATGACCAAGATAATCACGATGGTGTGATTACTCACCTAGAGCCAGACATCTTGGAATGTGAAGTCAAGTGGGCCTTAGAAAGCATCACTACGAACAAAGCTAGTAGAGGTGATGGAATTCCAGTTGAGCTATTTCAAATCCTGAAAGATGATGCTATGAAAGTGCTGCATTTTCACAATATGCCAGCAAATTTGGGAAACTCAGCAGTGGCCACAGGACTGGAAAAGGTCAGTCTTCATCCCAATCCCAAAGAAAGGCAATGTCAAAGAATGCTCAAACTACCGCACAATTGCACTCATCTCACACATTAGTAAAGTCATGCTCAAAATTCTCCAAGCTAGGCTTCAGCAATATGTGAACCATGAACTTCCAGATGTTCAAGCTGGTTTTAGAAAAGGCAGAGGAACCAGAGATCAAATTGCCAACATCTGCTGGATCATGGAAAAAGCAAGAGAGTTCCAGAAAAGCATCTATTTCTGCTTCATTGACTATGCCAAAGCCTTTGACTGTGTGGATCACAATAAACTGTGGAACATTCTTAAAGAGATGGGAATACCAGACCACCTGACCTGCCTCTTGAGAAACCTGTATGCAGGTCAGGAAGCAACAGTTAGAACTGGACATGGAACAACAGACTAGTTCCAAATAGGAAAAGGAGTACGTCAAGGTTGTATATTGTCACCCTGCTTATTTAACTTATATGCAGAGTACATCATGAGGAACGCTGGGCTGGAAGAAGCACAAGCTGGAATCAAGATTGCCGGCAGAAATATCAATAACCTCAGATATGCAGATGACATCAACCTTATGGCAGAAAGTGAAGAAGAACTAAAGAGCCTCTTGATGAAAGTGAAAGAGGAGAGTGAAAAAATTGGCTTGAAGCTCACATTCAGAAAACAAAGATCATGGCATCTGATCCCATCCCTTCATGGCAAATAGATGGGGAAACAGTGGAAACAGTGTCAGACTTTATTTTGGGGGGCTCCAAAAATCACTGTGGATGCTGATTGCAGCCAGGAAATTAAAAGACGCTTACTCCTTGGAAGGAAAGTTATGACCAACCTAGATAGCATAATAAAAAGCAGAGACATTACTTTGCCAACCAAGGTCCATCTAGTCAAGGATATGGTTTTTCCCGTGGTCATGTATGGATGTGAGAGTTGGACTGTGAAGAAAGCTGATCACTGAAGAATTGATGCTTTTGAACTGTGGTGGTATTGGAGAAGACTCTTGAGAGTCCCTTGGACTGCAAAGAGATCCAACCAGTCCATCCTAAAGGAGATCAATCCTGGTTATTCACTGGAAGGACTGATGCTAAAGCTTAAATTCCAATACTTTGGCCACCTCATGCGATGAGTTGACTCACTGGAAAAGACTCTGATGCTGGGAAGGATTGGGGGCGGGAGGAGAAGGGGACGACAGAGAATGAGATGGCTGGATGGCATCACCGACTCGATGGACCTGAGTTTGAGTGAACTCCAGGAGTTGGTGATAGACAGGGAGGCCTGGTGTGCTGTGATTTATGGGGTCGCAAAGAGTCGGACATGACTGATCTACTGAACTGAACTGAATGTTAAGTATTAATTCCTAAGTATTACTTTATCTCTTCCCCCATCCCATCGCCACTAAATTAAGGAATTGGATGTGGAGAGATCCTAGATTTTCTGGATAGGCCCAGTGGAATCACAAAGGTCCTTATAAGAGAGGGGCAGAGAAGGATTTGACTCAGAAGACAGAAGAGAAAGTCATTAACAGAGGCAGAGTCAGTGACAGAAGATGAGATCCTGCTGGCTGTGAGGCTGGAGGAAGGGGCCACGAGCCAAGGAACCCAGGTGGTCTCCAGAAGCAAGAAAAGGCAAACAGACAGATTTTCTCCTGGAGTCTCTGGAAGGAATACCGTCCTGCTGGTCCCTGGAAGTGGGACCATATCACCTCCAGAACCGTCAGGTAATAAAGTTATGTTCTCTGATCTTATATCTTAATGCATACATGTAGAATCTAGAAAAGTGATATAGATGATTTTATTTGATAAACAGACATATGGACATCACAAGGGGAAGCGGGGCAGGGGCTGGGATGAACTGGGAGACTGGGAGTGACACATAGACATTACTGAGTATAAAACAGGTAACGAATGAGAACCTGCTGGACAGCACAGGAAACCCTGCACGGTGCCCTGCTGTGCTTCTGTGCTGTGCTCAGCTGTGTCCAGCTCTTTGCAACCCCATGGACTGTAGCCCACCAAGCTCCTCTGTGTGATTTTCCAGGCAAGAATACTGCAGTAGGTTACCATGTCCTACTCCAGGGGATCTTCCCGACCCAGGGACTGAACGCCCGTCTCCTGCGTCTCCTGCATTGGCAGATTCTTCACCACTGTGCCACCTGGGAAGCCCAGACACAGCGCTCTGCTGCTGCTGCTAAGTCACTTCAGTCGTGTCCGACTCTGTGCGACCCCAGAAATGGCAGCCCACCAGGCTCCCCCGTCCCAGGGATTCTCCAGGCAAGAACACGGGAGTGGGTTGCCATTTCCTTCTCCAATGCATGAAAGTGAAAAGTGAAAGTGAAGTCACTCAGTCATGTCCGACTCTTTGCGACCCCATGGACTACAGCCTACCAGGATCCTCCATCCATGGCATTTTCTAGGCTCTACGGTGACCTAAATGGAAAGGAAATCCAAAAACAGAGGGGATATATGTAAACATAGAGCTGGTTCACTTTGCTGTGCGGCAGAAACTAACAGAACTCTGTGGAGAACTAGACTAACATAAACATTAATGAAAAATAAAGCTGAGCTCTTTGAAACCAGCAAGTGTGAGGCAATTTGAGACAGCACCCACAGGAAACTGACAAGCCTCCCTATGATGCGGTGAGGAGCTGAATGTCAGATCAGCTTTGCTGTTCTCTGAATTTCCCAACCTCACCCAGTGGAACAGCCATGGGTGCCCCATCAAACCCAGCTGTGGGACGCCCCTGGAGGTCCAGTGGTTAAGACTTCGCCTTCCAATGTGGGGAACGTGGGTTCAATCCCTGACTGAATGCCTTGCGGCCAAAAAAACCCAAAACATAAAACAGAAACATCATGGTAACAGATTCAATAAAGACTTTAAAAATGATCCACATCAAAAAAAAAAAAAAGAAAGAAAAAAAAAACATTTAAAACAAAACAAAGCAAAAACCCACACCAGTTGTATGAAGGGAGTATACAGAGGACGGTAAAAGAGCAGAGCTTGGAGACAGACCTTGATAAGACCCTAATTCTGTCCTCTCTCAGCTGGGTGAGCTGGGACAAGCTAACCTCCCTGAGTCTCACCTATAAAATGCAAAAATCGAAAGTGAAGTTGCTCAGTCATGTCCGACTCTTTGTGACCCCATGGACTGTAACCTACCAGGCTCCTCTGTCTATAGGATTCTCCAGGCAAGAATACTGGAGTGGGTTGCTATTTCCTCCTCCAGGAGATCTTCCCAACCCAGGGATCGAACCTGGTCGCCCACATTGCAGGTAGACGCTTTTTTACCTTCTGAGCCACGAGGGAAGCCACCTATAAAATGGGTGCTGTGTTATTCTATGTCTGTTTTGTTTTGGTGTATTGCTCAGATTCCAAGAGTTCACTGGCAACTGGGGGCCAGGGTGGGGTGGGGTGGGCGGTGGTGTTCAGTGCAGGGCCAATAAGTCTTAGCAGTCCAGGAATAACGATACACAAAAGCCAGGATACAAGGGGGGCGTGCATCCCACGTGGTTGCAGAACAGGTCACAGGAAAACATGGCTGGAAAGGGCCCAGTTCTCTGAAATGGTCACTGTATTAGTTTCATTATTATTAACAGCCTCTGAGTTATCTGCTAGGCTCTGGCCTGACCAAGCTGTTGTGTCGAATTCTACATTTCTAAAAGAACAGGAACAACTGAAAAAGAAACCACCTTGGAACGGGCTTTAGCTGGCTGGAGCGGAACTGGGGATGTTTCCATGTGCCTAGTTACTGATGACAACCTCCACACACCAAGCTGCAGGAGTGGCGCCTCCAGACTGCCTGGGACTTGGCTCGCCCTCCAGGAAACCACCTGTTGGGACCGCCGCGTTCAATGGGAGCCCAGCTGCCTAGCAATGCTCTGTAAACAGATGCCTCCTCCCGCCCACGCCAATCTGGATCCTCCTGTTCCCACAGCTCCTGCCCTTCTGGGAGCTAATACCTCTGGCTGCAGAGTGCCGATGCCAACAGAACAAAACACACACACACACACACACACACACACACATACACACACGGAAACCAGACACCCTCATCCTGTCTGAAAATGTCCCTGGCCAGAGTGTCTGCCTCTCATCCCCAGAGGTTCCTGGTTACAGGCATGGCTGGGGATGGTCACTTTTGCAAACAAACATCAACCCCCCAGAATCCTGGTGAAGGGAAGGTGAGATTGGTCCTAGCAAAGGCGTCAAGGGAATGTAGAGTGGTATCGCCCTCCTGAAAAGTAATCCGGTCTTGCATTCTGGAGCTCCAGAAAGAACGTCCTAAATCGAGTGACCCAATATGTTTGTACCTCTTTATTTGTCCTAAAGATCATCAGAAACCAGGATGATGAATGAACGGGCACAGAGCTTCATCACAGCAGGGTGTATCAAAAACAGTGAAAAGCTGGAGGAGCCCTAAATGGTAAACAGTGGTTTAAAAAGTCATAGGGAGAAGTCTCAGGCAGCCACAGAAATGGTGTTTATCCAGCTTTTAAGACGTGGGAAAATTCTGAGATCCTAATACAAAATGAAAAGGAGCAGGGTTCAAAATTGGGTATGTGTGTGCTAAGTCACTTCAGTTGTATCTGACCATTGTCGACCCTATGGACCACAGCCCACCAGGCTCCTCTGTCCATGGGATTCTCCAGGCAAGAACACTGGAGTGGGTTGCCATGCCCTCTTCCAGGGCATCTTCCTGACTCTGGGATTGAACCCACAATCTCTTGCATTGGCAGGAGGGTTCATAAGCACACAAAATTGTGCATAGGATTGACCAAATAACGATGACAAGCATTTATTAAGCACTCACTGTGTGCCTCACTGTGAGAATGCCAAAGACAGAGAAGCCTGGCAGGCTGCAGTCCACAGGGTCGCAGAGTCAGACACGGCTGAAGCAGCTTAGCACTACTGTGTGCCTGGCACGGGGCTGGGGCTTGACATGTATTTATATGACGTCATGTAGCCTCACTGCAAGCCACTGAGGAAGGGGCCGCCTTAGGCCCATTTCACAGACTAAGGGGCTGAGACATGGAGAGAAATCTAGTTCAGTTATCCCTCGGCCTGTAGGTGATGGTGCCGCAGCCAGCAGGCAGGTCCAAGTGACTGTATGTCAAACCATTTATCCTCAAACCATCAGGACATTTACGGGGGCAGAAGCCAGAAAAGCAGATGTATTGAAATATTAATTGTAGTCATTTCTGCATGGTGCCACTTGAAATGATTTTTATCTTCTTTATACTTTGCGTGTTTTCCAAATTTTATACAGTGGACATGTGCTACTTTTAAACCTAGAAACTCTGCTATTTTTAAAGGCCTCCAGAGATGTCATAATGTCCCCTAGAATGGCTTAAATAACAACGGCACAAACAAAGACCAGTAATGAGAGATCTGCCCTCCCAGGACTGACTCCCCTTGCCCCCACCTTGGAACAGGCAAAAGCCTTACTGTCTTACCCATTGATTTTCTTTCCCAGGAGATGTCCTTGACTTTGAAGAGCTTCAAGTCAAAAGCCTGACAACAGCACTTCCCTTACATACTCCGGGGGCAGAGGAGAGCCCTCTGGCTTTACCTGCTCTCCGGGTTCTCAGGCCGGTGATGGAGGTGGGGGTTGGGGTGGGGACGACTCCATTTGCATCCCCCACCCTGCTAAAAACACCAGCTTTCCCAGGAGGCAGGATTTGCTGGGAGTGAGAGAAAAATCATGGAGGATTAGCACAGACAAGCTTGGCAGGGCAAGATAAGGCTCGGAAGGTCAGGCCTGTGACAGCTCAGGATGGATGCTTACGGGGGCGTGGGGACCGGAGGCCCCGAGTCTGTACCTCTCCAAGGTCATAGCCAATTCACTCCCAGCAAACCCAACCAGCCACCAGAGGTGATCAAATGGAGGCAGCTAAGTACCAGGAAGAAGAAGTCTACAAGTGACACAGAGCAGAAGGAAATTTTACACGTAGCCTTCCCTGATGGCTCAGATGGTAAAGAATCTGCCTGCCATCCAGGAGATCCAGGTCCAATCCCTGGGTGGGAAAGACCCCCTGGAGAAGAGAATGGTAACCCACTCCAGTATTCACGCCTGGAAAATCCCATGGACAGAGGAGCCTGGTGGGCTACAGTCCACGGGGTCGCAAAAGAGTGGGACATGACAGAGTAACTAACACTTTTCACTTTTTTGTGTGACCATGAGAACAAATAAACATGTATTTGGGAAAGGATTAGAAATGAAAAAAAAATTAAAAATGACACTAATTATATCAGAGTGAACGGGCCTGAATGTACTTTTCTTTCTTTCCCCTTCTAAGCTTTCCCTAATTTATTTTGAAATCAAATAAAATAAACAGATATTTTTTGAAACTCTCCTGGGAAGTCCGCCAGGCTCTGGTCTGTACCGCTCCCTTTGGACTGTGCCCAGGAGAAGTTTGGAACTGGCTCTGTGTCAGGGAGGCAGGGAAGGGCAGAACCATGCTGGTGCACTGCCCCTGGGAAGCCCTCTCTGGTTCATGATATGAAAACAGACATCCATGGCAACAACACATCCCCAGGTGGAGTTGTCTCTTCAGGAGAATGACAGCCGGGGCTCCTTCCTTCCCACAATGGGGCCGCAAGACAAACCTGCGATCTCTGGAAACCAGGCCTGGACTTCCACGTGTAAGGAAGAAGGCAGCATAAAGAAAGGAAGAGGAAAAACACAAACCCCTCCCACTCATTTCTCACTTAATGCTGCAGCCAAAGCTTGCTGAGTGCCAGCAGGGAGGGTGCCAGTCCCCTGCCTGGCTGGGGGTGGGTGCGGGCTTCCGATGGAGGAAGTGGGAGAGGTCCACACCCTCACTGAGAACAGACCAATGGATGCGGGGGGGGGGGTGGTATGTGGGGGGCTCGAGGTATGAAGTCTGGCCCTGCAGAGCTGCCCTACTGCCCCAGGCAACCCCCCACCCCCACCTACTCACTACACCCCAAGCAGCCAGGACTGCAGGGCAGCCCGCCTGCTGAAGGACCTGCAATGAACAGGTAGGACGCATTCTTCCATCTAGAGGTATTTACTAAGCATCCACTATGTGCCAGCCACTGAAAGAGGCCACCGTGATGAGCAAGATGCCTGGGTCACGCTTGCCAAGGGAAGACAGACATTAGTCTAGAAAACACAGCCAGCCGTAGAGTCACAAAGAGGGACTGTTGTAAGGATGAATGAGGAAAGTTAGGCTCTAAGAGATGGAACCCAGGGTCTCTCGGGAAGGAGGTGGGCTGGGGTGTTTGTTGGGCATGCACCTTGCACACAGTCGGTGCTCAGGGACCCACACCCACTGGCATCTGGGTGGAAGGATCAGGAGGAGCAGAAAGACCTGGGAGACAGCCCCACATCCACAATCCAGCTTCCTCCCTCGCCTATCCCTTCCCAGCAGCTCCATCCTGGACAAATGACTCTTGGTCTCAAATAACGTGCAGAACAGGGCACATGTTAAAGCGTGGGGTTTAGGATCAGGATTAGGTCGCTGTGGTGTGTGGTTTCCCCAGGCAATGCCCTCCCTTCCCCTTCTCCCCAGTTCATGCCCATCTGGGAGACTGACCCTCCCCAGGCTGCAGCATTGGGCATCCCTGTCCTCCGGCCACGGGCTGGCAGGACCAGGTGGGGAGGGAGAGGGGTCTGATGATTCATCCCCCTGCACTCATGGGCTTCCATGGTGGTTCAGATGGTAAAGAATCGGCCTGCAATGAGGGAGACCTGAGTTCAATCCCTGGATTGGGAAGATCCCCTGGAGAAAGGAATGGCAACCCATCCAGTATTCTTGCCTGGAGAATCCCATGGACAGGAGAGCCTGGTGGGCCACACTCCATGGGGTCGCAAAGAATCAGATATGACTGAGCTACTTTCACTTCTTCTCATGCCAGGGCTTCATTCATTCACCTTGACCCACAGCTCCTGCCAGGGACCCCTCACCAGGCTGTAAAGCGTGCTCTGCATGGTGAGGCAGGGTGGTCCCCACAGCTCCAGCCCCTCTCCTTGAGTCCCCAGGGCTGCGCCTCCCTTGCCTGGGCCCTTCTCCCCCTACACTCCTGTGAACAGCTCTTCAGCAAACCCTGCAGACTCTCCCCTGTGAGTTTCCTGCTGGGCTCCCGGCTGATAAGGCCTCAGGATAAGCTCAAGGCATGTGAGCGCCTGTGACAGGGTGGAGGACATTGTCCCCGGGGAAATGTGCTCAGGCTACCGCACCCACAGGCTGGCTAATCCCAGAGGTTGGTAGCAGTAACTGAGAGGCAGGAAAAAAACCAGTTCAGAGGTCAAAGCTCGCAGGCACTCAACAAACACCCCAGGCACTGTGCCAAGTGCTAAAGAGAGCAGCTAAGAGACAGCTTTTCCTCCTGGCGGATGGCCCAGCTGAGGGGACAGACGTGTAAACAAGTGACTGGAGTGCACAGAACAAGGGTGATGGGAGCCGATGACAGCAAATAGCAGAACTGCCAGTCTGCACGGCCCTGATGGCAGGAGGGCTTCTCAGAGACACCGGGTTGGGCCTCTCTGGATGTATAGCAGTTTGCTGGCTAAAGGAGCACACAGGGCAGAGGGGAAAACACGAGCAAAGGCAAGGACATAAGGCAGAGTTCTCATGTTGACCAAAGGACCAGGTCCACGAGACAGCTGGCCAGGACAGAAGAGCCACACAAACCAATCCTACCCCAGGACCTTTGCACTTGCAGCTTCCTCTGCCCACAGTACTTTTCACTCCATCTTTGCAGAGTTGCTGCTGGTCATCACTCACCTCCTCAGAGGCTTCCCGTGACTGCAAAGACTCTCCTGCATGGGCTTTCTCTGGCTGCTGTAAATCAACACAAACACGGCGACACAACATCACAGAAATTCACCTCAGAGTTCTAGAGGTCAAACCCTGAAAGGGGTCTCACTGAGCCAAAATCAAGGCGCTCTTCGGTCTGGAGGTTCTAGGGGAAAATCCGTTTTCCTTCTCCAGCTTTGAGAGGCCACCCACATTCCCTGGCATGCGGTCCTCTTCCCTCTTCAAAGCCGGCAACAGCTGTTCAAGTCCTTCTCAAGCTGCCTCTGACTCTGACCTCTCGCCGCCCTCTTTCGCTTGGAGGGACCCTTGTGATTACACTGAGCCCACTCGGATAATCCAGGATAATCTCCCACCTCAAGATCCTTCACTTAATCACATCTGCAGAGGCCTTTTTGTCCTGGGAAGGCACACATCTGCATGTTCCAGGAGTTAGAACGTGGGCCTCTCTGGGGACCAAAATTCCCGCTCCCACGTCTCCTCGGTCCCCACCCATCACCCTCCTTCCCTAAAGTGTCTTGATTTTCCGCCAGGCACTTCTTTTTTTAAAATAAGTGATTGATTTTTGGCTGCCCTGGGTCTTTGTTGCTGCACGCGGGCTTTCTCTAGTTGCCGCGAGCAGGGCCTACTCTCTAGTTGCGGGGCACGAGCTTCTCATTGCAGTGGCTTCTCCTGCTGCAAAGCGTGGCTTCTAGGCACACAGGCTTCAGTACTTGCAGCACACAGGCTTAGTTGCTCTGCAGCATGTGGGATCTTCCCAGGCCAGGGATCGAACCTGCGTGCCCTGCACTGGCAGGCAGATTTTTATCCACTGTACCACCAGGGAAGTCCCCGCCAGGCACGTCTAACATCCAGATTTTGATTGCTCATGTGCTTGTGTATGGCTCATCTGCCCCACTAGGACGTGAAGCTCCAGGGGAGTGGGGTCTAGCCAGTCTTGCCCACCTCATGTTCCCAGCACCGAAAACAGTGTCTGGCATACAGGAGATGCCCAAACCAAGATGCGCTGGGAGAAGAGAGGAGACGGACAAGTGAGACCCACCTGTCAGCCAAGCCCTGGCAGGCCTCCCACCCAGTTCCCGCCCCTGGGACGCAGCGGTTTCCAAAGCCTGGCTCTTGACTTCAGGTAGGTCACAGGCACTGAGTCTGCAAAGCTTCCTCATGGAGCAGCCAAAGTTCACGGGCTAGAAAGAGCAGTCACAGGAGGGCCAGCGGAGGAAGGTTCACGGTAAGGCGGGAGGCGGCAGGTGCCGAGGACGAGGTGGCAACGGGCCTAACGGAAGGCGGAGAAGGAGAGGGACAGGGATCCCAAGCGTGGGGCTGGGAGGCCAGAGACCTGGACGTCTGGAGACACAGGAGGAGCGGCCCGCCGCCTGCAGGAAGCACGGCCCAGGCCCCTACCTGCACCGGAGGGCCTGGGGCAGTGAGCTCCTGGGAAGGAGACCGCCGTCCCCACTCTCAGCCTGAGCCCACTTTTTTTTTTTTTAACTGGATTCCACCAATTATGTGGAGAAGGAAATGGCAGCCCACTCCAGTATTCTTGCTTAGAGAATCCTGTGGACAGAGGAGTCTGGTGGGCTGCTGTCCATGGGGTCGCACAGAGTCAGGGCACGACTGAAGTGACTTAGCATGCATGCACGCATTGGAGAAGGAAATGGCAACCCACTGCAGTATTCTTGCCTGGAGAATCCCAGGGAGAGGGGAGCCTGGTGGACTGCCGTCTATGGGGTTGCACAGAGTCGGACACGACTGAAGCGACTTAGCAGCAGCAGCAGTAGCCACCAATTGTGTAGCCAGCCCTGGGGACGGCTCATAGATACACAGAGTGTCTAAGAGATTTCTGAGGTAACTAGCCCTGGGACAGTCATTTCTTCACTCATGTTAAGTCCTCTCAAAGAGCATCACAGCAGACATTGCTAATCAAATCCAGCACTCCATTCCATGGAGCCCAGACTTGGCCCTACCCCTTACCTGTGTGTGTGTGTGTGTGTGTGTGTTAGTTACTCAGTTGTGTCTAAATCTTTGCAACCCCATGGACCATAGCCCTCCAGGCTCCTCTGTCCATGGGATGCTCCAGGCAAGAATACTGGAGTGGGTTGCCATGCCCTCCTCCAGGGGGATCTTCCCAAGATTGAACCCAAGGATTGAACTCGGGTTTCCTGCGTTGCAGGCGAATTCTTTACCATCCGAGCCACCCAAGAAGCCCACCCCTTATTCAGGCAGGCACAAACAATTGACAGACCTCGCAACAACATCCAACCCTGTATTTTCTGGGTGAGGAAACAGGCCCAGCAGAGAATGACCTGCTGACAAATGAGCAGAGTTCAGTTCAGTTCAGTCGCTCAGTCGTGTCCGACTCTCCGCGACCCCATGAATCACAGCACGCCAGGCCTCCCTGTCCATCACCAACTCCCGTAGTACACTCAAACTCATGTCCACAGAGTCAGTGAGCAGAGTAGGTGTCTCTATTCTCTGGCTGGCAAATGTCTTAGGTTTTCCAGGCAGCCTTTGTCAGACGGTGAACTCTGAAAGTAAACTGCTGTAAAGCCAACACTCCTTTTGTAATGTGAATTATTCATGAGTTTTCCTACATTCCCCTTTCATCTAGTGGGTTAAAACGGACACAGAAACTCTAGTTGGGTGGAAGTGTCTGTGAGAAAGCAGGCCTCCGGGCAGGGCTCAGAAGAAGGTTTGTCTCCCACATACCAGGCAGAATGCTGGACGCTCATCCTTCAAAACCTTTGTTTATCTTATTAGTCAAAACTTAACATATTGTTTGTAGAAAAATTAGGAAACCTGTAAGCGAAAAAGGAAAATATCAGATGCCCACTGCTCCAGCACACAGAAAGGGCGCTGTGAACAGCCTGTGGTTCATCCTGGGGCTTATATTTTTTTTATTTAATTAAATTATTTTTTTATAAAGAGTGTTTTTTTGTTTGTTTATAATTTATTTATTTATCTGGTTGCACAGCATATGATCTTAGTTCCCCAACCAGGGAGCAAACCCACACCCACTGCAGTGGAAGCGCAGAGTCTAAGCCACCAGACCGCCAGGGAAGCCCCCATCCTGGGGCTTTTAAACGCAGCAAACTGCTCCTTCCCTGTCTCTGAAGGAGGGAATTGCAGAGAAAAGGCACTGAAGGCCATGTGACCGGACAGTCCTTGACGTGGCAATAAGGGGGTCTGGGGGCCCCTTTTCCCACTTTGAGGTCCTAGCTGACCACCTGGACACAGGGGCCTGCTCAGAGGAAGGATCAGGGCCTGGCTCTGGACCCAAGGAAATGGGCACTGTGGGTCCTGGCACATCAGGGGGCTTGTCCACAGAGCAGACTCCGAGCTGGGTTCAGAGGAGGCCACAGAGCAGGTGAGGGCCATGGCCAGGTGGGTCCAGATGAGGACAGGCCCTGCCAAGAAGTGCCAGGTGCCTCCTGAGTGCCTATGTCCTGTCTTCTCACCCAGGCTTAGTGTAGGGCCCAGGATATGGGGGGGAAATACATCAGAAGCTCAGACGGGTCACACAGCCAGCAAGCGCAGGGCTTGGATGCACGTGACCCAGTAGACAAGTCCTGATGACACGCCTCCACGTGCAGGAATCATGAAAACCAGCAGGTCAGTGGGAAATGGAGTTCATTTCCGTGACCTCATCTAGCCCCCGCCAAGGGCACACCCGCCTCGCTCCATCACCGCCACCTTCTCCACCTGCCTGGGATGCCCTCCACCCTCCACCTACACCACCTCTCCACTCGGCTGCTTTCAAGGGGGACATCGATCTTGGGGGCCCCATGTAACACACCTGCTCACCCTGCCCCACTGTCCTGCCCTGCTGTGCAGTTTGTCCCGGCACAAAGCCGTGGGCACCCACGACGCACTTCGGGACCCCATCCCACATTGGCCTGAGGGCAAATGCCCCCACCCTTCACTGGCCATATGACTTCACACAAGTCCCTGAGCCTTTCAGGACTTCCGGCTTCCCCTTTGCCCAACGGGGATGTCAAGAGCATCCTTGTGCAGAGTGCGCCCGCTACAGTGTGAGTTGGTGGAGACTCTGTGTAGAAGCCTGGTCCCCAGGGCCTGTCAGAGTCAACTGTTGAGCAAATCTGGCTGGAGGACCGGATCTGGTAACGACAGTGTGTCCCCTCTTTGTGGTGTTCTCCGCTGTGCCCTTTCAGCCCAGAAGTTAATAACCAGGGACCATTCACAGTAAGCACAGTGGGAATAATAAAACTGGTTACCATGGGGAAACTGTGTCCCAAGGATTATCTGTATGTTGTCTTGTTTCATTTCCAAAACGAGCAAGTGAGGTAGCAGTTACATGCTCATTTTAAGGGTGGGAAAACTAAGACCTCAAGAGTTTAGAGATTGGTTCAATGTCCTACAACAAAGACACAGCAACACTGAGAGTTGTGGTAGAGACTATTGGTTGCTTCCCACACCTCAAATATCCCTTCTCTCTTCCATAAAAATAGACTGCCTGTTCTTAAGTGGGCACCACAGACTATTTCCCAGCCTCCCTTGCAGTGAATCAGAACCATGTGACCACATGCTGGCCAAGGAGATGAAAGCAGAAATGCCAAGAGGCAGTTTCTTGAAACTTCCACTAACAAAGAGCTAGAATCCACCCCTTGACCCTTCTTTACTGTCCCTTCCTCCATCCTACTGCCTGAAACACTAATGCAATGGCTGGCGCTCTAGCAGCCATCTTGGACTGTGAGGTCAAAGCTACACTGGAAGATGGCAGTGAGATGGGCTAGAGGGAGCCTGGGTCACTAAAATATTTGTGGCAGATAGTTGCCTAACAGCTTTGGACTGCCCTCAAAGAAACAAATATCTGTTTACAACACTGTTATCTGGGTTTTTCAGTAACTTACAGCCAAGCCTAATCAAAACAGATCCAGAGTCACCCCCAGGTCTGTCTCTCTGAGGCAGAGAAAGCAAAGGCAGGCCAGCTAATGTACTCCCAGGGAGGGCTCTGGGCTTGGTGCCTGTGGGGCCCAGAGTGGAAAGGTGCTGTCAGACTCCTACCTGTGTCCCTCCCTGCGGGTCTCACTTTACTAGATGTGAAAGAAGTCTGTAAAGTCTCGTTTACAAGGTAAATCTATGCCTGGGGCTCAGTGGGGTTCTGTGGTTTTTACAAGAAAGAGGTTCCAAAGATCAGTCCAGAAAGTGCTTACTTACTCCAATGGTCACAGGACCATAAAAGGCCACTCTTATGCCATCCTGAATAAATGAACACACCAGAATCAAGAGAAAAAAAAAACTGATACAGTGATTATCAGCATGTCAGAGGTTTTTCACGCTTTGTCTCTTTCGAAAGTCAGATTTATTGATGTATAATTTACATATAGTAAAATTTACCCTGTCATGTACAGTGTTGTAAAGTTTCAACGAATAAAATCATGGAGCCGGCACATTCAAGATATAGACTACTCTATCACCCCACCCAACCACAAAGCTCCTCTGTGCCCCACAGTAGCCAATGTTCTTTCCCTGGTTCTTGGCCCCTGATAACCACAAGGCCATTTTAAAACTATGATTTGGAGACCCAGGTATGTCACACGTGCGGGAACTTTTTCTTTCTCAGCACTGTTCCACTGCTCACCAACTGAGGCACATTCGCATCGTGTCCAGTTTTTGGCTTTTGGAATAAAGCAGCTATAAATATTCCCATAGGGTTTCCCAAGTGGTGTTAGTGGTAAAGAACCTGCCCGCCAGTGCAGGAGACACAAGAGACGCGGGCTTGATCCCTGGGTCGGGAAGATCCCCTGGTGAAGGAAATGGCAACCCACTCCAGTATTCTTGCCTGGAGAATCCCATGGACAGAGGAGCCTGGCGGGCTACAGTCCATGGGGTCGCAAAGAGTCGGGCACGACTGAGCACACACACACATATACACACATATTCCTCAAGGTGGGAATTGCCGGATCAAACAGCAAAAAGTGTATGTTTCGCTTTATAAGAAACTGCCAGGATTCCCCGGTCCGGTGGTTGAGAATCCACTTGCAATGCTGGGGACTTGGGTTCAATCCCTCGTCTGGGACCCAAGATCCCAAGTGCCTCAGAGCAACTAAGCCTGAGCACTGCAACTATGAAGCCCACGACACAAGTAGAGTGTCTGTGCTGCAACGAAAGACCCTGTGTCCCAAAACTAAGACCCAACACATGTAAATAAATAAAGAAGTAACATATTAAACAACAACAACAAAAATAAGAAACAACCAAACTTTGCCAAAGTGGCTGTGCCATTTTGCATTCCCACCAGCAGGGGAGGAGCAGTCCAGCTGCTCCACGGCCAGGCCAGCCCTTGCAGAGAGAGGACCATAGTCCAGGCACAGCATTCTAGACAAGCCTTCCAACTGCAAGGTCAATGACCGCCCAGACTCAGCCCACCTGACCACCCCTGCCGCACCTGCTTCCCAACTGGTTCGTGCCTGCAGCACCCCTTCTCTCCTCCCCCACTTCTCCCCAAGTTTTGTGCCCCCGTGAACCACAAAGCTCCTCAGGGAGCCTCGTTCTCTCTTGTCATTAGGGACAGAAAGATCTATCTGCCTGAGGAGGAGCTGATGGATTCAGCTCGTCCCATCCCAGGTCACCCTTCGCTGCCTGACAAGGGCTCCCCTTTTAGCCACCACAACCTTCTCCTGTGCCGTCTACCACTCTTGGAGACCAAATGCATCGAGAAGATAAGAAACTGTTCAAGGGGCCACAGAGTCACCAGCCCAGGGACCTCAGGGAGGAAGGGATCAGTCATGCAAAAAGATGGTAACCTTAGTGACAGGAATGTGACTCCCCCACAACGTGTCCGACTCTGCGACCCTATGGACTGTAACCCGCCAGGCTCCTCTCACCATCAAGGTTAACAAAGAGCCACACCACGTCTGACCCGCTCATCGTTTTCCAAGGGCCCTATTCTGAGAATGGGCTTCCCTGGTGGCTCAGCAGTAACGGATCCGCCTGCAGTGCAGGAGATGCAGAAGACCCAGGTTTGATCCCTGGATCAGGAAGATCCCCTGGAGGAGGGCATGGCAATCCACTCCAGCATTTTTGCCTGGAGAAGCCCGTGGACAGAGGAGCCTGGCGGGCTACAGTTCACAGGGTCACAAAGAGTTGGACACGATTGAAGCAACTGAGCACACACCCTGAGAATACATCACCCGAAGTGGAGATGCCTGCAGAGCGTAAGATGCTCAAGAAGGCAACTCTGCTTGGAGCGCAGCCTCACACCTCCCAGGACGGAGCTGGTTACAAGAAGTCCAACCCGGGCGCTCGGTGGGAAGTGGTGTGTCTATTCTCTGGGCACTGCTGGACCAGCCCATGGAGGCTGCTCAGACCAGACCCTCCCACAAAGGGTTCATGTCTGATGGAGGAGGGGACAAGTCACAGCCTAGTGACAACGAAGGGACAGAAGCTGAGACACGATGCCAAGGGCAGAGGGGGCCTCACCCAGCACGGGGCACCAGGGAGGCCACCCAACAGCACGGAAGAAGGGGCTGGATCAGACACGACAGGGAGCAGAAAAAAGTAGGACTCAAATGGGTAACTGATACAAGTGAGGAAAACACAAACGCACAAGAAAATGACCAGAAGGGGCCACACAAAACTAACAGCGGCAAGTGTGACAGGTGAGTCTGCAGCCCCAGACGGTGATTGCCTGACTTTGACGACCCTGTGAAACCAAAAACAGTCATTGCCACAGATGATAACACAGAAGACACATGCCACCAGGTCATGCCAAGTGCTTCACGTACATTATCAGTAAATCAGGACTTGGTTTCCTCTAAGTACTCTGGGGAACAGAGCCTAGGAGGTCAGGGGGCTGATCCTGCAGCCCACGACTTCTATGGCACATCAGGGCTCCGATTCAGACAGCACAGCACAGTCCCCCCTGCCCTATACCTGCCCTCTCATCACCACCATCTGTGCCCACCAGAACTGCCCCACCAGCACCCTAGTGACCCATTTTAACTCTTTAACCCCAGAGCTTCTAGATCTGAGCCCATGAAGCCCAAAGAGATGGACCAGAGTTGGGATCTACGGCCTCTGGAGACAGGATTCCAGGTGGATACTTGACCCATTTTCTCAGAGGACTCTGAGTTCCCAGTATCAGATGCAAAGTCAAGTCGAGACTCCAACCCACATCCTGGCCTCCAGGGCACAGGGTGGGGCAACACTCCACTTCCCCAACTCTCAACTCCTGGCCAGCAGTCCAGCAGGGCGGGAGGCTCATTTGACTCTGCCGCATATCTTCACCAACAAATTTGCTAGAGAAATGAACACCAGTGATGGCAGGGATGATGCCAACCGCAACTGGACTCTGTTGCAAGGGTGACAAACGTCAGCTGTAGACTGTGAGAGGGGGTGGGTGTGTGCAGAGCTCCACTAGGTGTGGGGTTTTACAGACATTGTTTTATCAGAACAACCCTGTGAGGAGGACAAGATCCACCTCCACTTGATGGATGAGGCATTTGAGACTTAGAAAAGGTGAAGCAACCTGTCCAGGGTGGCAGATGCTACTACAGCAGGTAAATTTCTTTCCCGCAATGGAGTCAGAAGTCAGGCAGGAGTCAAGGGTAAGAGCCCCTACTTGGAGAGTCAACCACAGAGTAAAGAAGTCAAAGCGGTCTTGGGGCTCAAAGACCCCACACAGGAGTAAGAGCAATACAAGCCCCAGAGTCTGCACACTTAAGCATGAAATGGCCCTCCAGAATCATAGTCTAACCCAGCCCTGCCAAGTCAAGATATAATGCAAGCCACACCTGTGAAGTTAGTTTTTAGTAGACACATTGTAGAAAGTCCCATGAAACAGGCGAAATTCACTTTAATAATATACTTTGTTTAACCTATTATATCCAAAGTATTTTCATCTCAACAAGAAAACAAAATATTGTCAAACTACTTTGTTTCACATTTTTCCAAAAGTCTTCAAATTTTACACTCACACCACATCTCAATCGGACATGCGCTTGTAGGCACAGGTGCCTGGTGGCTACCATAACAGGTAGTCCAAATCTCACCCCTCAGTTTCCATTGAGGATACTATGGTCCACAGAGGCGGCTGAATGAGGCCAGAGCCACGTGCTTGCTAATTGCAGTCCCTGAGGCAATCTTGGGATGAGTATGGCTTAGAGGAAAGAGCACAGGTTTTAGAGCAAGAAATACCGGAAGCCAAATTCCGATCCAGCTGCTCCCCAACTATGTGACCATGAACCTCACACTTGACCTCTCTGAGCCTCAATTTCCTACATGAAAAATGAGGTAATTCCCCTCCTCATACAGTGGCAGTAAGAATTAAATATGAAATACCCAACAGAGCTCTTGGCACACCGCATTCAATATGGGGACATGATGGTTATACAAGTGGTGAATACATTGCCTTTATTATCTGCATTTTCATCATCCCCAACCCAGAAAAATGACACTTGAAGGGAGCAGCCTCTCCTGTCTTGTGGGGGTTGGGAGGGGCAGATCTGCCTGAACTAGGTCAGTGCAGGAAAAGGAAATGAGAGAGAAGCGTGTGGGGACAGGAGAGGACACGCCCACAGGACACCAGAACCACAATGCCTGCTGTGCCCAAGGCACCCCAACTCCAGGGACTAGAGCCAACCCATGTTCTACCAGTGGCAGGGAGCCCCTCTTCAGAGCTGAGCCTATTTGTTAACTTCTTTTCTTTTTGCTACACTGCGCAGCATGTAGGATCTTAGTTCCCTGACCAGTGCTCGAACTTGTTCCCCTACAGTGGAAACTCGAATTCTTAACCACTGGACCACCAGGGAAGCCCCAGAGCTGAGCCTATTTGCATGGAGGCAAATCACAGACCTTCTGGCCCCTGTGATAATGGCATATCGCCCCAGTCTACTGCTTCACAGAATGGAAAAAATCCAGGAGCTCTGCCTCAACTCCAAAGACATGCCCACCTTCGCCCAGGGCTCTGTGCACGAGGTGTTCCAGATCGCATACAGCCCCCAAGGCCACCTCCGGCCCCTCCAGTTGGTAGAGCCGTGTCCACAAGCCATGCGCTTGCCCGCCTCAGCCTCGGGGTGAGACGTCTCCTCTGCCTGGAATGTGCCTCTCCCCTTCCATCTGGCTAATTCCCACTTATCCTTCTCACATCAACTTAAAATGTCACCTCGTCTGAAAGCCCACACAGCACCTGCTGCAGACTTCCCTTGCTGGACGCTCTCATAACCATCCACTATCACAGTCGTCATTATATCCTGGTGGGACCCGGGGGACTGACTCCCTTCCGTGGACAGAGATGAGGGCTGTCTCTCCCTGGCACCTGGGAGAGCACCTGGCATCAAGCAGATACTCAACAAATACCTGTTGCAAGTTGTTGTGGCATGAAGTTCACTCAGGAACCAAAAGAATTCTGGTTGGTTTGATTTGGCGAGAAAAGAGGCAGTATTTTGGAAAACAAATAAAAGTTGCAGCATCTGCACCCGAGGCATTAAGCCATTTTCCGTGAATAGTCCAAAGGGTCGTGCATTGTTGCATCACTTTGCTGGACACTTCCAAGAACTGGAGAGTACTCTGGTAATAATGGACACAATTCACAGAACAACTATTACATCAACTATTGATTTTCCAAGAGCCTCAAAGCTGGGGTGTCCTATCAAAGAGTCTTTTGAGTGAGGGGCACACGTAGTCACCAAAGCTCCTCTGTGTCCGAGAGTGGAGACGGCTCTTTAGAAAAACACAACGTTCCCCCTTTCATCTGCATACATGGTGCCCTGTTCTCAAATGGGTGGTAACACTCCCCCAAGTTCAGTTCAGTTCAGTCGCTCAGTCAAGTCCGACTCTTTGCGACCCCATGGACTGCAGCATGCCAGGCTTCCCTGTCCATCACCAACTCCTGGAGCTTGGTCAAACTCATGTCCATTGAGTCAGTAATGCCATCCAACCATCTCATCCTCTGTCGTCCCCTTCTCCTCTCGCCTTCAATCTTTCCCAGCATAATGAGCTAGTTCTTCATATCAGATGGCCAAAGTATGGGAGTTTCAGCTTCAGCATCAGGCCTTTCACAATGAATATTCAGGATTGATTTCCTTTAGGATTGACTGGTTTGATCTCCTTGCAGTCCAAGGGATTCTCAAGAGTCTTCTCCAACATCACAGTTCAAAAGCATCAATTCCCCCAAGTAGAAGGAGGTTTTGATCATTATACGATTGGCATTTTGTGGGCACAACCAAGGATGCTAAATCTCCTGTAACACGTGGAACATCCCACCTAAAGAAGACCATCTGCTCCAAAACCCAACAGCATCCCCCCAATACCTACGCATTGTGGAATTCTGGACACAAGCCAGCTCAGACCATGTCTCCAGGTGACACGGTGGCAAGGGGAAAAATGAGCCCAAAAATCACTTCATTATTCATGAGGATACACCCTCTGGACCCTTTTCCGACCCAGGCTGGACCAGTCTCCTTCTGAACACTCCGGCACATTCCTGCCTCTGCCCCTTGGCTGGTACCAACCCTCTCCCTCACCACCTAACCACCCACAGTGCCCACCAAAACATGGTCCCGCTACGTGGCACCTCCTGGATGGCTTGGCCCCCACCATCCTGCCCATCTCCAAGGGATTCCAGCCTCCAGCTAGACACCTTACTTAGTGCTTGTCAACTACTACTGCCCTGTGGCCTCCACCAAATCTGACCTCAAAATACTAAGGGACGGATTCATTCATAATTGTTCAGTTGAACCTCTACCAAAACATCGACCACCATACCAACACAACTCCTCTTTTTCTTAAAATAAAGAAGGAAACATTTATTCAAAAGTCCTGGTTAGTGGCAGGCACTCAGCATTCACAACTTCTTTGAATCCTCCAAACAACCCTGGGAGGGCCTTCCTGCGATCAAAGTGACATTACAGGTGAAAGAGATCAAAACTCCACAGGGACACGTAATCTGGCTAATGTTCTACAGCTACAAAGTGAAGGAACTAAAATTCAAGTTCACTCCTGGCTTCCAACACCTCATTCTGCCATGATCAGACAGGCTATTCTTTCTCTGGTTTTGTTCATATTTATCAAACATGCTTCCTTGATAAGGGCTGCAGGACAAAGAGGCATCATTTCAGGGGTCCTGGGGGGTCATGTACTGCTTTGGTCTTTACTGGACTCTCCAAAGAATGTTTCTCCTGTGCTCCTTCTCCAGTGTAATCCAATCCACTCACAAATCTAGACAATCAAGTCAAGTCAGCCTGGCAGTGTCTGATGGAGGCTCAGGCAGGATAATCTTTAATCACGCCATGAAGAATAGCTTAACTTTCAAAGCCTGGCCCCAGCCAATTCTCCCCCAGGTAGCCGGTGGCTTTGGGCTTGGGAACGTTTTATAAAAGCAGGCAGGGTTCCAACATCAAACAATGTAGAAACCAAACAACCTGTTCCTTCAGTAGTTTGGTTTTTCTCTTCCAAGGAACCAAGGCAACTCATGGGCAGCAGAGGCAGCTGCTTTAAAACAAAAACACCAAAACAAGCACATAAAGGTTAGCACAGGGGGTCCAATTAAAATCCCGCCTGTCAAGGTGAGAGGAGTTTTCAGCCCACTGATCAGGGTGTTGATGCCTGGGGGGACCTTGGTGGCAAGTTCGAGGGATAAAGTCCTTCCACCTGAACAGATGCAGCCCGTGCAGATCCCTGACTCCCTTGGGTCCCCAGCCCCAGGTATCCACAGTGTGTGGCTGAAAAGCAGCCACCAGGTAACTGTTTCACGCCCGCCTCCCCTCCACCTCACCCCCCGCACCATGATTTCCCCAAGGTCTCCTGGTAATGAGTATTCAGCAGTGGGCTCTGGAAAACAGTCAGAAGGGAAGGGAACATCGCCAAGCAAGCATCTTCATGCTTGGAATCTTCAAGACTAAGGTGAATGCAGCACCTGCCTGCCAATTTCCTCTGAGGCTGTCCTGAGACTCTTGGAAAAGCGAGGGAGTGCCTTCTTGGAAAAAGAGGACAGACAGGACATGGACTCTAATTCCAGTTCATCTGGAAACGCTATAAAACCTAGAGGAAAGGGATCTTGCCTGGTGGATGTTATTGCGGACAGAGAACAGAAACCCTCCAGGATGGAAAGGACAGAAGGGGACACAGTGACAAATTCTGCAGAGCAGGGAAAAGACCGACCTCTGATTTGGTTTACCAAATTCAAGAAATCGCAGGGGTGGTGGGAAACAGGAGACTGGCATTGACATATATACGCTACTATGCATAAAACAGAACTAATGAGAACCTACTGTACAGCACAGGGAACTCTACTGAGTGCTCTGCGATCACCTAGATGGGATGGAAGTCAAACAAAGAGGATGCGTATGTATAGCTGACTCGCTCTGCTGCACAGAAGCCAACACAGTGCTGTACAGCAACTGGACTCCAGTAAAACATTTTTACAAAATCAAATGGCAGTGATAAGGGACAAAAACCAATTCCATGTACAAGGCAGACATCTCAAAGGCCCAGAAAAGAGTGCTGACAGGTACCTCAGGAAACAGGTTGGGGTTGAAGAATGCAAAAAGACGATGAAAGGAAAGAACCAGCTGTGTCCTGGTTTCCCCTCCCCACACCCCGGTGGGCGACTGTCCCTCCTCCACCAGGCAGAAGACTGGAAGTTTATTCTCTAAAAGGGGAAAGAGAGGTCTCAATGCAAATTGTACTCAAAACAGGCAGATTAAATGATTTTACACATACTGGATGCAGAGGATCACCCTGTCCTAAGCCTTCTTCTTTCTTTCAGCTCCCAGACCTCCAGCCCTTACCCCCAGCAGTCTGATTTTGACCCTCCAGACAGGAGACTGCAAGACCCTTCCATGAGGAGTCTGCTCAGACAGAAGGAAAGAGTTAAACATAGTGGCATTGGGTATCCCCATGACACAATCCACAGGGCACCCATCAGGGGAGTTCTGGTCAAGAAGCCCTGCCCCCTGTGCTCTGAGGACACTTTTTAGTCCCCAACTCTTAAATATGAGAAGCCAACCAAGGACTGTGAATGAGTCAGCTAAAGAAAGAATTTTCTAATGTGAAAGCTCCAGATCAAACAAACACAGTAAACAGAGGGAAAGGCAGAAAGAACACACACATGTCAGCACACCCAGTGTGCATGGGCAGCTCTCAACCCTTCACCTCTGGTCATTCTTGTAATCACTGTAGCTCTTGAGACAGATACCAGGCTGATTATTCTCATTTTACAGATGAGGCATTTGAAGAATGACGGGGTCAAATAACTTGCCTGAAGTCACAAAGCAAAGAAGTGGCAGAAGTGAGATTCAAACTGGGCCGTGTGGCTCTGTGCTCTCAAGCCACTACCTTTCAAAGCATCACCCTGGCCACCACCGTCCATCATTACAATTCTCGGTATGAAAGAGAAGATGCTGAACTTCTGCTAAGAATAAGAAAGAACTCTAGCAAATTAAAAATGTGATAGATTAAAATGTGGAGCATTAAATTGATGCAATCTCCCAGAAAGTAGAGCAAAAAGCAAAAGGGATGGAAAACAGAAAACGATAAGAAAATTGGAAGATTCGTCCAGGAGGACCAATATCCAAATAAAAGAAGTTCCAGCAGATTAGAGAAAACCAAGGAGCAGAAACCATGATAGAATTCCAGAAAATGTCCTAGAACTGAAAGACATAATTCCAGATGGAAGGATCTCATAGGAGCTCAGCATGACAGATGAAAAGAGGCCAGCACCAGGGCAAGTGACCTGGAAGTCTCAGGGAACTGGGGACTAAAAGAGGATTCTATCAACTTTCAGGGAGAACAAAACAGGCCACAGCAAGAATCAAAAAACTGAAACCCTGCAAGCCAGAAGACAGTGGGGCAAGGTTTTTAATAATCAGAAGGAAAATGATTTCCAACCTTGAATTTGATGCCCAGCTAATCTAGCAAATCAAGAATTAGAGGAACATAAACCCAATTTCCCCACATGCAAATTCACAGAAAATTCAGCCCTCTGATCACTCTTTCTCAGGAAGGATGTGCTCCTATATTCAAGGGACAAAGCCATAGAGGCAGACAGGAAATGGCAGCCCTGACCTAGGACAGAAGGGAGCCACAGGTGATGGTGACAGAGGCCTCTGGTGTCAGCCAGGTCCCAGGTGTGAGGGAAATGAGTCCGGACTGGGGACAGGTCGGAAGATCCTGAAGTGCTGAAGAAGAGGAAACAGAGAATTTACCTGATGCATCCAGATGACGTGAGGGACTGTCGAGGACACTCACCCAGTTTGAGGATAATTCAAACACACATGCCAACAACACCAGGCAACGCCAAGGAAATCAGAAGGCAGAGCAGGAACGGGGACTATGATTTACTTCACGACAAAGCTCTGAATTGTACCAGCCTAGCAGGATCACTGGAGAAGGAAATGGCAACCCACTCCAGTGTTCTTGCCTGGAGAATCCCAGGGACGGGGGAGCCTGGTGGGCTTCCGTCTATGGGGTCACACAGAGTCGGACACGACTGAAGTGACTTAGCAGCAGCAGTAGGATCACTGTTATCTTCAGTTACCCATCTTACCAAAATTATGATGACAGTATATTGGGAAGCGAGGGGGACAGGAAAGATCGGTGGTTAAAAGAGGTAAAAAGGAGACTTACCTCCTTCTTTCCCATAGCACGAAATCAGAGCCTAGAACCAAAATATCAAGATGAAGGAACACATGCATGTTATTTACAGAAATGGAAGAAAAGAGCAAAACCATCAGCTGGGAGAATCTTGGAGCACATAAACCTTGGAGAACACTACAGCCTCAGGTGCCTTGGAAAGGGAAAGGGATTAACAGACACGGATGAAGACGGGTGACATCACTGGGTGTTCTCACAACTAAGGGAAGCTGGGATCATCCCCCCTTTCACCGAAAAGACAGTCAGGCCCAGACATCTACAGCTAGGCGGTTTTAAAGGGTGGCTGAAACCTAAACCCTAGTTTTTCCAGAGCCACTCCAGTACTCTTGCCTGGAAAATCGCATGGATAGAGGAGCCTGGTGGGCTGCAGTCCATGGGGTCGCACAGAGTCGGACACGACTGAGCGACTTCACTTTCACTTTTCACTTTCACACATTGGAGAAGGAAATGGCAACCCACTCCAGTGTTCTTGCCTGGAGAATCCCAGGGACAGCAGAGCCTGGTCAGCTGCCGTCTATGGGGTCGCACAGAGTCGGACACGACTGAAGCGACTTAGCAGCAGCAGCAGCAGAATCTATACTTGCCTTCTGAGTCTGCATTCATATATTCATCCAGTATTAACTGAGCATACACTGAGCCTGGGATACAGAAGGCGAGGCCCTGGGATAGAGTAGTGGATGAGACAGGTCCCAGTGCCTGACCCACTGAGCCTTCTGGTCTACCAGGGCAAACCAACAGTCAACAAGCCACAACTAATAACAAATCCAAGCCCAGCAGTGCCCACCCTGGGTGGTCACAGTTTATCAAGGGTAACGCTCTTCTGGTTCCTGGCCTCCCCCTCTGCCAGCCCACCATCGGTCCCACAGCATCATGGCACCCTGTCCTCCCCAACCCTCCCTGCACAGCTGAGTCATCACATGCCACTACCTTGCACTTGCCCACAACACTTCGGGAACCCAACAGGCCATCACCCAGGCCTGCCAACCCACTGCCACCCAGCCCCAAGGCCTTCGGCTTTGAGTTGGAAGGTATTGCGTTTTGTTTTGTTTTAGATTAGAGTCAAGCTCAAAGGCCAGACCAGTTCTCCAAGAGAGAGCTACACACACACACAGTCCCTTGTGTACATCAAGGGAAAGTGCATAAACTTGGGCAGACCGGCCTCAGCAGGTGCTGATAAGTATGCAGGGCCAATGTAAGTCTCAGACACCAGAGTGGGGAAGGTTAGTCACTCAGTCGTGTCCAACTCTTTGTGACCCCATGGACTGCAGCATGCCAGGCTTCCCTGTCCTTTACTATCTTCCAGAGTTGGCTCAAATTCATGTCACTAGTGGCGGGACGGGGCAAAGTAGCCAAACTTCGCCAGGCCTCAGTGTCTACATCTGTAGAGTGGGGATACACCACCGACCTCAGAGGGTTCCGACTGTGCTTCATAATCTGCTGTGGCCACAATACAGCACAGGGTGAGGCTGACAGGTTGGTTTCCCATGACTGCCTCTAGCCACTTCAGCCATAATTCAAGGTTATAGGGAATTCATCTTGTCAACCTCTGAAAGGGGATCCTTGTCCCGCCTCTTCTCAGAGTTGCCCCTGGGAATCACTAGTCAGGAACCATCAGTTGGGAATTCAGACTTGACTTTGTCACAGTGTGAGGAGCCTGGTGTGCACATGACTTACAAAACAGCTGAGTCACCGAGCCCACTCTGATAAGAAGCAGTACCCAAGGCTGGCTGACAGCTGGCCAAACAGCCTTTAGCCTGGCCCAGTTTTCTTCCTGGGTTCCAAATCAACTGCCCTCTCCACAGCCAGCTTTAAGCCAGGACTCACCAAGTCTTCCCCCTGGCCCCCAAATCCAAGTCCCATCAGTCTCCCCTATCAACATCCCTTCCCCTCAACTTACTCCATCGGCCCAGACTTGGTTCTGTTTCTTGGTTCTACCACTTTCTAGCTCAGTAGAGCTTGGCATTTGTGGTGTTCTTGCTCAGCCTTAGTTTGGGGGTGATAGCTAACAATGCCCACCACTGGGGTTATTTGGAAGATGAGTGGCAGGGTCCAGCAAGGGGTCGACCCTCCATCCCCACACTCCCCATAATCACAGCATCAAAGCCCCATCCATCCCTGACTTGACTGAGTACATTTTTACAACATCGATGCCCAAAATCATCCTTAGTCACTCAAGCCAGGTCTCAGCTGAATCAACCTGACAAGACAGGGACAAGCTATAGCACAGGGGAACCTTTTGAGCTACACTGCCGTCTTCATTGTCCCGCATGTTTGGGGAATTCCTGGAACATCTGATTGCAATCCCCCCTTGTTTATAAACATAGAAAAAAATAAAAGTGCCATTATCAGTGAGCACTATTGGTTTCATAAACTTAACATCGTGGAGCTGATGGAACCAGAGCAAAGAAGGTTATGGGGTGACCTTCAGGTAAGCAGAGAGGGGGAGTTCAGGGACACAAATGAGACAACAGGAATATGTCATTCGAGCACGCTTAAACAGTGAAGAGTGATGAGGGCCTTCCTTCCCTTCTCTGGGAATTTAGGTTCCTCATAATTGTATGTTTATGTTTGAACTTTTAAACGCTCGATGTAACATTGCCAAAAATCACGAACTGCATATAAGCCAACCCTCTAATGATGCTCTCAGGTTTTCTAAATAGACTTTGATATTTCCCATGAAATAGAAGAGTGTTTATCCAGAATATCCGAGACTTGACTTACTCGGGGTTATCAGCATTTCCGGAGTTCATGTATCTCAACTCTAAAGGAACACAAGGATTAGAACGGAGACAGCATGGCTGTCAAAGCATATTGAACCGCAGGGTCCACATGGCAGGCGGGTACCGAGAGGCTGCTGTGACACCACCCTCTTCCTGCCTCACCACGCGCGTCACCAGGGCCAGCCCGGAGCATCGTCCCCTGGTCATTCACAGTCCTGCGTGTGATCTTGGATCACACCACTACGGCACGTGGACCTCTGGGTGAAGAGTCTCTGTAGGCCCAGGCAGGCTCCCCTCTCCTGTCCCCTCAAGTCCTGCCCTGCTGCCCTTGGCCAGACAGCCCACCTCACCAGATTCCACAGCCAAGGGGGGCCAGCCTTGTGACTAGAGCCCAGGCCTCTGCACTCCTCAGACTCAGCAGCACCACGCTGGGTGTCCATCACACTCCCCTGGAAACGGTGTGCACATGTTCCCCAGGAGTGTCTCTTCCAGGAAAGAGGAGAAGGCTTGAAAAGCTACCTGTAATTCATTCATGTGTCAGTTTCCTGTTGCTGCTGCGACCAATTGATTGAAACAACACAATTGTATTATCTGAAAGTTCTGGAAGTCAGGGGTCTGCAACAGGAGTGACAGGCTAACCTCAAAGTTATCAGCAGACTGTGTTCCTCCTGGAGACCCTAAAGGAGAATCCTTTCCTTCTCGCTCCAGCTCCCAGAGGCTGCCTGCACTCCTTGGCTCACGGCCCCTTCCCTCCATGGCATCACTATGGCCTCTGCTTCCATCCACACATCTCCTCTCCAACCCTCCTGCCACCTTCTTACAAGGATGTTTGTGATTAGGGGGACCCACCGGGGTAACCCATGATCATCCCAAGATTCTGCACTTAATCGTATCTTCAAAGTCCCTTTTACCAAGTACGGGAACATAGTCCCTGGTTCTGGCAACATGTTTGGGGGCCATCGTTCAGCCAATAGCAGTGCGGCAAAGAGTTCTGCAGTTGGGAGCTGGCGGGACAAAGATGCATGCGCTCCTCTGGGGACCTACTCAGGGCTGGGTGGCTGGGAGTCCAGGAGGGGTGGGTGTGGATTCCTCCGCAGGCGGGCGCAGGCAGGGTGCTGCCCTAGATATAGCCACGGTCATTCTCTGCAGAAGGAGACGTGCAAACAAAGGTACAGGGACGAGAAAGGAGTGACTTGTGGGAGAAATAGGACCCGGCTATTCTGGATGCAGCTGGTTGATTCCAGCAAACACAGAAGTGAGGGTGCCCAGAGGACACGGCAGCGTTTCTGCCCAAGGGCAAATGTTTTGGTAGAGGACTGACTTGGCAAGATAGAGCAAGACAGAGAGAGACAGACCTCCGGATCGCAGGGCTGAAGTGGGACCAGAGGAGCTAGAAGCAAGAAAACAGTGGTCCTGGCAACTGACAAGGAAGATGTTTGCAAGAGCAGGCAAGAGAGGCAAAGAAAGAGGTAGACAAGAGAGACGTTTGAGGGTCAGGACTGACGGCCGTGGGAGGTGAGAGAGGGCCCATCTGAGAGTCCAGTCATTTCACCACCAAACTGTCAGGTCACCTCCGTGCCCCCTCCCCACTCCCTGCCCCAGTTCCCAGCAAGAAGGCCACAGAACGCTGCTTTTTAAGTATGTCATTCCGTAGAAGATTAAAAATAGTTTAAAAGAGATATAAAAAGGGATATAAACACTGCAAAGGCTCCGGCCTACATGGAGGGCACCCCCCTAGGAGGGGTAAGCAGGGTGGAGCATGACATCATTGAGCCCTAATGTTTTGCAGTTAGACTCCCCCCCGCCCAAGTTCTGCAGGAGCAGAAGGTCCCATTGGTTGACACCAGAACGATGCCAAGGCTTCTGCAAAATTTCCTAAATCCTCCCTGGCTTTTCCGGGTCCTCAGAGCTCTGGACTATAACCTCCAAGCAGCAGTGGATCCTGGCGCTCAGGAAGGGCAGGGGGAATGCAGCTGAATGGGCCACTTCTGGGGTCCACCCCCTGCACTGCACCCTCCCGACCCTGCCGGCAACCCCAGCAGAGTCCTCTCCCGCCCACACCACACTGCCCTACCCCGTGGTCCCACACTGCCCGCCTCCGGGACCACAGATGTTTTCAGGCCCACACCTTTAAGGCTGGATCAGGCCTGCCCTGGCGCCTTACTCCTGGCAGCACCCACCTTGGCATCCTCAGTCCTAAAGTGCCCATCTCAGCCTCCAGATGCCCTTGTCCACTGTGTCCTGAGTGTCCTTCTATCCCTCATCCCAGCTCCCACACTCCAGGGTGGACTCAACAACGATTATGTGAACAAACAGCTGGGCTTCCAGGGGGAAGTCCATTTCTAAAGTGGGCACAGAACCCACCCCAGGCACATGTCAACCTTCTGCAAATAAGGCTGGGCCACGTCTATGCAACAACCCTTCACAAGCATCTCCGACTCGTCACATGACATGCGTCCAGGTTGAGAAAACGAAAAGACCCTACCACCCCATGGGAAGCTCTCTGGATTCCCACACTCCAAACCTAGAGAGTAACCACTTTGGGTTTTGTGGGTCTCTGCTGTCACAGCTTCTCAGTGCCACTGTGATGCATTTGAATGGGCAGAGCTGTGTTCCAATAAAACTCGATTCCCCCCAAACAGGCAGCAGGCTGGATCCAGCCTTCAGACCATAGTTCACTAATCCCTGCCCTGACAAGAAAAAAAAAATTAATGAAAGAAAAGCAGATGGACTACTCAGGGAAAAACTGTGAAAGATTCTTTAAAACCACCCTTTGTGATTTTTGACGCTGCCTCTAATTCCTTCTGTGATAAGACAATCCACCACTGTTTAAAAAAATAAAAGGTGCAGGGACGGGGTGGGAGGAGTAAGAAAAGGTTTCTAATGGTTCAACCACTAAAAAGACAATTACTTTCTTCTTCTCTCTTCCCCTCTGAGGCAGGGCAGGCATGACCTCTGGCTGGTTGACAGGACTCTGCCCACTGTCTCGGCTGTTTCGGTCAAAAATTAAATGCCAGAGTGTTCTCTGACTCCGGGAAGGCAGTTAATGTAACCTGGGCCTCTTGGGCAAAGGGCTGGCTCCCCAGAGCACTGGATCTGCTCAGAAGCCTCCCCCCCCGGACCCCGGGACTGCTCTGATGGAGTCAAGGTCAATCACTAACAAGTGATTCTGCAAGAAAGCTCTTCCAGTGTCACCATCTGGATGGAGGGCTACTGTCTCACTGCAGACCAACACTTTCGGTGATGGGCTTCTGCTCCACATGGTCTGGAACGTTCCTCAGTACAAATGCCCATGTGTAGAGCAGGGACCATGTGTGAGCCGGTCCCTGAACCTCCCTGGGGTCAACCTTCAACTCTGCCCAGCTAGTTCAGAGTATGTGTCCCAGACCGTTCCTGGGCTCTTCCTAGGAACCATGATTAACCAGCCCAAGAATAATCCATGAAGGCGCCTCATTTACCCACATGTGCTTTTCTAACAGAGCTCATGACTTGCAACCTCTTCCACATGGGACCCTTAATGGGAGTGAGTCTCCCGCTCCTCACAGCGAGAATTCAGGAACGCAGCCAGCTGTGCTCAGCAGTGCCAAGAGCTTCAGGATGGCCGCCCACCCATGTGTGCCAGGGGCTGGAACCAGGATGGCTTTATGTGGGGATGCTCTGTTCAGGGGGCTTCCCTGGTGGCTCAGTGGTAAAGAACCCGCCTGCAATGCAGGAGACACAGGAGACTTGGGTGCAATTTCTGGGTGGGGAAGATCCCCTGGAGGAGGGCATGGCAACCCACTCTAGTATTCTTGCCTGGAGAATCCCATGGACAGAGGAGGCTAGCGGGCTATAGTCCATAGGGTCACACAGAGTTAGACACAACTGAAGCAACTTGGCATGCACACCCGCTCTGTCCAGGGCCTGCCCCTCCCTGCACCATCTCCAGGGCCCCATGTGAGCCCCTGACAGTCCTATCCTTTCCTTCGGCAAATGAGGAGACCAAGGCACAGGGTGGGGGAAGAGATTTCCCAGGATCCCACAGCAAGCGAGCGGGCAAAGCCAGGACCCAGACCCGGGCCTGCAGCTGCCCTGTCCTGGCTGCGGCTTCCCCAGCTGCACACCCACTCCACCTGGAAAGGCTGCTGGAGAAGAATCTGCACCCGGAGGGAGGCAGGCAGCCGGGGCTGGAACACAGCCTTTCGTGGGCAAAATCTAGAGTTAACTCAAAGCCAGTGGCATGACTCCAGCTGGAGGGCCAAAAGCCATGTTCTACATACTGACTCATTCTTTAGAACCAAGCACACAGCCCTGGGGGCAGAGTCTTAATGGGCAGCAAGTTTCTGGAGGATGCGAAGCGTCTGAATTTGATTTACTTGGTGGTTTTTTTATACAGAAACCTCCAGCACGCTTGCTGGGCCCTCTGAGAGCTGAGGAAGGCAGAGGCAGGAGAGATTCCCTGCCGGTTCTTTGGCTTCTCTGGGTGCTGACCGGCTTTGACCGTGGCGTTATGTCCTGACCCCATGGCCGTCTGCACAAGAGGTCTTTGTTGTTCAGTCGCTCAGTCACGTCTGACTCTCTGCGACCCCACGGCCTGCAGCACGCCAGGCTTCCCTCTCCTTCACTGTCTCCCGGAGCTGGCTCAAACTCACGTCCATGGAATCGATGATGCCATCCAACCATCTCGTTCTCTGTCGCCCCCTTCTCCTCCTGCCGTCGGGAGGGTGCCAGGTGCGAGGAGCGGGAGGGGAGGCTGATGTGGCATCCTGAAACAGACCCCACAGGGCCTCGTCCACCAAGGAAGGGACTTGGACTTGACCTTGTAAACCAGCGCAGCCTGACCTTTACCACACCCCAGCACTCATGGATAAGGATGCTGACCCTAGGGTGGACGGGAGCTGCCTTGCGCCCTCAGGTTGGCCGTGGAGACCCGCTGAAGGCACTAGCAGGGACGTGTGTTGGTGGCCGGGTGGTGGGTGACTTGGAGGAGGTCACTATGGAGTCTGGGCTGGCGTGAGGGGGGCCTGGGCATGGGCCAACGGGAGGAGAGGAGGAAGCAGGTATAAAGGCCAGGGCCGATCTTCCTGAGCACACAGGCACAGTCCTGCCCCTGAGCCTGCCTTCAGGCAATCCTGGGCCACTTTCCTGCCTTCCGTGTTGTGTAACACAATAGAATTTGTACCGTCAAGTTACTGCTCTGCCCTCAAGGTCTAGGTTCTCAGGTGGCACTAGTGGTAAAGTACCCACTTGCCAATGCAGGAGACTTAAAAGACATGGGTTCAATCTCTGGGTCAGAAAGATTGCCTGGAGAAGGGCCTGGCAACCCACTGCAGTTCTCTTGATTGGAGAAGCCCATAGACAGAGGAGCCCGGCGGGCTACAGTCCATAGGGTCACAAAGAATTGGACACAACTCAAACGACTTAGCACGCACACTCAAGGTCTGGTTCCAGTGCCCACTCCCCGCAGGGGCCCTCCCGGCTCCCAGCCCTAAGGCTACCAGCTCCTTCACCCAGGCAGCCTTTGCCCAAGGTTTACAGAGCCACTGAGATAGGAAACGTGGCTTAGTCTGACCTGGGTTAGTCTCAGCCCCACTTACAAGCCCATGACCTTGGGGGCAAGTCATTATAGCTCTCCACTTCCCAAACAGCCTCCAAAGCTTGTGGAAAGAGTTCTAAAGAGTAGTTTGTGTCTTGCCTGGCAGGCAGGCTGCTCAAAGTTGAATGAACTGTCACCACCTCTGTTTGGCAGTCAATTCCAAGTGTCCCGAGACACAGTTTGTTTTGCTAACCCTGGGTGATACTGCTCTCCGATAAATCCTGGCTGAGAGAGACACTGAAACAAAGGCGGGGGTGCTGCTTAGGGAACCCCAGTTAGCAGGGCCCAGCTGGCAGTGCTGGACACCCCTACCTAGCAGGCTCCCCTAGAGATGCAATGAGGAAGGCTTATATAAGCCCGCTGCTGCGTTGTGTACATGCTCAGTCGTGCCCAACTCTGCAACCCCATGGGCTGTAGCCCACCTGACTCCTCAGTCCATGGGATTTTTCCAGGCAAGTATACTGGAGTGGGTTGCCATTTCCTTCTCCAGCAGATCTTCCCAATCCAGGGATGGAACCCGCAACCCTCATGTCTCCTGCATTGGCAGGTAGATTCTTCACCTCTGCGCCTCCTTGGAAGCCCAGTCCTACCTAACTCCATCCACCTCCAACTCTGGGTGCAGGTTTTAGTCAGGTCACTCAGGAACAATGAGGTCAAGCTTCACAGAATTAGACCCAACAGGCGCCTGTGCAACAGGAGACGGTCCCGCACTGAATAGATGACTTTGCTGCCAGAAGCAGAAAACTGGAGTCCCAGTCTGGCTGAGTGCCATGATGGTGTTATGCTCCTTCAAAGCAGGGACAGGAACCGACTCTGCGCTCCCTGGTGTCTGCATGATGCGATCCTCTTGGCACATGTTTGCTAAACTCTACAGGAAAAGGGCTGTCAATCTGGGGGGGTGTTGGAGGCTCCCTACATAAATGGGGGCATCTTCCAAGTCTTGGCCCGACACCAGCCTTGGACCAACAGTCAGGGGACCCCGGAACTGGTCCAGCTTTCAGCCGGGCCCTGAGGCCAAGTCCAAAAAGGGTGCAGTCAGGGCAGCCTTGTCATCGGAAGGGCACCCAGCCCTTGGCTGCCCAAAGCTGGGCTGAGAACTAAGGCGCAGACCTGAACCGGCTGCCTCCAACCTCCACTTCACCCCACGCAGCTCCCAGGAAGTGGGGGCCACCAGGTGGCAGCTGCCCACATCCTGCAATTCCATGTTCTCCCCTCTGAAAAGGTCAACAGCTTGGGCCACCCCCGTTTCCTTGAGAGGGACCCTGGGGGGGTGACACAGCCAGCTTCTCACCCAAATGGACCTTTTGGTCTCTGGACCTTCTGGACCTCTCTCTCGGTCAGAGAGTTCTTCATCTGCAGACACTCTTGGAGCCCATGGATTCGAGCACATCGAAAGGACTTCACATGTCAGGTACAGGGAGTCATCACAGCCCTCCTGAGAGAGGCCATGCTTCCTGCCCTGTTCACCCCGACCTCCAGAGACAGGTCGGGAAGTCTTCATTCTAGCATTCCAAGGAGGATGGTCTGGTGACATTACAATCATATTTGCATGGATTCCAGAATTCCACAGTTTGGGGCCATAGAGAAAAGCTTGTTGGAGGCTGAGGATCCGCCTCTGTCCCTGTGACGCAGATCTGTGAAATGCCACTGTACCCGGCATCCCATCACCACGACAACTGCTGCCCACCTGTGCTCGAAGGAAGCACAGAGTTTGGAAAACAACCCTTCTGCCTGGACTCCCGCCTCCCTTGACTAGTACCGAGTTTATCGAGGCCCCGCCCACAGCCTACATGTCACCCAGACATGTCCAGGGCCGGCTAACACCCACCAGCTGGCTTGGGCAGATGCTCTAAGCATGATGAAGGCTGTCTTCCAGACCTGGCCTTTTGGCTGGACTTCCTGAGCACCAGAGAGACGAGGAGAGAAAATGGCCGTTTAGCATCCTCAAGAGATGGGGATGCCAAGGGAAAGATGGAGAAAGACAAGAAAGATTCCTGTCCCCACCTCGTCCCCCAGCCTCTTCTCAACGATGCTGAGCAGTGCCGCACAGTTATCGGCCAGCAACTTCACAGCGCCCCCCAGGACTGACAGCTGCAGCCCTCCAGGACGGCCTGAACTGCAAACAACCCAAGGGGCCTCACATCAACAAACTGTGGTTCATCCGTACAGTGGGTGAGTCCTTGGCAAAAACAAGGAAGTACGTTCTGCCTGGTCTCGGGCTGGGAGCGCGACCGACACAGAGAGATGCTAGGCACTGGGGACCTTTAGCAGGTAATGAAAGGGCTCCCCAGCTACGTTGTTAGGATGTTTGCAAAATCCTGAAGATTTACTAAAAATCACTGAATTATAAACTTAGGTTGAATTTTATGATATGTAAATCATACTTCAATGAAGTAGTTTTTTAAAAATTCTTTAAAAAAGAACTACTGATACAAGCAAGAATGTGATACAAGCACCAATATAATGCAAAACAAACATTACAAAGGCCATTTCAAAAGAGCACATACACTGTACTATTCAATTTTGTAAGAAATTCTAGAGGCAAAACTATAGCAATAAAGATTAAAATAGTAGCTGTGTTGTTGAGGTGGGGGTGGTGGGAAGCAAGACAAAGCATCCAACCAGGTAGAAAATTTCTACATCATGACCATAGTAATGGTCACACGTGTGTATCCACCCATAAAAATACACTGAGCTTGTTCTTGAGATTAATGCACATTTTATATATACATACATAAATAATACACACAACGCTAAAAGTTTGTTTTTTAAAACAGCAAAGCCCATTGGTGCGCAAACTGTAATTGGCAACTGAGTAAAAGTGAGGGCAGTTCACTGGCAGCTGAGAGAGAAGAGCCCATTCAGTGAGCTCCTACTCAACCCTCAAGACCCAATTCAAATTGCCCCCATTCAGTGAAGCCCTCTCTCACTGTTCCAGGTGTAACTAGCTGCTCATATTGTTGAATATCCGTTCACAAGTTGATATCCTTCACATTGAGAGTTGAGGAGTGCAGGGAACTGTTGCACCAAGATTTGGTTAGTATGTGCTTATTAAACACCCACTGATTGCCTCACACACACACACACACACCCTGACAGCCCAAACTAGATGCCATCTCAGCAAAAGATATTAATGCCCACCCCCAAAACAGGATGTCTGTTCTCAGGCAACAGGACGCAGATGTGAGACTTATCAAAAAAGATCATTTTCAATATCTCCAGCTCAGTCCTCTGTGTTTTACACCAATCACAGCAGAAGAGGTTCAGGGGAGCCCAGAACAAACTCGATTTCCAGTGTCCAGTGCACAGGGCTCCTCCCTTCCTCCCCACTTCAAGTCACCTCTGCCTGCACTGTCCTTGCCCAGCCTAGGGGTGGAGCAGACCATGTGGGCTCCCAGGAAACATTCTACCAGGTATAATGTTTAATTAAACTTGACTGCCTGGTCACCCCCTTCAAGACTGCACCCTGCCCACTTGGAATTAGAGGGGGACCAACCACCCCACCCCATTACCTCTCTGTCCAGGCCTCCCAGCTCTCTCTGAGTCACCCCCTCACCATGGAATCTCTAGAAATCCAAGCCTGAAGAGGAAGCTGCTAAACTTCCCTGCCGGGGTCTATATGGGTGAAGAGAGCCCAGAGGTGAAATTCGGTTCAGTTCTTCAAAGTCCACGTATGAAAAGAAAGAGGCTGGAAGTACACCTCCACGAAAAGCAGCTTTCTTTGGATGTGTGGTGGATGCATGGGTTACCAGGAGATTGTGTGTGAAGTTTTCCCTTTAAATATGTTTGTGCTTTCTAAGTTTCCACAGTGGACAGACTTCTCGGGAAGATAAAGACACTTCATCTGTGGCGGGAGACACCCCCGCACCCCCAGCCCGGGTCAGACCTGCTGGCTCCCAAGCTTCTCTTTCACCTCGTCCCAAGATACACACAGGTCCCAGCGTCCCGTGCCGCCGGCGGGCCTCTCGCCTTTATCCCACCCCCAAGCCTGCTCGGGGAACCCACAGGCCCGGGGAGGGGCAGCTCCCCGAACAAAGCGGCCTCTTGACCCCACGGATCCGCGCCTCTGACCTCCTTCTCCTCGGTCCACCGCGAGGCGCCGCCCCCCATTCAATTCCCCTAGCCCTGGAGGTACTTAGAAACTGTGTGCGAACACACACACACACACACACACACCACGCACGCACGCACGATAACGCACTTTCTCCTCCCCTCCCTGACCTGGGCCAGCACCCCCAAGAGCCCAAGTACAAACTTCTCCAAACTCGCAGCTGTGGCTGGAGGGGAGTCGTGACGTCCCCACCACAAAGCAAATGGGATGCCCCCCACCACACACACACACACACACACACACACGTGTGCCACTCCACTCCCGGGTCACTGTTCATCTGGCCCGGGGGCGGCGATGCCGGGGTTTGAGGGCGGGTGTCTCGCCGCCACCCCCTCCCCAGGGCCCCCAGTAAGTGACAGGACGGGGACAGGACCGGGCTGGGGGCGGCGCGGGTCGGAGCTCGGTCGGTGGGGGTGGGGGAGCGGCTCCCGGGGCCCCGGGCTCCCCCCGATCGGCGCCCCTCTCCGGGGAGGCGGGGGCGCGTTACCTTGCAGGTTCTGGACTCGGATGTCGCTGATCTGTCCGATGAGCTCCTCGCGCTGGAACCAGTCCCATTCCTGCGCAGCCATGAAGCGCCGGCGGGAGGGCCGGGGCGCCGGGGCCGGGCGCGGGCGGCGGGCGCGGAGAGCCGGGCGGGCGGGCGTGCGAGCGGCACGCACCCGGCGAGGGCGCCGCGGAGCCGGAGCAGCGCGGGCGCGGGCGGGCGCGGGCGGGCGCGGGCGGGCAGCGCGCGGGCGCGGGGCGGCGGGTGCGGGGCGCCGGGCTCGCGCTCACTCCCCCATCCGGGGGCGGGGGCCCCGGGGGCCGAGGGGAGGGGCGGGGCGGGGCGGGGAGGGAGGCTGGACTCCGGCGGGTTTCTTTTTTTTTCCGGGGTGTTTGTGGCTGGGATTGTGTGGTTGCAAAAGGGTTGGTGATGAGGTGGGGGGTCCCAGCCCCCAGATTGTGATGTCTTAGGGGGCGGTGAGTCGGGTGACGCCACCCCGCGGGTCCCTGATACGCCCTCCACCCTGACCTCCAGCGCCTCCCCCCCCACCCCCGTCCCACCTAGAACCCTGACAGGCACACCCTTGTACCCCAGGCCCCCTGCCCCCGCTCAATTCCGGGAGGCAGCCCCCGACGCAGTGGGGCGCCCCAAGCCGTGCCCACCCGCCCCTGGGGCACTCGGGCAGCGGCCAGGGCCTGGGAAGGGGGCCAGAGAGTGTGCAGATGGAGTCGGGGGGTTCTCCCTCCAGATTTCTTTTCTGGGTTTGGATACTGGGGACCTGTTCCGCGGGGATCCAGTACAGAGGTGACCCCAGATTCTAGGGAGGAGGGAGCAGCGGCCGACACAAGGGGAGCCGGGGTACTCCGTGGCGTCTGGGGCACCTCATTCTCCAAGTGACCCTCTCTGGGGCTTTACTGAAAAGGAAAGAATGAGTATGCACCTTTCCGTGGGGCGAGGGGGGGGCGGCGTGTTTCTTCACTGTTTCTTTTGAGTCTTGAGAGTTCCAGGATCTTATCTGGGGCTCACAACTCATTAGGCAGAATTCTTGATTGGCTTTTCAAACACAGAAAAGAAAAAAGAGGCATTGGAGTCCTGGAATTTGCCAAAGGCTGAAGAAGGAGTTAGGGACCGGTGAGGTCCCTGCCCCCAGCTCAGTACTCTGACCCTTTCCAGAAAACAAACAACAGACACACAGAGAAAGAGAGGGGAGGAGAATGGCTTATATATGAGATATTCCAAGAGAGGAAAAACACAGGCAGGGCTCGGTGAATATTTATACATATGGGCCACGTTCCTCATTGCCACATTCATGTGGCTGAAATACTAGAGACCTCGGCGCGCTGCTCTCTAAGAAATAACAATGGAGCCCCCACCGATGGACAGACCCTGAGCCCTTGAGGCAGGGCCCTCAGGTAGATTCCTGGGAATGGCGGCCAGCCAATAAACAAGGAAATGAGACAATTACAAACAGAAGTGAGTTCCAGGAAAAAAAAAAAAATCCACCCAGGCTAAGTAACTGGGATGCAGACAGGGGTCAGGGAGGTCTCCGAGGACTGAATTGGAGCTGAGCCTAAAACATGAAAGGAGCCAGTTTTGGGGGCAGGGGGTCAGTGGAGGCAGCCCCGGGGCACAGCCAGGGGCGGACGTGGCTACCCGCGTGCGCTACCACTCCCGTGGGGAGACTTTATCTGGAGGACAAATGAGAATGTGTCTGGGTCCACAGCTCTAGCTTGCTTTCTCTTTCTCCTTGTTCTCCATTTGCCAGGTTCCCCGACACAAGCATATATTTTTACAATCAGACAGAAAACCAGTAAGTTCTTTTTTAACCTCTCGAGGCCCTTCGCAGGAGTTCCCAGCCTACCCTGGCTCTCCTCCTCTGAGGGTCTAGAAGCCCAATGGAGGCCCTGTGTTGCCAATGGGAGCCCATGGGTGTCCAGGCACATGCCCCCAGGCCGAGGCTGGTGCTGCCTTCTTCCTGATTTGATTTGAAAATGCATGGTCATTTCACACTCCAGGGAGCAGGGTCTGTGTCTGTGTCCTGCAGAGCAGGGTGCAAAAAGCCAGGCCTCACTTCATTTTGCCCCATCTGCTAGCCATCGCCTGTTTTTACATTTCAATTTATTTTTCATAATTGTTATGGTCTAAGTTAGGCCGAAAGTCATTTTCTTTCCCCAGTCGAGAGCCAAAAGAATCAGCCTTCCTTGACAGCAAGATCTCAGGGAACAGAGGGCTTTAAACAAGCGTCGTGGATGTTAGCTGCAGGGATGGGCCATCTTTCATGATAAAAAGATGTCTGTTCCTGTGAAGGGAACACCGCATCTTTTGGGGGCTATTGCATAGGCAGCAGCCACTCCCTGACGAGGAGGGGCCTCAGTCACCATTGGTGGAGCACCAACTGGGTACCAGATGTTGGATCACCAGCCCAGAGAAGTTCTTTCTTTGCATCCAAGTGGAAAGAAACTTAGGTGGTTTTTTAAAGTGGGCTGGGAGCCTGACTCAGCACTGAGCATGATGCTGGCCTCTACAAGGCCCAAGAATAGTCCCTGAACTCATGTGTCCATATCACTCCCTCGTGGTCCCTTCAGGATCTCTGGACTCTGGCCCTTCCTGATTGGTCCCTATGCCACCTCCTTTTCCATCCATCCTGATTTTCCACTTTTTAAATCAAGTTCAGGTCATGTCCAATCACCTCCAGGTCGTCATTCTTTCTGCTCCCTCTGAAATGCCCTATCCCTTCCCTGTTCCCTGCCCTTCACCTTCACCTGGCTTATTCCTGCTCTAGCATGTCTACCATAAAAGAACCTTCTCCAAACCTCTAGACCCAGCTGAGTGCCTGTCTTTATAATTCCCACAGTACTCAGTACACTCTCACGATGTCCCATGGGCCCTGCTGTCGGGTTTCCACGCTGCATTATAATTACCTCTCCTTGATGGTTCCCCCGACTTTAACCATGAGCGACTTGAGAATATGGGCCGTGTCTCATTACTTTCTCTATCTGAGCACTTAGCACAGGGCTGAGCTTAGAGACAGGTCTCAATACTGAGTGAATGGATGAATAAATGACTTTTTTTATTGGCTTGAACTCAGAAAACAGGGATCAAGTGGCAGACAGTTGATCCCTAGGTCTTGGGCCCAAGTAAACTTCTGGGGAGGCCATCAAAAAATGTTTGTGCATTGGCAGTGGGTAAAACCCATGCTGCTGGGTACCAGGGAAGCACCACACTGTGAAAGGTCCCTTCGTTCTCGGGTCCATGCAGCCTCCGGGGTCTGGCGTTTTGGGTGGGAGGGAGGGCCATGTGACTTCCAAGGGGGATTAGGTTATTTGCCCTCTAGCATGAAGGAAAGTTATGACCAACCTAGATAGCATATTAAAAAGCAGAGACATTACTTTGCCAACAAAGGTCCGTCTAGTCAAGGCTATGGTTTTTCCCGTGGTCATGTGTGGATGTGAGAGTTGGACTGTGAAGAAAGCTGATCGCCGAAGAATTGATGCTTTAGAACTGTGGTGCTGGAGAAGACTCTTGAGAGTCCCTTGGACTGCAAGGAGATCCAACCAGTCCATTCTAGAGGAGATCAATCCTGGGTGTTCATTGGAAGGACTGATGCTAAAGCTGAAACACCAATACTTTGGCCACCTCATGTGACGAGTTGACTCACTGGAAAAGACTCTGATGCTGGGAAAGGTTGGGGGCGGGAGGAGAAGGGGACGACAGAGGATGAGATGGCTGGATGGGATCACCGACTCGATGGACATGAGTTTGAGTGAACTCCAGGAGTTGGTGATGGACAGGGAGGCCTGGCGTGCTGTGATTCATGGGGTCACAAAGAGTCGGACACGACTGAGCGACTGAACTGAACTGAGCATGAATTAACAATACTGTTTTTCTTTTGCACTTTCATTTCGAAGGAGGAAAAGTACTCTGCCTGAAGGCTTGACTTCTCGGGACTTTCCAGAAACTAATTTTCTAGAAATTGCCCAATTCTGCTAGAATCCTTGTCATTGTTCAAAACAGATTTCTGCCAAGTGAAAGGAATTGTAGAGAATCCCTGGTCTGAACCTCACAGAGCCTCAAACCCAACATCCCTGCCCACAGAAGGACTTGGAAACCTCAGATCTTCCTGCCTCTGCTAACAGAGACTGATGACTTCAGGCAGGTCCTCCGGATAGTGGTTTATATCACCCCATCCACACCCCCACTGGCAAAGAAGTCAAACAACAAAGATAATCCCAGTGGACCCTCCCACCCACTTCCAGGAGAGGAGTGTGATGGGGGCTTCCCATCGCGGGAGATTGTTTTCTCTGGTCACTGTCATTGCCCCGTTTGTGTGCACAATTCTTTAGGGTTGGGCCGGTCCTTTCTCAGTCAGAGCTAATCTGGTCTTCACCATGACCTTGTTAGGCCAGCTGGGCAGGGATCACTCTTAGATGAGGCTTAAAACTGCTTAATAACCTGTCCAAAATCAGAGGATGCCAAAACCAGACTGTCCTCTCTACCCGCCCACATCAATCCCACATACCTATGCCTTGTCACGTTTATATAACATTTGAAAAATCATTGCTCCATTAAAATCAGAGCACTCATCAGCATTTAAAACTGTTAGCAATTTTATATCAAGTCCAGTTTAAACATTGTGGTGAATCCTATCTGATCATGCTTCAACTAGACCAAGAACATCTTCTGGGCAAGGAGTCTGTATTGTGATGTCATAAGGCAGCATTGTAGGGTAGACATCCACCTCCTGACCTCATTTATTCATTGGAAAAATATTGGTTCAATGCCCACCCATAGCCTGGCCCTGCAGAAGGACCCATCAGAGGACAAAACCAAGACTGCCTGTGAGCAGGTGTTCCAGCGCAGGCATTGGGACTTTGTTGTTTTAAGGGCAGAGAGGAGCCTTTGCAGGATGAAAAGGGGTCAGATTGTGCCTTCTGTTGTGGCGTGGGAAGGGATCGCAGCTCGGGAGGCCCTGTTGGTGTCAGTAACACAGGTGCAAGATGGTGATGGCCCACACCAGAGCAGCTCCTGCAGAGACAGATTCGCTGGCTGTTCAGGTAGTGGCGTTGACAGTACCTGGAGGCTGGCTAAGGGATTTTGAAGCATCTATCCGTGTCCTTGTGCATGTCTCTTAGACCCACTTTATTGCACATTTCTCAAAAGGACTGCCTAATTCATTTTTGTCTTACCAGAACCCGATGCCATTCTGAGCACATAGCAGGTGGTCAGTAAAGCTCAGTTGCGTGTATGAATTAATAAATGTGTATTTAACTCTGTGAAGCAGTAACTCTAAAATCTCTTGGAGCCCTGGGCTCCTCAAGTCGGGATCTGGGACTTCCCTGGCAGTCCGGTGATTCTGACTCCAAACTTTCAGTGCAGGAAGCGCAGGTTTGATATCTGGTCTGGAAACTATGAGGTGTCCCAGTGGCTTAGTGGTAAAGAATCTGCTTGCCAATGCAGGAGACGCAGGTTCGATCCCTGGATCAGGAAGGTCCCCTGGAGAAGGAAATGGTAACCCACTCTAGGTTTCTTGCCTTGGAAATAACATGGACAGAGGAGCCTGGCAGACTGCACTCCATGGGGTCGCAGAGGAGTCAGATACAACTTAGCAGCTAAACAACAACATCTAGGAACTAAGATCCCACATGCCATGCAGCGTGGCCATAAAAGGGGGTCTCTTCTCTGCCTTAGGAATGCTAGTGAAACCGGAAGTGTTACTCACTCAACCCTATCCGACTCTTTGAGACCCCACAGAATGTTAGGTGTCTGCTGTTTGCTAATTTTTTTTTGCTAAATTCTCCATGGTGATTACTGCCTGCCTCCAGGAATATTGAAGGACATGATACAAAGGCTGGTAGCAGAGAGAGACACTGAAAATCAGAAGGAATTCAGGTTCAAGCAAAAGCATGGAGGAAATGTGTGTGTAGGCAGACAGTGAAGGCTCAGGCTGTGTGACCTTGGGCAAGTTTTTAACTTCTCTGGGCCTTTGGGGGTTTCATCTGTAAAACGGGGCCCAGAGTCGCTACCTGGCAAAATTACTGTGAGATCAAAGATATGCATATAGAGAAGAGATGCTTTAGTAAGATTCAGATCATTTTTGTGGCATAAAATGAACTGCCCTTGAATTTGGGAGATTCCCCATAATATAAAATATTAATGTATTCTCTGGGATTTTATTACTTTTTGGAGTGTGGAGGTGTTGATGGGTGGTTAAAAAAAAAAATCTTGCTTCCCTAAGTAGACACCACCGGATGTCCCAATTTCCACAAATAAAACCCTTCATTTCTTCCAGGTTTGAATAGTCAAAGGCTGCTTCCCTGGAGACAGCTCTGCTAATTTTTTTTTTTTTTTTTGCAGGCATTAGAACACTATTTAAGGAGTATACATTTTCCAGTAAAGCAAATGATGAAACTTTTTCTCCCCCAGAGTGTGAGATGTTGGCAATGCAATGATATGGGAAGGGACAGGATGCTGCGAGGAAGAATCAACACCCTGTATGAGGTGCTTGCAACAACATTGGGGAAATATATAGTATTTAACATTTTGAAATCAAAAGAAAACTTCATTGATGACAAGCCCAGGAAGGGTAGTTTAAAAGCCAAAAGTTAGTGCAAATAAAAGTCCCTGCACAGACAAATCAATTTCAACAAATTTATTGCCTCTCTTACCTGCTGTGCAGCTGACATTTACCGCAAAATCAGTCTTGAGCGGGGGAATTTATCAGATGTCTTGCATTATCTCATTTAATCCTCTCAACAACCCTTGAAGGAAGTATGATTATCATCCTGGCTTTATTGATGAGGAAACTAAGGACAGAAAGGAATTCAGGAATGTCCCCAAGGTCACACATGCCATAGGTTAGTAGAGAAAGGACTCAACCCCAGGTACTGTGCCAAAACCAGTTTGATCTTTCTCCTCTATGGCTGCAGCTTTAGAATCTTTTGAACTGGCCCAGCTTACTAAGTGGAATGGTTCACGTTGGAGATTCACTGGGAAACGAGTTTAGCTAACTGTTTTTTGTTGTTGCTTTTCAGTCGCTAAGTCACATCCAACTCTTTGTAACCCCATGGACTACAGCACACCAGGCTTCCCTCTCCTCCACTATCTCCCAGAGTTTGCTCAAATTCATGTCCATTAAGCCAGTGATGCTATCCAGTCATCTCATCTTCTGCTGCCTTCTCCTTTTGCCTTCTATCTTTCCCAGCATCAGGCTTTTTTCCAATGAGTAGGTTCTTCGCATCAGGTGGCCAAAGTATTGGAGCTTCAGTTTCAGCATCAGTCCTTCCAATGAATATTCAGGGTTGATTTTCTTTAGAATTGCCTGGTTTGATTTCCTTGCAGTCCAAAGGACTTTCAAGAGTTGTCTTTAGCACCACAATTCAAAAGCGTCAATTTTTTTGGTGCTCAGCCTTCTTTATGGTCCAAATCTCACACCTGTATATGAGTACTGGAAAAACCACAGACCTTTGTTGGCAAAATGATGTCTCTGCTTTTTAATACACTGTCTAGGTTTGCCATAGCTTTCCTTCCAAGGAGCAGATGTCATTTAACTTTTATGGGATGCAGTCACCATCCACAATGATTTTTTGGGGCCCAAGGGAAAATAAAATCTGTCAGCTAACTGTTGGCCTTAGATAAACAAGACCACCAGGGGTGAGATTTTCCTGCTAGGTCAGGAGTAGAAAAGCTCTCTCCATTGCCCTCTGCCAGGGAGGTTTCTTGTGTTTGTGTAAAATTGGGCTTTTTTTAGTGGCATTTCTACTTCTGACCCCTAAGAATCTCAAAGGGCAGCATTTCATTGTAAAGAACACTTAGTGTGGCTTTGCTGGGAAGGATGTATGTTTCATGTGGCTTTAAATGGATTTTAACAGGTAGAGTCCTAAGAAGAAAGGGCAAAAGCCTTGATCTAAACCAGGTTTTCCTATTGATTTTATCTGGTCTCCTAAATCTGTTCTTGGTTGCTAGCGTCCAATGGTGGCTGCTCTCAACTCTTCCCTCCATGCATGTGTGGGCTGCTCCCACATGGAGAGGTAGAGTCTAATTTCCCTTCCCTTAAACCTAGGATGGACTTAATGTCTTGCTAGACCAAGGGAATACGGTAGAAGCAATGTTCTAGGACGTCCGAGGCTGAGTCATAAGAAGCCATGCAGTTCCTGCCTTGGTCTCTTAGAACACTAACTCTAGGGGGAGCCAGGTGTCCTTTAATCTGAAACTGCCATGCTGTAAGGAAGCCAAGCTAGTCCTGGGCAGCCAGGAGGAGAGAGAGGGAGACCTCAAGAGCTCTCTTGCTCCAGCCATTAGGCACCAGAGTGAAAGAGCCATCTTGAACAGATGCTCATCTATACCATCTGCCAGTAACTGCATGAGAGACCTTAAGTGAGACCCTCCAAGCAGAGAGCCCCATCAACCCCAACCTTGTTGGAGAAAAAGCATCGCTGTTGCTGTCTTAAGTCACTGAGTTGTGTTGTGCAGCACTAGATAATCAGAATGCCAGTTTCTTGTCTCCACCTCCCCAGGCGTCCTGTTTCAGGCCACCAGCATCTCTCCCTTCCACAACTTCCACCCCTCCTGCTGGGTTCCTTGCTCCCCGGCTGTGTCCAGCCTCACATCCCAGTGTGTATTCCCCACAAGTCCCCAGAGCAATCTTGGATGGCATCAGGACCTGTCATTCCCCGGCTTCCCATCACACTTTTCATGAAAAACTGCCTCCTCCCCACATCTGCAGAGCTCTACAGAATACAAACACTGTATGGTACCATTTATGTGTGACATTGAAAAAATAACACAAATGAATGTACATACAGACAGACTCCCAGTCCAAACCCCTGGTTACCAAAGGAGAGCGGAGGAGGGGAGGGATGAATTAGGGCTGTGGATTAAGAGATACAAATGACAAATGATACATAAAATAGATAAGCAACAAGGATTGACTCTGTGGCACAGGGAATTATACCCACTACCTTATAACAACCTGTAATGGAATATGATCTGAAAAACCTGAATCACTGTACCTGAAATTAACACAATATTATAAACCACTTCAGTTAAAAAAAGAAGTTCAGAAACCATCAGTGAAGTTTAAAATTAACAGGTTCAAAAACTCTTCTTTCTATGACGGAAGTCAGGATAGTGGACAGCTTTGGAGGGAGGTGGCGAATGGGAAGGGACCTTAAGGGGTCCTCTAGGGGTGCTCGTCATGTTTTGTTTCTTATATGAGTCTGACTGTACAAGTGTTTATTCACTCTTGATAGTTGGTCAATGTGTGCAATTTCAGGGTGCAAGTTCCGTAAAGTGTTCAAAAATAAAAGCACTGCTCTGCCTCCTGCCGAGCCACTTTTGCACACACTCTTGCTCTACTTGGAATTCTCTGTCCTCTTTTAGTCTTTCCCTGGTTAATTCCTACTGGATGTTCAGATCTAGCCCGGACCTTTCATCATTAGGAAACTCTTTTCCTATTCTATCAGTCAGTCCTGACTGTGAAACAAAGCACCCAAAAATGTGGTGACTTAAAGCAACAATCAATAATGAGCCTATGACTCTGTAGTTGCCAGTCTGGGTGGGTCTTGCCCTGGTCTCCCTTGGGCTCCCTCAGGTATCCGTATCCATAGTGAGCTGGCACCTTGGCTGGGCTAGGTGCCCCGGCATGGCCACCTATGCACGGCAGTTGGCACACTGTTGATGGGGTCACCTCAGTCCTCCTCCATGTCGTCAGCAGGCCAGCTTGGGCTCATCACATTATCATCTCAGGATCCCAAGAGCCACAAAAGAGGGCGAGTCTCAACATACGAGAGCTTCTTAAGCCTCTGCTTGTATTGCACTTGCTAGTGTCCGTTGGCCAAAGCAAGGTACATAACCAAGTTCAGATTCAGGAGGTAAAGAAATAAACTCCATCTCTGGATGGGAGAAGTCATGGCCATGTCTTCTAAACCATCCCCCCTGCCCTCAACCCACAGAGAGGACAGCTTCCCTATTACATACTCTCACATTCCCGGAACTTGCCCTGCAGGGCACTCAGCCCCCTGTAATTGACTATCTGAAAACTGTGTTGTTCATGAAATGAGCCTCTCCCACTTGCCTTTAACTCTGAACTGCTGTTATGTGGTCACCATGGCCAGCACAGTGGCTGGGACATGTTAGGTGCCAATAAGTATTTGGAGAAGGAAGCAAAAAGAAGAAAAGGAGGAGAAGGGAGGAGAAAGGGCTAAGAGGGAGAGAGGGAGGAAGTCCTGGGAAAATGGAGGCATTTCTTTGGCAGAGGACAGACTGGACCGTCTCTGGGAGGCTGGGCATCCTGTGTATCCTTCCAACTCACTCTTCGCGGGTCAGCCTCTGCATCTTGGTTCACCCTGTTCCTGCCACCGGCTGCCCTCCCCGCTTCTTTCTTCTGCTTGTCTAGTCCTTGGTTTTTTCAGCGGGCAGCTGAAGGTTCCTCATCTAACCCAAGCAACTTTCCCCTTCCTGCCTTCCTCCCGAACATCACTGTGGCTCAAGGGATCCCCAGCATTAACTGCCCACGCTGTCACGAACACATGGCTCTTCACGATCTCAATTCAACACCCTCCCAACCCCAGGAGAAATATGGGCTGGGTATGTCAATATTTCTATTAAATGGATAAGAACATGGGGTTCGGGGAATCTCTGTGTCCATGGTCACCTGCCAGGAAGAGGTGGTGTTGGGATCCAGTGTTGGTCATCTTGGCTCAAGGATCCCCAAACTCTGATGCCCAGAGTCAGACTCCCTACCCCCAAAGGAAAAGGCTCTCTCCTCTGTCTGGACGGGAGTGGGTTCACTGAGGGCAGAGGGAACTGTGGGAGGGAGGTACGAGCAGTTTCCCGCGTGGATGCCACAGCCTGAGGACCTGGGTTCTCCCCTCTCTCTGGGTGAGAGCAGAAGAGAGAGAGAGAGCCAACAGGGAGGAGGAGGCACCTGCCATCTCCTGGCCAGCCAGGGGTGGTCCTGGGATGATGGGCCCTGGTTCACACCTACAGCTCCTCAGGCGATGCCTGTGGGTGGTGAGCCTCTGCGGCTCTGTGGGCCATCAGAGAGCCCAGCGCCTTGTTCAGAGCAGTGAGCCTGATTCTCAAGAGGGGAAGGGGTTTCCAAGGCCACACATCAAATTAGGGCAACCCCAGGGACCCACGATCGAGGCCAGGGCTTTTCTGTCATGCCCTGTCCTTCCTTATTGCGTTCACAACTCCCATCTGCCCACCTCCATGCCCAGCTTTCAGCCTAGCTGGTGACCAGTCCAGGGGAATGAGTTGTTTAAAGAGCCAGTTCCCAAGGCCAAGGAGGGAGGGGAGAGGCAGAGGGAGCAGGCAGATACTGCCTGGGATGGACTCCATAAGCAGCCTTTGTGACACACCTGTGACTATCTTTAGACCTGAGCTTTGGTTTAAGCTGCCAGATGCGTGTTAGGTGCACTGGTTAACTAGAACCTACACCGTAGGGCACATCTTCAAAGTAATATAATTAGGAATCACGCTCCATAGAACAGCAAGCCTCGAATGCAGCTTGTTGAATTGGTGCATGTGTGTGTGATAAGTCACTTCAGTTGTGTCCAGCTCTTTGCAATCCCATGGACTCTATAGCCCACCAGGCTCTTCTGTCCATGGGATTCTCCAGGCAAGAACACGGGAGTGGGTTGCCTCCAGGGGATCTTCCCAACCCAGGGGTCAAACCCACGTGTCCTACGTCTCTTGCATTGGCAGGTGGGTTCTTTACCACTAGCACCAACTGGGAAGCCCTGAATTGATACCAAAAATTTTTGCTAATTAGCAGAGGAGATATTGCAAATACTTTCCATTGATGAGATTATCCTTACACAAGAATTTCATTTGGTGATGGATATCGCACAGGCCCTCTCTCTCTGAGTGAACTACACCCAAGGATACTATGAACCCAGCAGCCTCACACCTTCAGAGGATCGCTCAGTCCACGGCTCTAACTGGGCCGGCATCACCTGCTAGACAGGGACTCTGAGATCACTGGGAACCCTCGGGGTCCAGTTCTCAGAAGAGGGTCAAACTTTCCACAGAGCCACTCTAACTCTGTAGGGCAAGCTGTCCTTATTCTGTGCCTACATGTGGTTCCTACATTCAGGAACCATTCTCCATGTTGTTTATGTTTTACTTTGTTGAAGACTCACCATGGTGATTGGATAAACTGTGGTCTCTCCAGACAATGGAATATTATTCAGCACTAAGAAAGAAATGAGCTCTCAGGCCATGAAAAGACATGGGGAACTCAAATTCGTATTACTAGGTGAGAGAAGCCAATCTGAAAAGGCTACACATGGTAGGATTTCAACTATGTGACTTTCTGGAAAAGGCAAAATTATGGAGACAAGAAAAAGATCAGTGGTTGCCAGGGGTTAGGGACAGGGAGAGATAAACAGGGGAAGCACTGGGGATTTTTAGGGCAGTGAAACTAGTCTGTATGATACTATTATAATGATGGATACATACATTAACATTAAAACCATGGAGTAGACAACACCAGGAGTAAATTCTGATGGAAAATATCTATTTTGAATGACAATGATTTGTCAATGTGGGTTCAATGATTACAATAAATGTAGCGGTCTTTGGGGAGGTTGCTGATAATAGGGGAGGCTGTGCATGTGTAAGGTCAGAAGGTACACAGTAAATCTCTGTACTTTCCACTCAATTTTGCTATGAATCTAAAACTGCTTAAAGAAAATGAAAGGCTATTTAAAGACAAAAACTCATTGTGACCCTATGACCACCCAGATCACAAAGGGAGAAGTCAAGGCATCATGGTAAGGAGGGGATGGAGCTGGGATTTGAACGTGGCTGTGCTGTCTGTCTGCGCATCCGGTCCAGGCAGGCTGCAGACATGGGGCAGCCTCCATCCTGCAGCTGGGTGCCAGGGACCTGTTCAAAAACGGGCTTAGGAGGCTAAGATAGGAAAAGGCCTACAAATGTCCCTCCCTGGCTTCATACACTCCACGGTTCTGGTGCTGAACACTGGCTCCTGCTCTCCCCAGGCCCTCCAGCCTGACCCCCTCATCTCACATGCCTGTTCCCTGCCACACTGGGCTCCTGGATCACACCAGGCAATTCAGTACAGTTCAGTCGCTCAGTCGTGTCTGATTCTTTGCAACCGCATGGACTGCAGCAACCAGGCTTCCCTGCCCATCACCAACTCCTGGAGCTTACTCAAACTCATGTCTATCAAGTCAATGATGCCATCCAACCATCTCATCCTCTGTCGTCCACTCCTCTTCTTGTCTTCAATCTTTCCCAACATCAGGGTCTTTTCAAATGAGTCAGTTCTTCGCATCAGGTGGCCAAAGTATTGGAGCTTCAGTTTCAGCATCAGTCCTTCCAATGAACACCCAGGATTGATCTCCTTTAGAATGGACTGGTTGGATCTCCTTGCAGTTCAAGGGACTCTCAAGAGTCTTCTCCAACACCGCGGTTCAAAAGCATCAATTCTTCACTGCTCAGCTTTCTTTATAGTCCAACTCTCACATCCATTCATGACCACTGGAAAAACCATAGCTTTGACTAGCGGACCTTTGTCAGCAATGTCTCTGCTTTGTAATATGCTGTCTAGGTCAGTCATAGCTTTTCTTCCAAGGAGTAAGCATCTTTTAATTTCATGGCTGCAGTCACCATCTGCAGTAATTTTGGAGCCCAAGAAAATAGTTTGTCACTGTTTCCATTGTTTCCCAGGAACAGAAGCTAAAGGCAAAGGAGAAAAGGAAAGATGTACCCAGACAATTACACACCACCTTTGCTCACCTGACTCACTCTCTATGCTCTTCCCACCCCTGCAGTCACAGCCTAGTAGGTTAACACCTACTCAGGCCTCACCTCTGCAAAGAGAGCGAGACTCAACAGCCTGTGCCCTTTGACACAGACTGGCCTGGGGTCCTCCTTCACTTGGCTTCATATTGCTGTGTGACCTTAGACAAGTGTCTCAACTTCTCTGAACCTCAGTGTTTTTCATCTACAAAGTAGGACAATGATGGTCATTGTATGAGTTAGATAAAATACATATCAAACACCTGATACAACTTCTGCTGCATAATAAGTATTCCAAAAATGGTACTTACCTTTGGGAGGCTTTTCCTGCCCAATTTCCCCAGGAGAATTGGACTCCACACACGTGTATCTCTATACCTGTAACATCCACGTGTATTAACCTGCAGTAAGAAATCGATTATTACCTTACTACCCTGGGTCTTTGTTAGTTCTCACGGGCTGGTGTGCCAAGAAGTTTGTTAAGGTTTTCCCATAAGATGTGAATATTTACTTTTTTGTTTTCTCTTTCCTCCATGGCCCTGGTGCTGCAACCCCAGAGGTACAGCTCCGCGGGGGCAGGGATCTTGTCTGCCTTGCTCATCACTGGATCCCAGCGTTTAGAAAACTGCCTGGCACTTGGGAAACCCTCCAAGTTGGTTGGGGAAGTGAATGAGTGGCAATGAATGAATGAAGAAATGAATCTAGGCTCATCTCCTGCATTTGTTTAATTTCTCCATCCATCCCTAGGTCTTGGCATCATAGCTAGCACGGACGTTCTACGGTAAATGTAGAATGACCTTTCTTATCAATACTAATTGTTTGGGTTTATGAACTACAGCAGTATAACCAATGCATCTGATGAGCATGAACGAAGCCTCTCACAGGACTTAAACAGGACTGATGGCCACGGGCTGTCCATCCTCCTTCTCCACTCCTTCCTTGCTAGAAACCCATCCATGCCTTCGCTGGGCCTCAGCAAATTTTTGGTAAAGAGATTAGCAGGAAACTTGCACCCCAAGAAGACTGGGCTTCCATTCAATTATTCAACTTCTCTTTGATTTACAAGTTGCAATTTGTTGTCACTGTTCTGTCACTAAGTCATGTTCAACTCTTTGTGACCCCGTGGACTGCAGTACACCAGGCTCCTCTGTTCTCTGCTGTCTCCCAGAGTTTGCCCAGATTCATGCCCATTGAGTCAGTGGTGGTAACTAACCATCTCATCCTCTGCCACACCCTTCTCCTTTTGCCTTCAGTCTTTCCCAGCATCAGGATCTTTTCCAGTGAATCGGCCCTTCCCATCAGGCAGCCAAAGTGTTGGGGCTTCAGCTTCAGCATCAGTCCTTCCAACGAATATTCAGGGTTGATTTCTTTTAGAATTGACTGGCTGGATCTTCTTGTGGTCCAAGGGACTCTGAAGAGTCTCCTCTAGCACCACAATTCGAAAGCATCAATTCTTTGGCACTCAGCCTTTTTTATGGTCCAACTCTCACTTCTGTACTTGACTACAGGAAAAACTATAAGGACCTTTGTTGGCAAAATGATGTCTCTGCTTTTTAATATGCTGTCTAGGTTTTCCATAGCTTCCCTTCCAAGGAGCAAGTGTCTTTTCATTTCTTGGCAGCAGTCATCATGTGCAATGATTTTGGAGCCAAGAAAATAAAATCTGTCACTGCTTCCACTTTTTCCCCTTCTATTTACGAGGAAGTGATGGGACCGGATCCCATGATCTTAGTTTTTTGAATGTTGAGTTTCAAGCCAGCTTTTTCACTCTCCTCTTCCACCGTTATCAGAGGCTCTTTAGTTCCTCTTCACCTTCTGCCATTAAAGTAATATCATCTGCATATCTGAGGTTGTTGATATTTCTCCTGGCCATCTTGATTCCAGCTTGTGATTCATCCAGCTTGGCATTTTGCATAATGCACTCTGCATATAAGTTTAAAAAGCAAGGTAACAATATACAACCTTGTTCTCCTTTCCCAATTTGGAATCACTATGCGGGTCAAGAAGAAACAGAACTGTGCATGGAACAACTGACTGGTTCAAAATTGGGAAAGTTGCAATCTGCATGCCCTCAACTTTGCCTGATTGCTGGAAATTCACATGGGCATGACATAACACAAGAGAGAACATTATACAAGGAGTATTTGTGGTTGGAGGAGGGGTGATCATGTTTCCCAGAGTTTCTAGGTGACACCTCAGGGCCAGAAAAATCTGTAACCCATCTCCCAACCCACAGCCCTGTACAAAGGAGTGGACCCTTCTTGCCACTGGGTATCTTTGCTAGGAGGACCCTCAGTACCATGAAGTGACAGAGGCTGCCTCCCCACACACCCGGGCCTAATTTGGAAAGGAAAGAAATGCAGACACTCAGAGAAGGGGGTGACCTCTTCCGGTGAGGGCAGGTGGCCAAACATTGGTATCACCTCTCCAGTAAAATTGATGTCCCTCTTAATCAGCAGTGATGGGGAATTGTTTCTTAAATGCTGCTAAATACGAAGGGTCCCCGGTGAGAAGGCAGACTTCTCGTTAATTCTCCACCAGGGTGTTCCGTCGCAGAAAAGGGTTTCTGGCAGCTCCTACCTGCGAGGAGGGCCCATTTCCTGAGGTGGCTGATAAGCATCTGGAAACCAGGAATTGTCTGCACGTTGCCTGCAATTTCCTTTTGATTTTATGTGTCCTCCTGCCCCCAGAACCATTATTTTTTAAGAAAAGCAAAAATTAAAGCTTCATACCTCTCAGGAAGAGTGTGGGGGAGGCCGCGTACCAGCATCTGGTAACTTGCCTGCCCCCAGAAAATGACTGCAAGTGAATCCACGTAATACTCCCTTAGAGAATAAGCAGAACCATCTGCAGGGCCCAGGGAGCCTCGGTGAGAAATTCTACACGAGGTCTTTCTGGAGGGAGGCGGTGGCCCCAGAGGCGCCAGTGAGACCTTGAGCTGTGACTGCCATTGCCACGTGGGAGTCACGCAGACCTGAGCTGGGTTCTGCGGCACCTAACACTGACAAGCTATTGAGGTTCTCTGAGACTTGGGTCCCATCTGGAAAATGGGCTGGACATAATGAGTACGTGAGCATAAATATCCATATGGCTCACTTCTTTCTTCCTGGAAGGAAACACCTCTGGACTGAAATAAGCAGGCTTGAACACCGAGTCCTTATCTAGTCCCAACTGCTTGGCCACCCAGCTGAGACCCACGTGAAAGATGGTCTTGCTATCGCCCTGCACCCCTTTGGCTACGGCATGAACAGTCACTATTTACTCGGTGTGGGAAACACACAGCTACTCCGAATCAGCCCCACCTTCAAGTTAGATGGGTATCACCGCCCCCAGTTTGTGTGTGTGCGATAAGTCACTTCAGTCATCTCCAGCTCTTTGTGACTCTATAGATTACAGCCTGCCAGGCTCCTCTGCCCATGGGATTCTCCAAGCAAGAATAACTGGAGTGGATTGCCATGCCCTCCTCCAGGGGATCTTATTAACCCAGGGATCGAACCCACCTCTCTTATGTCTCTTGCATTGATAGGCGGATTCTTCACCACCAGCACCACCTGGGAAGCCTATCTCCATTGTACAGATGGAGAAACTGAGACTCCAGAAGCGGGATTTGTAGTAGACATGTGTTGACTTTTTTCTGATCAATATCGCTTCCCGCTTCTTCTGAAAAGAGTACTCTGACTTCTTTGGGAGGAGTTCCCTCCTCCTCGTGATCGGCTGGCCAGTGGAGTTGTCAAGGCTCCCACATCTTCTGGCCAAGGAATGGGTGTGGGGCCCAGCTCAACTCATTAGAAGCTCTGTCTCTCAACCCCCAGAGTTTCAAGCACTGAACGGCTGGAGCTGATACAGCCAGAAGAGAAGGGTGAGGTAGTGTGTGGAGACCCCCTCGTCAGTTTCTGCTGCTTGGAGCCCCACCCTGGGAAGCATTATCCTGCCTTCAAAATCTGGTCCTTTCACTTTCCTCTTAATTCTGAAACCATCTATGGCCTGCCCTTTACTGCCTAAGTCAGCCAGGTGGGTTTCTGTTGCTTGCAGCCCCCAAATTCTGACTCACACAGGACGTGAGTCCTCAGGGTCACAAATGGATGAGTGGCAGAGTCAAGACAATGGCCCACGTCACCAGGCTGCCAGGCCAGTGCTCTTCCCACCACGCCACATAAATGGCCTTGGGGAGAGTCTTCAGTGAGGGCTTGGGGGAGCGGCGTCAACAAAGGCCGGTGATGGGAACACACGTGCCCTCAGGGTCACGGAGCTGTCCTGAGGCCAACGTGTGGGAGGCGAACTTTGACCGCAGCCAGAGGAGGCAGGTTTGGGAAGCCTGAGAGCTCCTGTCACCATACCCTCTTCTGTGGCCTTTCCATGGACTATCTTTACTGCTCCCCTCAGCAAACTATTTAGCTATTCGAGTCCTCAGCTTGTCACATATTTTTAAAAGCAAAAGTGGAGACCATCCTGAGTCAGGTTTCCTCATTTCACTTAACAATGGGGCAATAAATATTGACTAAGTGGTGGCATTCCAGAGAATGTTCCCTCACACCCCTCCTGGTTTGGAGCCCTTCCCTGTCCCCATCCCTCAGGCAAGTCACTGGAACTTTCTTGTCCTCGGGGGCTTCGCCTTGGACCAGTCAGGGGAGGTGGCAGAGGCTTCAGAGTCAGAGACATGTCTGCTCATGTTCTCAGCCTTTCACTTAATTCACTTGTTGTGAATTTAGCACAGTTTACTTGAAGCTGTGAGTCTCAAGTTTTCCAATCTGCAGAAAGTGAGACCAACACCATCTGTCCCCCGGGCTGGAGGGAGAACAACGCGTTGTGTCCAGGAACCTGGCACGTGATGTTTGCCTGCCGATCGTTCAGTCCCCGGCCCCCCTCCCTCTGGTCAGCGGACCTGAACTCCATACAGCTGATGACCCATCAGCCAGAAGCGGATCTAGGTCACATGAGCTGGGTTTGAGGAACAATTCCCACACCTGCCTGTGGTCTGCACTGTTGATTGTCTAGGCAGCAGCTGTTGCCAGGCTTTTTCTTCCCTGCCCACTTCCTCCTCCAGAAGCTGAAAATCCTCAATACTCCTTTTCCCAGACTCCTTTGCGGCTACCAGGGGTCACATGACCTAGTTTAGCCAATGAGATGACAGAACTTCCTCTTTCATCTCACTGGCCCCTGGGAGGCTTCAGGGAAATAGGTATTTCCCCCTTGCAAAAGTGAGAGGCTGTGGAGAAAACCCTTTTTCTTCTTACCTGCGGATGTCGTCATGTGAAGACGCTGCAGGCAGAGCCCACGTCAGGGCTGGCTTTGAGGGTGTGTGCCCAGTGCAGTCATTTTGAAGGGCCCTGTGCTTATGGGTTCATGCTCTGTAGTTGCTGTATTGAAATTCTGAATAATTTTATCTTTGACTTCTTGTTTCCTAAGTGAAGTCTCATGGGACAATGGAGCATGTCCTAGAGGAGTGGATCCTTGGTTTTCCCCACTCCCACTGCCTTCCCAGGGGGTGTCTCAGCTGCATGCTCCACCTCCTGCTGCTCTAAGTCCCAGGTGGCCACAAAATATCAATCCATGGTTGGGGAAGAGGAGCCCAGCAGTGTCCAGTTGCAGGGCAGGACCCCCACCACCCTCAGGCCCTCATGACGAAGCATGGCATTATATAGCAAATAAAAACACCATATGTCAAGAAAGAGACTGTGGAAGAAAGGGCTATGTTTTATGTTTTAGTACCCTTACGGAGCTTCTTTTCCTTTTTTATAATAAGGGGTCCTTCATTTCCATTGCACTGAGCTCTATAAATTATATAGCTGGTGCTGACTGAGACTGCTAATTGGAGATGGCAGAGACTAAAGAGAGAAAGATTGCATCCAAGTACTGCATTTTGGACTCTTTTGTTGACCATGATGGCTACTCCATTTCTTCTAAGGGATTCCTGCCCACAGTAGTAGATATAATGGTCATCTGAGTTAAATTCACCCATTCCAGTCCATTTTAGATAACTGATTCCTAGAATGTCGACGTTCACTCTTGCCATCTCCTGTTTGACCACTTCCAATTTGCCTTGATTCATGGACCTAACATTCCAGGTTCCCATGCAACATTGCTCTTTACAGCATCAGACCTTGCTTCTATCACCAGTCACATCCACAACTGGGTATTTGTTTCACTTTGGCTCCATCCCTTCATTCTTTCTGGAGTTATTTCTCACTGAGCTCCAGTAGCATACTGGGCACCTACCGACCTGGGGAATTCCTCACTCAGTATCCTATCATTTTGCCCTTTGTTACTGTTCATGGGGTTCTCAAGGCAAGTATACTGAAGTGGTTTGCCATTCCCTTCTCCAGTGGACCACATTCCGTCAGACCTCTCCACCATGACCCTTCCTTCTTGGGTGGCCCCACACGGCATGGCTTAGTTTCATTGAGTTAGACAGGGCTGTGGTCCATATGGTCAGATCAACTAGTTTTTTGTGATTATGATTTCAGTGTATCTGCCCTCTAATACCTCCTCCCAATACCTACTGTCTTATTTGGGTTTCACTTACCTTGGTCGTGGAGTATCTCTTCACAGCTGCTCCAAGAAAGCGCAGCCGCTGTACTTGGATGCAATCTTAAAAACAACAGAATGATTTCTGTTCGTTTCCAAGGCAAACCATTCAATATCACAGTAATCCAAGTCTATGCCCCAACCAGTAATGCTGAAGAAGCCGAAGTTGAACAGTTCTATGAAGACCTACAAGACCTTTTAGAACTAGCACCCAAAAAAGATGTCCTTTTCATCATAGGGGACTGGAATGCAAAAGTAGGAAGTCAAGAAACACTTGGAGTAACAGGCAAATTTGGCCTTGGAGCACGGAATGAAGCAGGGCAAAGGCTAATAGAGTTTTGCCAAGAGAACGCACTGGTCATAGCAAGCACCCTCTTCCAACAACACAAGAGAAGACTCTACACATGGACATCACCAGATGGTCAACACCGAAATCAGATTGATTATATTCTTTGCAGCCAAAGATGGAGAAGCTCTACACAGTTAGCAAAAACAAGACCAGGAGCTGTCTGTGGCTCAGATCATGAACTCCTTATTGCCAAATTCAGACTTAAAATGAAGAAAGTAGGGAAAACCATTAGACCATTCAGATATGACCTAAATCAAATCCCTTATGATTATACAGTGGAAGTAAGAAATAGATTTAATGGTCTAGATCTGATAGAGTGCCTGATGAACTCTGGACGGAGGTTTGTGACATTGTACAGGAGACAGGGACCAAGACCATCCCCATGGAAAAGAAATGCAAAAAAGCAAAATGGCTGTCTGAGGAGGCCTTACAAATAGCTGTGAAAAGAAGAGAAGTGAAAAGCAAAGGAGGAAAGGAAAGATATAAGCATCTGAATGCAGAGTTCCAAAGAATAGCAAGCAGAGATAAGAAAGCCTTCCTCAGCGATCAATGCAAAGAAATAGAGGAAAACAACAGAATAGGAAAAACAAGAGATCTTTTCAAGAAAATTAAAGATATCAAGGAACATTTCATGCAAAGATGGGCTCGATAAAGGACAGAAATTGTATGGACCTAACAGAAGCAGAAGATATTAAGAAGAGGTGGCAAGAATACACAGAACTATACAAAAAAGATCTTCATGACGAAGATAATCACGATGGCATGATCACTCACCTGGAACCAGACATCTTGGAATGTGAAGTCAAGTGGGCCTTAGAGAGCATCACTACGAACAAAGCTAGTGGAGGTGATGGAATTCCAATTGAGCTATTTCAAATCCTGAAAGATGATGCTGTGAAAGTGCTGCACTCAATATGCCAGCAAATTTGGAAAACTCAGCAATGGCCACAGGACTGGAAAAGGTCAGTCTTCATTCCAATCCCAAAGAACGGGAATGCCAAAGAATGCTCAAACTACCGCACAATTGCACTCATCTCACATGCTAGTTAAGTCATGCTCAAAATTCTCCAAGCTAGGATTCAGCAATATGTGAACCGTGAACTTCTAGATGTTCAAGCAGGTTTTAGAAAAGGCAAAGGCACCAGAGATCAAATTGCCAACATCCGCTGGATCATGGAGAAAGCAAGAGAGTTCCAGAAAAACATCTATTTCTGCTTCATTGACTATGCCAAAGCCTTTGACTGTGTGGATCACAATAAACTGTGGAACATTCTGAAGGAGATGGGAATCCCAGACTACCTGCCTGCCTCTTGAGAAACCTGTCTGCAGGTCAGGAAGCAACAGTTAGAACTGGACATGGAACAACAGACTGGTTCCAAATAGGAAAAGGAGTACGTCAAGGTTGTATATTGTCACCCTGCTTATTTAACTTATATGCAGAGTACATCATGAGGAACGCTGGGCTGGAAGAAGCACAAGCTGGAATCAAGATTGCCGGCAGAAATATCAATAACCTCAGATATGCAGATGACACCACCCTTATGGCAGAAAGTGAAGAGGAACTCAAAAGCCTCTTGATGAAAGTGAAAGAGAAGAGTGAAAAGGTTGGCTTGAAGCTCAACATTCAGAAAACGAAGATCATGGCATCTGGTCCCATCACTTCATGGGAAATAGATGGGGAAACAGTGTCAGACTTTATTTTTTTGGGCTCCAAAATCACTTCGGATGCTGATTGCAGCCATGAAATTAAAAGACGCTTGCTCCTTGGAAGGAAAGTTATGACCTGCCTAGATAGCATATTAAAAAGCAGAGACATTACTTTGCCAACCAGGGTCCGTCTAGTCAAGGCTGTGGTTTTTCCCGTGGTCATGTATGGATGTGAGAGTTGGACTGTGAAGAAAGCTGAGCGCCGAAGAATTGATGCTTTTGAACTGTGGTGCTGGAGAAGACTCTTGAGAGTCCCTTGGACTGCAAGGAAATCCAAGCAGTCCATTCTAAAAGAGATCAATCCTGGGTGTTCATTGGAAGGACTTATGCTAAAGCTGAAACTGCAATACTTTGGCCACCTGATGCGAAGAGTTGACTCACTGGAAAAGACTCTGATGCTAGGAGGGATTGGGGGTAGGAGGAGACGGGGACGGCAGAGAATAAGATGGCTGGATGGCATCACAGACTCTATGGACATGAGTTTGAGTGAACTCCGGGAGTTGGTGATGGACAGGGAGGCCTGGCGTGCTGTGGTTCATGGGGTCGCAAAGAGTCGGACACGACTAAGCGAATGAACAGAACTGAACTGAAAGAGAGAAAGGAACTGGGTTCTTGATTTGTTGAGCTGTTAAACCCACCCTCTCAGCTGCTGGCAGAGATAATCTTCATTGTTTAAGCCCCTGTCAGTTAGGCATCTTGTTACTTGCAGCCAAAAGCATCCTCACACAAAGTCATTTTACTTTTTACTCTCAGGATGCTGCATTCAATCCCCGTGACCAGCTGATTGATAGCACAAGAAACGGTGGTCTGTGTCTTTCTTGTGGACAGCAAGGACCCCTCTCAGATCACCAAGCAGCAGTTAGTCTTGTACCTTTTCTTAGCAGCAGTAATAATTTAATGACTCATATTATGGTGCCATCTTGTATGTTTCTGATGTCAGTATTATTTTGCTCACTTTTCACATGTGGAATCAGAGGTTCAGAGAGGTTAGGTAACTTGCTTAAGGTCACACAGCTCATAGGTGTTAGAGGCAGAGATCAGAGCCATGATATTTCATGGCTAGAATGAAGAAAGCCTTGAAGGAACTATTTACTCCTGTACTATTCCCTCATCCCTGGTACCTGCTGGAATTCTGATATGCACCCCACTCTGGCCTAGAGGTCACTCTCTGGCTGCCCATCTTCTTCAGTACCTTCTCCCCAAAGCCACTGCCAGGCCCAGAAGGCAGTGAGGCAGCATCAGACACCAGCAGAGCCCTCTAGCTCTGTTCAGGCTCCTGCGTCCTGTCAAGGGCCCCTTGGCTCTGTTCTCAGGTCCAGAGTGAGGCCATCCCCTGGCACAACATTTAGAGCTCTGCCCTCTGGTTAGGACCCTGCACCGAAGGCTGATGCCCACCCCTCTGGTGAGGCATAGCCACAGGTCACGGAGATAAAAAGTCCAGAGCCCACAGCTATTTTCGTTGCTGAGCGCAAGAGCTCAGCCTCTCTCCCCACACATTTTTCCAGGACCCTCGATTCCTATTTGCTCAGAGAACATTTCCAGATTCCCTTTTGCTTGTCTCTGGCCCATAATCCGTGTTGAAGCCTGAGGTGTGGCAGGTGGGCACCCTTGGGATTCTCTCTGACCCGCCCACTCCAGCCCGGCCAGGATGTTCTTACATATGCCGTCAAAAGGGCGCTTCGGCGGCAGTTTGGGGGAAGCCAGGCAGCCCTTAATGGTAATAGCCATAACTGCAGCCAATTTGGGGTAATTGGTGGCTTTTGCCAGGGAATTCCTGCCTGTCGCAGCAGCTCGTTTGCAATGCCTTTGATCACTACCAGTTTCCCTGAGACACGAAATATTGTTGTCGTCTTCAATTACTCCAAGGGGCTGCTGTGACCTTGACCTCGCCACCAGATGTCCCCAGCCCTCACAAGGCAGCAGCAGCCATGCAGGAAGGGTGAGCAGCAGGCAAGGGGAGTCCCAGGGCCCATTCTTGGGGACCAGGCCCTGTGGAAACCCAACTGAGGCTATGAGCTAAGAAGGGGTTCTGGAGAGGAGGGTTAAGGGAGGGGAACACCCTAGCAAATCATAAAACACAGGAAGCTGAGTCCCTCTTTGTGCCAAGCACCTCTCTTTTCTTTACCTCTCTCAGCGTCTTCTCTGCAAGATGTATAATTATCCCTACTTTATAGAGGAAGAGCCTGAGGCTCAGAGATCCTTGTAGAGCAGGGAAAAGGCAGGCCAGTGGGTGGGGAGGTGATGGTGGAGGGAGATGTCCAGCCTAGGTTTGCCTGGCTCGGGGCTGGAGTTCTTTCCATGTTGCCCAGCTCATTAGATCTGTGGGTGAGGCGCAAACTTCATCTTCCCCGCCAGGCCGTGAGCTCCTTGAAGGCAGAAACTGCATCTCATTTAAATCTGTGCACTCCCCTGGCTCCTAGTACAGAGCTGGGCTCAGCAAGGTGTAGTCAAGCCCTGGGATCAGTTCCTTGGTTTTCTTTTTTCCTCCACCCTCACTTCTCAGTGATCCCAAGCAGGCTCCTGTCTTTAATACATTAACTCCACCCTGACAGCACCCACACTTATGTCTCATAGGTCCAACTGCCTACTTGATATTTCTACTTTGATGCCTTACAGACATCTCAAATTCAACACATCCCAAACCAACTTCCTTATTTTTCTTCCAAAACTGACTCCTCCGCGTCTTCCAGATCTTAGTATTTGGGTACTCTCTCTGTGCCTGACGCCCTATCGATTTTACCTTAAAATTGAAAATCCATAATCCAATCATTTCTTCCCCCACCCCCCTCCACTGGCTGCATCCTCTCACAATGAGATTATTGCAGTTGCTTCTGAATTAGCCTCCTTGTGTCTGTCCTTGCCGGCCCGCCGCAGACTCAGCTCAGCCCCGCAGCCCGACAGATCCTGTTAAGACTTCATTCAGAAGTGGATGCCTTTCTGCTGCAACCTTGTGGCTTCTCACTCTGCCAGGGGAGATTCATGGAGGTTACTGACCAAGTGCCTGGCATCTGTCTGTGAAAAGCAAGTGCATCTGATAAAGGCCATGGCAGGGGCCTTGGGCAGGAGGATTCATTCTGACTGGGGGGCAGGGGGATGGGAAAGCTTCCAGAAGATTGAACCTTGAATCTATCGACAGTGCTGTCAGGAGTTTACAGCTGGCAGGTAGCAGAGCTCTCAGGGCTGCAAGCTGGCCAGTGTCCACTGGGGGGTTGATCCCATCAAAGGGCCTGTCCTAGCTCCTGGGGGTACACATGTTCACCCCCTGCAAGCCCGTCCTGCACTCCTCCTGCTGTGTGCAGCCCTGGGCAGATTCTCAGCATGCAGCACAGGACTCAACATTTTCACTCCTCAGAATGATGGAGCTGGTATTCCACTGGGATAGACAGATGGTGGTAGTGGTGGTTTAGACACTCCATCATACCTGACTCTTTGCGACCCCATGGACTGTAGCCCACCAGGCTCCTCTGTCCATGGGATTTCCCAGGCAAGAGTACTGGAGTGGGTACCCATTCCCTTCTCCAGGAGATCTTCCTTACCCAGGGATTGAACCTGGGTCTCCTGCAGACAAATAGTGAACAATATGAACAGTATACAAATGGGAAGTTTCTTTGGGAGTACCACAAAGATTATGACAGTTTAGATGCAGTAATAAATATCTGCACCAGCTCTCAGCCACTAAACTGGGCCACCAAGCTGGGAGGTTTATGGAGCCGCAAGGCAGTCATATGGGATTTTGTTCTTTCAGGGCTGATTCAGGACCCACTGTCTCTTGCCTTCCAGGCTGGTGAGCACTGACCTGAACTGCCTGTTCTCGCGAGTTTGTCCTGCTCCCCCTATCCCCCTCTACCGCCCACTGCTGCCCTCTGGGCTGAGGTGTGCTGGGCACACACCCAGAGACCTTTGTACCGTACTCGGGAAAGTTATTTGATGAGAAACTTTTTGCATTTTTTCCTTTTCCTCTTGTCACAGGCTTCAGCACACATAACTCTGCAAACTGCTGTGTGAGTTCCTTGTAGAAGCCAAGGCAGTTTTTATTCTCTCCCTTCTTTCTATGTCAGTTCCCTCTAAATATGTCCATGGCCACTTCCTCCTTTCTTTTCAACCATTGTACATCTTTCTAACTATGCCTGCACCAACCTTTATAGGTGCTATGAAGGTGCTATTCCCCTACCTTTATTCGAGCATTTCAAGAGGAGGCTGGGATCTGAAGCTACAACTGAGAACTGTTTGTTTATCCACCTAAGACCTTGAAAATACTTCACAATGAGCAGGTCAGGTTCAAGATGATGCTTTCACAAAACTGAATTCCAGAACCAGGAACATGTGGTAAAAATCAAAGTCCTGACTCTAAAACTGTAGGGGCTCAAATACCAGCCCTGAGACTCAGCAGCTCTGGTGCATTCACCCCTGTCTCTCTCTGTGCAGAGGTACTTGATAATGTGGTGGAAACCACCTGGGCTTCAGCCCCGTCCAGATTGAGGTTCAAATCCTGGCTTTGCCAGTTTTCTTTAGATAAGCTCTTTAACCACCCTGGCTGTGGTTTCCTTGATAAACAGTAACGCTGATGCTGTTTACCTGGTGAGATCTTGGGAATATTGTGTCATAAAGCCCTCAAAGAACCTGGCATAGGGCTAGACACATAGTTGGCACTCATTCCTCTTTATGGCCAGTGGTTGGACTCTGGAAAGTTCAGGCATGTGGGTGGTGTTTGGCAAATGCACAACGCCACACTGATGGGTAGCTGTTTCCTGCCTGGGGCATGTTCTCTTGCAGCGAGGCCCCAGAAAGGGCTCTGGGAAGAATGGACTGAGAAACTGGACTCCCTGGGCACCCAGTAACTCATATCCAATAATTATCATGATGGAACTGTTTTCCCAGGGGCTGGTATGACAGTTTGTGGATTTTGCAGATTTTTTTTTTGGCTTTAGTTTTTTTTTTTTTTCCTTCTACTAACCTAACGTCTGATCACTTTGCATTTTTGTGCCAGCAATAAAATGTTAGGTAGCAATACAAAGCAGGGTGAGAGGCTGGAGAGGAATGAAGGGATGGAATGGGGATATTTAAGATAGAATAGTTAGGAAAGGCACTTTGCAGAAGTGGCATTTGAACAAAGACTAGAATAAGGATGTGAACCGTGTGAGTATTTGGAGAACAAGTTTTTCTGGCAGAAGGTAATGACCCTGAAGTGCTGTATTCGTCAGCTGTTGCTACAATGATGCCGCATAACAAACATCCCCAAATGAGGTGGCTTAAGACAACTATTATTTATGCTTGATTATGCCTCTGCAGATCCACTAGTAAGTAGCTGATCTAGGGTGGCCTCATCTGGGCTTGGCTCCAGGGTACATATCTGTGTCTCTCATCCTCTTTGGATCAGTAGGCTAAGGAGGATATATTCTCAAGATGGAGGTAGAAGAGCAATAGGGTGAGCAGAAAGAGATGAGTTCTCTTACAGTCTAGGCTTAGTGCTGGCACACTGTGGCTTCTAAACATATTTCATTGAGCAGAGTACATCCCATGTTGAGGCTAACATCCGTGGGGCAGAGAGATATACTAGATATACTTTATTTATAGTGGAAGCAATTGCAAAGTCATGTGTCAAAGTGCATAGGTATAGAGAAGGTGAAGACTTGGGAACAGCGGGAACTCTTTATCGCAAGTGGAAGCTAGCTCTGTGTTCACGTGTCAGCCAGAGGTCAGTACGGCTCGAGTGGAGCAAATGAGGTGTGAAGAAGTGGAAGCTGAGGAGAGTGACCAGGCATCCAATAACACACAGTCTTGGTAAGAACCTGGGCTTCTTCTGAGTGTGATAGGGAGCCACTAGAGCACCGTTCATCATTCTTTTAATTTTAATCAAAATACTTCATGTCCTATGAATTTCACAGTTGTTAAGAAAACACATCAGTGATAAGTTTTTACAAAGTAAAAAGCAGTTTTGCCTATTTTTAAACTTCATATGAATGCAAATACTTTGAACATATTTCTTTGTGTCTGTCTTTCTTTGACCAGCCTTGTCTATGAGATTTCATCCCTATCTGTACATGCAACAATTAGATCTTTCTCCCCCCATAACGTTTTACTTTTTCCCTTATATAACCATACCTTGATTTATTTATCCATTCTATCATTCCTAGTCATTTGGGTGGTTTCCAGTTTGTAGCTATTAAGAGTAACAATACTGCTGATACATGCACACATATGGCTGAATCCCTTTGCTGTCCACTTGAAACTATCATAACATTGTTAATTGGCCATCCTCCAGTATAATATAATTTTTTTAAAAAATAAAAAAAGAATAATCCTGCTAATAACATTTTTGTTCCTGCTTTTGTTACACATATGTAAGCATTTCTGTTACATATGTACTCAGGAATGCTTAGTACAAGTTCATAGTATATAGAAATGATCAATTTTAGTAAATGTGGCCCCCAAATGTCATTATTGGATGTATGTATTATAAGTATCTTCTCTCATTTTATGGCTCGCCTTTAGACTCTTAATACCTTTCAGTGGACAAAAGGGTTTCCTTGATTATAGTGTAATTCAATTTATCAATCTTTTCCTTTATGGTTAGAGCTTTTTATATTGATTTAAATAAATCTTTGCCTAAACAATTTAAATAAAATTTTGCCTACACAAAAATATTTCTTCTTCTAAAAAACTTTATTGTATTATTTTCAACATTTCAAGGCATATTGAAAATATATAATGAACTCATGCAAATCAATAAGAAAAAGATCTGAAAGGATACATGCACCCCAATGTTCATTGCAGCACTCTTTACAATAGCCAAGACAGGGAAGAAACTTAAATGTCCATTGATAAGGGAATGAATGGATAAAGAAAATGTGGTACATATATACAATAGGATATTACTCAGCCATAAAAAAGAACAAAATAATGTCATTTGCAGCAACATGGATGGACCTAGAGATTGTCAAACCGAGTGAAGTAAGTCAGACAGAGGAGGAGAAATATCACATGACATCCCCTTTATCTGGAATCTAAAAGGAAATGATTTACAAATAAACTTACTTACGAAACAGAACGAGACTCGCAGACTTAGAGAACAAACTTGTGGTTGCTGGGGGAAGGATGAGAGGAAGGCAGTTAGGATTTGGGGATGGACATGTGTACACTGTTATATTTGAAATGGATAACTAACAAAGACCTACTGTATAGCACATGTAACTCTGCTCAATGTTATGTGGCAGCCTGGATGGAGGGGAGTTTGGGGGAGAATGGTTGCATGTATACATATGGCTGAAGCCCTTTGCTGTTCACCTGAAGCTATTACAGCATTGTTATTCAGCTATACTCCAATACAAAATTAAAAGTAAAAAAAAATAAAGATAATCTACTTTTTAAAGGTGAATAAAATTATTAAATAGGATCTTTGCAAAAGAGGACCTCCAAATGGCAGTAGGCATGTGAAAAGGTGTTCAACCTCATTAGTCATGAGGGAAATGCCAGTTAAATACTATCTGAGATTTTATTACATATCCACCAGGATGACTGAAATTAAGCAAAACAGAAAATACCAAGTGTTTATGAGGATGTGCAGCAAACTGTTGGTGGGAACGCAAGGAAAAGTGCAGCCATTTTGGAAAACTTTTTGACTGTTTCTAGTAAAACTGAACATACCATATATCTGAGCAATAAATGGGTCATGCCGGCACAGGCTGAGGATCATCCCACATAATTGTTGAGGATGCGAAAGGCAGGAAAGAATGAGAGCCCATTTCACATCAGAGGAGACTGAAAATAAATGACAACAAAATGCAACTTGAGGTTTCTTACGACCAGACTCTATCATGCCATTTTTGCTGCCTTCTTCTTCTTCTTTTTTTTTTTTTTACAATCTTGTTATTTTTTCTTGATTTATTGCATTGGCTAGGACATAACCTGAGAGTTGCAAGCAAAGGAAAGGCATGTTATGACTTGTTCTGAAAGATATTTCTGGGTGCTGTATGGAGAACAAATGGGACAGGGTGTAGCAGGAAGGGGACAAGTTAGGAGACTTTTGCACAAAAACCAGGCGAGAAATCACAGGGACACAGACCAGGGCGGGAACAGGAAGGAGACAAGCAGTCAGCTGCCATTAAAGCCATTGCCAATAGCATATGCCAATATGAGTGAAAGTGCAGTTCAGTTCAGTCACTCAGTCATGTTCAACTCTTTGCAACCCTGTGGACTGCAGCATGTCAGGTTTCCCTGCCCATCACCAACCCCTTGGAGCTTGCTCAAATTCATGGACACCAAGTCAGTGATGGCATCCAACCATCTCTTATGAGTATATGAGTATAAGGGGGAAGAAAAAAGGTAAGAATGACTATGTGAGGTTGTTGGACTGGGGAATTTTTAAAGGGGGGGTTTGGGTTAGATGAGCAGTGGGGATCAAGAATCCAAAGTCTGAGATATCCAGGGTATGTGTGTGTGTGTGTGTGTGTGTGAAGTCATTCAGTAATGTCTGACTGTTTGCAACCCCAGAGAAGCCCTCCAGGCTCCTCTGTCCATGGGATTCCCCAAAGGCAAGAATACTAGAGTGGGTTGCCATGCCCTCCTCCAGGGCACCTTCCCAACCCAGAGGTCAAATCCAGGTCTCCCGCATTGCAGGCAGATTTGTTACCATCTGAGCTACTAGGGAAGCCCATCCAAGGCGAGGCAATATCAAATAGGCATTTGGCTTTGTGAAGCTCAGAAGAGCTGGCATGGCTGGAGATAAATATTTTAAAGTTATCAGTGTAAAAAGGCATTTAATGCCTTGAGAATGGACAAGGTCACTAAAGGTGTAGTTGTAGGAAGAGGAGAGGAAAAGAGAGAAGAGAGGGGAAGGGGGGGGGGAAGGAAGAGAAAGGGGAGGGAAAGTCCAGAGGTGGACAGAATCTGCAATTAGAAGCCAGCTAAGTAGGAGAAAAACCCACGAAAGTGTAGTGTCTGAGAAAGTTTTTCCAAGGCAGAGGAAATAGTGATCAACCACGTTATTAATAAATGCTGCCAGGAAGATGGGAGTGAAAACTGACCACTGGATTTGGCAAATTGGAAGTATAAAGACTTGACTAAACGTGAGACTGGGTAAGTGGGTTTCCTTGTCAAATTGTCAAGGGGTCAGTGTCAGATGCAGAACTCACAGATCACAGTCACTAGAACTCCACAGGGAATAGGTCCCTCACAGCTCTTGAATCACGAGAACGGCAACCTCAGTGAAAAGTGAGGGAATGACCATCATCACTCAAAGCACTGACTGAACTAGTCTCAGAACCTTGGGATTTGCCAGAGTCAAGGCAGTTGGATGCCTTGCTTGGAGGACCTGAGGGGAGCCACACCCTTGCTCCCACCAGTCTGTCTTTCTAGGTGAATGGCATAGTGCAATCTCGATACAATTTTATGCAGAGAAAATCCCCAAGCTTTACTTAAGCCACAAAATCCCATTCAAATGCTGGGCAGGAGGAATTCTCTGGTGGTCCAATGGCCAAGACTCCGCACTCCAAACACAGGGAGGCCTTGGTTCCATCCCTGGTCAGGGAACTAGATCCCATGTGCCACAACTAAAGGTCCTTCATCCTCAACAAAGATCTTGTGTGCTTCCACGAAGACCCAATGCAGCCAAATAAATGAATAAACATTCAAAAAACAAAAACAAATACTCAGTAGGGGTGGTAACTTTGGGCAAAATTCATTGAGAAAAATTTCACTTCTCCTAGCTCACTGATGGATGGATGGATGGATTGGTTTTTTTTTTTTAATTCCTTGACATATCCATTCTGCATTCACTCATCACACAATCATTCAAGAATCCTTGCTAAGTACAGGTCCACTAAAGCTATGTAAATACATAAGCCATGGTTCAAAATCCTCTGTGTGTGTGTGTATGTACATGTGGGGAGTGAGATGTCAGCTGAAGGTCATGCAGTAGGTAGGATCAGTGCCAGGGTGAAGGCAGATTAGATGCTGTGAGCATCAGAATAAGAGAAAGATCAGGTTTGTCTGGGGAAGTTGAATCATCCACCAGTGTGGCTATGAGGTGACAAGGGCTAGAAGGAAAAGTTTAATTCTCCAGACTAAGAGTGGGATGAGAAGGCATCCAGAAACAGCATGGGCAAAGGCAAGAAACGCAAGGCATCTGGAAAGTTTGGACCATAAATGGAAAGAAGCTTTGCAAGTGCTAAGCCCGGCCAGGTCCTAACAGTAATCATCAGTGGTAATAACAGCACTGGTTAACATTTATTCACTTAGTTGAATAGCAACACTTATTGCGTGGTTGCTGTGTGCTAGGCCCTTTTAAATGAAGAGAACATTATATCCTGGGGTGGTTAGGCAGAACTATTTTATTTTTCATTTTTATCAAGGCCCTGAAATGATGGCTTCAAGGAATAGACTCCCATGTTTTAGAATGGATTCCAAACCACCTAGGTCAAACTTGCCAAGGAGCTGGTAGCAACTGATTTTGTGACCTCTGTAGGCTCATCTGGGATTTCCTGGTAGCTCAGTTGGTAAAGAATCCACCTTCAATGTGGGAGACCTGGGTTCAGTCCCTGAGTTGGGAAGATCCTTTGGAGAAGGGAATGGTTAGCCACTCCAGTATTCTGGCCTGGAGAAATTCATGGACTGTACAGTCCATGGAGTCACAAAGAGCCAGATACAACTGAGTAACTATCTACCCCAGAACATAGAGGAAAAGCCAGGAGATTGGAGGAGTTCAATGAACCACATTGGGGTGGTCCATGTGCATGAAGCCCCTTCCCACCTTCACACCCCTAATCCCTTCTCCAATCAGGAGGAGTGGGTGGTGCTTTCCTCTTGTCTAAGGATAGCTGGGAGGGGCTTTGAGAAGATCTCAGAGAGAATGACGTGTCATTCACAGCTTCAGGGACACGGTGGACTGGTGTGTGACCCACCCTTGTGAAATCTCAAGGACTTTAAGAGGCTACTTGAAGTGGCTTTGGCAGCAGAGGAGGGGACAGTACAACTGTACTTGCGTTGATAACGGGACAAAGGATGCAGAAGTATTCCACAGGGATCACAAGGGTCCCAGGCCTTTGTTCCCTGCATCGGGTGCTAGCCTAGGGAGAGAGGTGCTTTAACTTTGAATGAAGAGAAAAGTGTTGGCTATTACATTGACTGAACATAGTATTTACAAAAATGAGGCCAGGAGACCACTGTGACCCTGGGATTGCTCTCAGTATTGGTATTATCCAAGAGGGGCTTCCCAAGTGGTGCTAGTGGTAAAGAATCTGCATGCCAGTACAAGAGACATGTACTTGATGTACATGAACCTGCCAGTAAGAGACATGGGCTTGATCCTTGGGCCGGGAAGTTACCCTGGAGGAGGGCATGACAATCTACTCCAGTATTCTTGCCTGGAAAAGTCCATGGACAGAGGAGCCTGGTGGGCTACAAGTCCATGGGGGTCACAAATAGTCAAACACGACTAAACAGCTTTCACTATTATGCCACTAAAAAATAAACACACACAAGAAACAAAGAAAACATCTTTAATTTGATAGTACATTACCTTGGAAAGTACAGTAGTATAGCATACAGGGGCTGGCATGCACATTTGCATCTTTGAAAGTTCACAACTTGAATGTTCATATGTAGGGGGCTTACTGTACTCATATTGAAGCTGTTCTCATGACAAGCAAGCTCTTTTCCTCCTGGCTTGATGTCTCTGTGGAGTGGCTTGGGAGCGAGGAGGCTGGTGGAGATTAGGAGTTGAACAGGGTGAAGGCCCCCCACAAAGTTGGCATTGGGACTCCCACTGGGTGAGATCCAGGGCAGTGCAGCCATCCTGGGTGGGTCTGAAGACTCAGACCCTGCACTTGGGATGGAGGTGCCAGGAAGAATTCAGCAGAAGCAAAAAGCTAGAAATTTACCCTGGAGTGGGGTTGGAGAGAAGAGAGGTTGTGGGAAGATCCAGAGATCTCTGCTTCTGAAAAGAAGCAAGTTTGATGTAGGCAGAGAAAAGTCAAACAACCATGTGTTCAGCAGCCTTAGAGAAATAGAGGGGAAACTAACAAGGTATCTAGAAACAGAAGCCCCTGGGAAATGGAGACTGGGTGCCTTTGTCATCTGAGTGGTCCTGGGGAGACAGGCGGGAGCTGGGGAGTTGGCACACAGTGGGCAAACATCAGCCCGGAGCAGCTGCTCAGCACCCCTTCTCATCAGCACGCCCTCTTCATGAAACCAGTTGCCTCACAGCTCCTTGTATAGCAGCATCACTCTAAGAAACACCACTCTGGCCTTAGGACATCCTTCAGAGGTTTACACAGGTGTGGAGAGGAAACCACAGGCCCATCACAGAAGCTCACCACCCCCAAGAGCTGCTTTGAGCTCCTTCACAGCCCTACCTCCATCATGTCTGCTTGGCCCAGACTCCAGGAAACAACCTATAGATTCTAAAAGATAGCCCTGATTTGTTTAACATTTTAATGACTCCACCTGGCTCCAGAGATATTTACAAGTGTTCATTATATGGCTAAAAAAAAAAACCACACACACACACAATTGAGCCTCCAGCATCTACAGTAATTTTGCACATCAGCCTCCCTGACCAGAGGGGGACAGTGGAATCTCCTGCAGCCCAAGGTCACAGGGGACAAAGATTGGGGCAGGTGTGGAGTCCCAGCTGTGCCCATGACTGTAGGTCCTTGGGGAAGACGCGACTTCCTTCTATCAGGCAATTTTTTCCTTCTGTGAATGGGCACGTGATTCTCACCCTGAGTCTTAGGAGGTGGTTTTGAAAGTTAAATGAGAGAAGAGCTAGGGTTTTACATGTGGTGGAGTGCACGATCAGCTAAAGACATGGATATTGTTCTAAACTTACAAGTACCTCCCTCTTAATGGTTTACGGAGGTCCTGGAGTTTGTGTGTGACTGGGTCCTGCGCCAGGTGTGGGTGTGGGAATGGGGTACAATAAGGAGGAGCTCTTGGGACCCCCCTGGCTGTTCTGGTTGCCAGGGTACAGGTGATAAAAGGTGGCTGGGTCACAAGCAGGGCAGATCTGCTGAGGCACCTCTGTGCCTGCAAGGAGACCCAGCCGTCCTCCTGCAATGCACCCTGAGCCGGCTGTTACTTGTTCAGACACAGGCAGCTGAGCAGCAGAGCTGGGCTTTCAGTCCTGCTCACCTTCAGTCCAGGTTCCTTCCTCACCCACCACCTTTCCCAGCCTCAACAGCACCCACACACCTGTGGAGTCCGAGACGCCACCACAGCAAGTGCGTCACACGATGCTGGCAATCTAGAAGCATCTTGCTGGAGAATCACAGATACTTATTTCTCAGGTAACTGCCAGTTCCTTTAAAGCCTTGACCACCTTGTAAGTGTTTTTGTTAAAAAGCTTTCTACTTAGTATCAGGCATGTATCTACTGCTTCAATAGAGTGAATCCTCAAGTTTAGAATAAGCTTCATTTCCAATGCAAAGATACTGCCTTGAAATAACATCCACCGAGTCTAATTTTTCTATGGAAATAACAATCTGATTCCTCTATGGAAAAAACGTCGTAATGATGGGCTACGTCCCTCACCAAGGACCCAAGCCCCACTTTTTAATAAGAATAAACAAATGATCAAATTCAATTCATACTAATTAATGTAATTAGCTATCGTAACTCCAATACTTAGCAGTCTGACAGAAGATGCTCAGTAAGCTGTTTGCTGAATTAATGAGGGAATAAATATAGATGACATAGAGCTATAAAACATGATAACAACATTTATTTACTATATCTCTCAGAGGAGTGGCTGAGGGCCAGGGAACCCTGAGATAGAAAATGCCCAGGGTCTAGAAAAGTTTATCTGAATGCTGGAGCCGGAGGGAAAGGGAGTTGTGTGTAAGAGCAGAAGCAAATAATTTCAGATTCTCTATTTTTTTCTTGATCAGTTTTAATAGGTTTTACTTTTTGAGTAATTATCCATTTCATCTACATTGTCCAATTCATTGGCATAAAGTTATTCATTATTATCCATTTAATGTTTATAGTATCCGTAGCAATATTCCCCTTTTTATTCTTAATATTGATAAATTGTGTTATCTTTTCTCCCACTCTTTTATCAATCTAGCTGGGGATTTATATACTTTATTAATTTTTCAAGGAAACAACTTTTGACTTGTTGATTTTTGCTATATTTTGTTAGCTGTCTACTTCATTGCTTTCGACTCACTTTTAGAATTAAATTTCTGTTAGCTAGAGTTTAATCTGTTCTTTTTCTCCCTAGATTGTTAACCTGAAAGCATAGATCATGGACTTTAAAACTTTATTCTTTTTTAAAAAAGATTATTAATTGCTTACCATATTGCATTGGTTTCTGCCATACATCAGCATGAATTAGGCATAGGTTCAGTTGGTTCTAGTGGTAAAGAACCTGCCTGCCAATGCAGGAGACATAAGAGACACCAGTTTGATCCCTGGGTTGGGAAAATCCCCTGGAGAAGGGCATGGCAACCCACTGGAGAAGGGCATGGCAACCCACTCCAGTATTCTTGCCTGGAGAATCCCCATGGACAAAGGATCCTCGTAGGCTACAGTCCTTGGGGTCGCAAAGAGTCAGACATGACTCAAACGACTGAGCACGCATGCATACATATGTCCCCTCCTTTTTGAATCTCCCTCCCACCTCCCACCCCTTCCCACCCCTTTAGGTTATTACAGAGCCCTGGTTTGAGTTCCCCAAGTCATACGAATATAGCCATTTAAAGATGTATGTTTTCCCACAAGAAGAGTTTAGCAGCATCCCTCATGTCTTACGATGATATATGTCATCATCACCCAGTTTGAAATACTTTCTAATTCTCTTTGTGATTTCTTCTGCATCACGGAGAGAGGAAAATAAAACTATTAAAGAAGAGCCAGTGATGATGCTCTTCTGATCTGTACTGTAGCCTGGAGCGAAAGGAAAAATCTGGAACACTGGTGTGTGTGCACTCAGTCGTGTCTGACTCTTTGCTCAAGAAATGCAGGAACACTGATGCTGTCATTATTTAAAATTTTGAAGTTTTGTTCCTTATAGAGTTCTTGCACTAATTTTGATTTTCTTAAATACTATCTTAAAATAACATTTTTCTTTGATTACAAGGTTTCTTGATGCCCCTTAAATTTTGTACCCAAGGTGAATGCTTCACTTGCCTTTCCCTGGTCCTGGCCCTGATTCAGTGAGTTATTGGTAAAGTAATTATTAAAACCTCCAACTGTGACTGCAGCTGCCTACTTTCCCCCTTCATTCTTTGAATTTTTGCTTCACCTGTTTTGAAACTATTATCCATACATATACACTGAAGGTTGCTATGATGTCTTTTTTAATCAATGATTTAACGTGAGATGTTCCTCTTTTTCTCTGGCAACACATCTTGTCCTAAGCTTGACTTTGCTATTGTATCCACACTAGCTTTTCTGTGCTTAATGGTTTCATGTTATGTACTTTTTCTGTCACTGGAACTTCAGGTCTGTTTTCTTCATTGTATCAAAAGTTCTGTCTTTTCAACAGCATAGAGTTGTATCTTGCTTTAATTTTTTATTCTTTACTCTTTGATCTGGTCCTATAGCTGCCATCTTTTAATTGGAGTGTTTATTTTACACGTAAAGTAATTACTGATATGGTTGAGTGTGAGCCTTCATCTTCTACTTGTTTTCTTTTTGTCTCTTTTCCTCTTTATTTCTTTATTACTCCTGAAAGGTTTTCTTTGGGGTAATAGAGTATTTTTCAGGGTTTCAATTTTCTCCCCTCTCATTGACACTTTGGCATCTGTATTATTTTTTAGTGGTTACTTCAGTTATTACAGTATGTACTCTGAACTTAGTTCAGTTCAATTCAGTCGCTCAGTCGTGTCCGACTCTTTGCGACCCCATGAATCACAGAACGCCAAGCCTCCCTGTCCATCACCAACTCCTGGAGTTCACTCAAACTCATGTCCACAGAGTCGGTGATGCCATCCAGCCATCTCATTCTCTGTTGCCCTCCTTCTCCTCCCACCCCCAATCCTTTCAAGCATCAGAGTCTTTTGCAGTGAGTCAACTCATGAGGTGGCCAAAGTATTGGAGTTTCAGCTTTAGTATCAGTCCTTCCAATGAATACCCAGGACTGATTTCCTTTAGAATGGACTGAGGGGGATCTCCTTGCAGTCCCAAGGGACTCTCAAGAGTCTTCCCCAAAGCACCACAGTTCAAAAGCATCAATTCTTCAGCGATCAGCTTTCTTCACAGTCCAACTCTCACATCCATACATGACCACTGGAAAAACCATAGCCTTGACTAGAAGGACCTTTGTTGGCAAAGTAATATCTCTGCTTTTTAATATACTTTTCTAGGTTGGTCATAACTTTCCTTCCAAGGAGTAAACGTCTTTTAATTTCATGGCTGCAATCACCAACTGCAGTGATTTTGGAGCCCAAAAAAACAAAGTCTGACACTGTTTCCACTATTTCCCCATCTATTCCCCATGAAGTGATGGGACCAGATGCCATGATCTTTGTTTTCTGAACGTTGAGCTTCAAGCCAACCTTTTTTACTCTCCTCTTTCACTTTTTATCAAGAGGCTTTCGAGTTCCTCTTCACTTTCTGCCATAAGGGTGGTGTCATCAGCATATCTGAAGGGTTATTGATATTTCTCCCAGCAATCTTGATTCCAGCTTGTGCTTCTCCCAGCCCAGCGTTCCTCATGATGTACTCTGCATATAAGTTAAATAAGCAGTGTGACAATATACAGCCTTGACATACCCCTTTTCCTATTTGGAACCAGTCTGTTGTTCCATGTCCAATTCTAACTGTTGCTTCCTGACCTGCATACAGGTTTCTCAAGAGGCAGGTCAGGTGGTCTGGTATTCCCATCTCTTTCAGAATTTTCCACAGTTTATTGTGATCCACACAGTCAAAGGCTTTGGCACAGTCAATGAAGCAGAAATAGATGTTTTTCTGGAACTCTCTCACTTTCTCCATGATCCAGCGGATGTTGGCAATTTGATCTCTGGTTCCTCTGCCTTTTCTAAAACCTGCTTGAACATCTGGAAGTTCACTGTTCACATATTGCTGAAGCCTGGCTTGGAGGATTTTGAGCATGACTTTACTAGCGTGTGAGATGAGTGCAATTGTGCAGTAGTTTGAGCATTCTTTTGCATTCCCTTTCTTTGGGATTGGGATGAAGACTGACCTTTTCCAGTCCTGTGGCCACTGCTGAGTTTTCCAAATTTGCTGGCATATTGAGTGCAGCACTTTCACAGCATCATCTTTCAAGATTTGAAATAGCTCAACTGGAATTCCATCACCTCCACTAGCTTTGCTCGTAGTGATGCCTTCTAAGGCCCACTTGACTTCACATTCCAAGATGTCTGGCTCTAGAACTTACTATAGTTGACCTTAAATTAATATTTTACCACATCATGTAAAATATAAGAACTACAATAGCATAAATTCATTTATTTTCTTATTCTTTTGTGCTTTTCTTGTCATCCACTTTATTTCTGCATTATAAAGTTTTACACATTTAAATATTTTTTGCTTTAAATGTTTAATCATATTTTAAAGAAATCGTTTTTAAACTAGTCATTTATGTTTACCCACATATTCAACATTTTCAGTACACTTCTTTTCTTCCTTTAGATCTGTTTTTCCATATGTGTCAGTTCCCTTTAATCAGAGGCATTTCATATAACATTTCTTGCAGTGTGAATCTGCTGGCACTAAATTCTCTCAGTGTTTGTTTATCAGAAAACGTCTTTATTTCCCTGTATTTTTGCAGAAAGTTCTTACTGGACATAGAATTCTAGGTTGGCAGTCGTTTCCTTTCAGCACTTTCAAAGCTGTAATTCCATTGTCTTCTGTCTCTCCATGCTTCTATGGGGAACAGAACGTATCTGTCACTGCTGGTGCTATTTCCCTGCACTGAATGTATCCTTTTTATTCTACATGTTTTAAAGGTTTTCTCTTTATCTTTGGTTTGCAGACATTTGACTGTGATGTGGATTTCTTCATCTTTTTCCTGCCTGAGGTTTGTTGATCTTTTTTGGGCCTCTAGTGTGGCAAGCCACTCCAGTACTCTTGCCTAGAAAATCCCATGGATGGAGCAGCCTGGTAGGCTGCAGTCCATGGGGTCGCTAAGGGTCGGACACGACTGAGCGACTTCACTTTCACTTTTCATTTTCACACATTGGAGAAGGAAATGACAACCCACTCCAGTGTTCTTGCCTGGAGAATCCCAGGGACGGGGGAGCCTGGTGGGCTTCCGTCTATGGGGTCACACAGAGTCGGACACGCCTGAAGCGACTTAGCAGCAGCAGCAGCAGTGTACTGCAAGTTTGAAAAGGAAAAATGTGGCCCTTATCCCTTCCTGTTTTGTTTGTTTTTGTCCCCTGTCTGCTTATCTTTCTCCTCTTACAAGACTTTAACTGAACATCTGTTAACCTGCTATGTCTGTCCCACTAATCATTTAGGATCTCTTCTTTGTTTTTCAATATTAGTTTCTCATTTTTCTTCATGGAAGCAATACGTTTTCCTTAAGTTAACTGATCATTTCTTCTGCTGTGTCCAATTGGCTTTAAACCCATCCAATAAATTTTTACAGCTGTGCTGATGTATAATCGATATACAGTCAATTACACATATTTAAAGTGTAAGCTTTGATGAAATCTGAGATATGGAACAACCATAAAATGTCACCACAATTAAGATAATGGATTCACCCATCACCCCTAAAACTTTCTTTGTGCTTCTTTGAAATCTATCCGCCATTCTCACTCTCCTTCCCAAGGCAGCTGCTGATTTGCTTTCTGCTACTACCAATTAGTTCACATTTTCTAGAATTATATATAATTGGAATTGTACAACATGTATCTTTTATCCTTTCTGGATTTTTTCTTAGAGCGTAATTATTTTGCACTTCATCTGTACTGTCATAGGTGTCCTCATGCATTCCTTATTATCGCTGAGTAGTATTCTGTTGGACCGATGTACCACAATCTGTTTATCCATTCACCTGTTGATGAACACTTGGGTTGCTTCCAGCTGGGGGCGGTTATAAAAAAACAGCTATGAATATTCATCTATTTGTCTTTGTGTGGAAATATGCTTATATTTTTTTTGTATAAATTCTTATGAGAATATCTAGATTATATGTAGGTGTGTGTTTAGCATGAAACCACCAAACTGTTTTCCAAAATGGTTACACAATATTATTTCCCCATCAGCAGTGCATGGAAGTTCCAGTTGCTTCACATTGTTGACAATACTTGATTTAGTTAGTTTTTTTTGGAAGAGTGAAGAATATTGGAAATGATGGATATGTAGGTAAATGTAAAATATGTATTTTCTATTTTAAAGAATCTGCTTAAAAGATAATTGACTAAAGTGAAAATGCTAACAATTTATTGTAAGGTTTGTAATATATAGAAGTAAAAGTGTATGTGGCACATTAGCACAAAGGCCAGGAGGGAGGAAATGGGATACTTTGTTTTAAGGTTTTATACAGTATGTGAAGTGATAGAATATCATTTGAAGGTAAGACTGTGATAAGTTAAAAACGTGTACTATAACCCTAAACCAAGCACTAAAACAAAGAAGGTATAATTAAGGAACTAACAAAAAAGATAATATGGAATCATAAAAAGTACAATCCATCTGGAAGAAAATGGCAATACCAATAGCTTCCAACCACCCCACCCTGCCCCTCTGCTTCTGCTACCCAGAGCTCTCACTGAGGGGCTGGCCTGGGAACACTCCAGGGGGAACAAAGCAGTGACTATTGGTTGGAGAGACGGAGCCAACAAGTCCAGCTCATTTCAGTTTATGTTGATTTGCAATACCCAACTCAACGTCCCTCGAGATAAACCTAACAACTGGGGGCTGTCTGCTAGGTTTTACATTTTTTTTAATAAATTATTTATTTGGCTGTGCCAGGTTTAGTTGCAGCATGTGGAATTTTTTTAGTTGTGGCATGCTAATTCTTGGTTGTGGCTGTAGGATCTAGTTCCTTGATCAGGGATTGAACCCAGGCCCCCTGTGCTGGGAGTGTGGAGTCTTAGTCACTGGATCCCCAGGGAAGTCCCTAAGTTTTACATTTGACTGAACTTTAATAGCATTGGAGAAGGAAATGGCAACCCATTCCAGTGTTCTTGCCTGGAGAATCCCAGGGACAGCGGAGCCTGGTCGGCTGCCATCTATGGGGTCGCACAGAGTCGGACACGCCTGAAGCGACTTAGCAGCAGCAGCACTGCATAAACTACAATAAACTTAATGAGTTAAAAAATATATAATCCAAAGAAGGCAGAAAAAGAGAAAAAAAAAGGGAACAAAAAAACCAAATGGGATGCTATCAACCAACGTGGCTTGGTTGATATTTATAGACCACTTCCCCCAAGGACAGTAAAATACAAGCTCCTTTTAAGCACACTGAACATATACCTAAGTAGATCAAGGTCTGGACTACAGAACAGGTCTCAGTAAATGTCTGAGGATTCCAATTACACAAAGTATATTCTGTGGTAAAGGAATTAAATTAGAAATCAATACTCAAAAGATATCTGGAAAATCCCATAGTACTGGAAACTAAATAACACATTTCTAACACGTAGGCCAAAGAAAAAATCAAATGGGAAACTAGAAAGTAATTTGAACTGAATGAAAATTAAAACATTCACAAGATGCAGCTAAAGTGGTGCTTAGAGGAAATTTTATAGCACTAATTGCCATGAGAAAAGAGAAAAGTTCTCAAAGAAATGACCTACACTTTCACATTGAAAACAAGAAAAGGGAGAGCAAATTAAAGTCAAAGAAAGAAGAAGAAAGGAAGTAATAAAGTAAAATTAGAAATCAATAAAATTGAAAAACAGAGAATGAAACCAAAAGCTTTATCTTTGAGAAGATTAATAAAATTGTGCATTTTCTTTTTTATCAAGAGTCGTATTCTCTCCATTTTTTCTTTTCAGTGCCTTCAAATGTTTGGTTTTTTTTTTTAAATACACTGTCCAGAGGTTTTAGTTGTTACAATTGGGAGAGTTACTCTCATTCAGCTGGTTCATTTGCTGTAATGTAAGCCCTGCTTCACTGTTTGCCATTATCAGAGTGTCTCCTTCTGTAGCCTTCTCTCCTGTTTCTTATTTGCTGTCTCAGAAAGTCTGTGAACGAAGGGATCGGATGATCACACTCGTGAGAGTTGTGTAAAAGCAAGACTAAATGGCTCTGGCAGACTCACTCATGAATAAGGTCCCTGAATTTCAGCTCAAAAGCCTCTTTTGTTTACTCCTTGGAGGCAGTGTGACGTGATGAAATGGAGACAGGCCACAGAATCTGACTTGATCCAAGTCAGAATCCTGGCTCTGCCACTTAGCAGTTTCATGACCTTGCGTAATGTACCTAACCTCTCAGACGCAGTTTCCTCACTCATGGAATGGGGTTAACAGGAATCTCCAGATTACTGTAGGGATAAAAGGACAGAATACAGGGAAAGTGCCCTGCACAGCCTCTGGCGCATGCTAGGCGCCACCATGATTGACTGTCCCTCCGTTTATCCTTTTCCTCCTGTTTGGGGAACAGCTGCCCATTACAGTACATGTGTGTGTGTGCTAAGTCGCTTCAGTCATCTCCGAGTCTTTGCGACCCTATGGACTACAGCCCTCAGGCTCTTCTGTCCATGGGGATTCTCCAGGCAAGGATACTGGAATGGGTGGCCAACCCCTCCTCCAGGGCATCTTTCCAACCCAGGGATCAAACTCATGTCTCTTATGTCTCTTGAATTGGCAGGCATGTTTACCACTAGCGCCACCTGGGAAGCCTATCAACTCATCTCTAGATAATTAATCTAGGATGTTTCTAGATATTGATACACTGTTGCTGTTATTCAGTCACTAAGTCCTGCGGGATTCTTTGCAACCCCATGGACTACAGCACACCAGGCTCCCCTGTCCTTGACTATCTCCTGGAGTTTGCTCAGATGTCCATTGAGTCGGTGATGCTATCAAACTAGCTCATCCTCTTCCACCCCCTTCTCCTTTTGCTTTCTATTGTTTCCCCCAGCATCTGAGCCAAATTGCTTTTTAATTTTTCTTCCATTGTGTATGCTCTAAGGAATTATGAAGGCATCAAAGACTCGTTTCATATTGCAAACACTTCTCTTGTGCGCCCACTTTGTGTTATACCCTTAGGAGGAGTCTGAGAGCATACAGAAGTAGCAGGATCTTGTTTAGGGACTAATGAAATCCATCCATTTATTCTCAGGAGATCGTGTAAAGGCTGAGGCACCATCTGACATCCTTTATGGGCAGATTTTGGGCAGATGTGTGGATGACCCACCTGTCTTGGGTGAAGTGTAGCCTCCAGCAGACCAAGCATGATACACCTGCCTTCTGCTTAACAGCTGCTTGGTTCCACAAAAGAAACACCAGGCATTCCAGTTTCCAGCCTCACAGTGGACTCTTCCTCACATCTGTCTCCATCACCGCCCTTCCCCTGAAAACGTAACTTAAATCGAGCAGGGCTAGGGAGTTGCTGCTCCTGGAGTGTTATCAGGAAATTATCACACTGTTCCAAGTGTGTAATGTTCTTAAGAGAGGATAAGGGGATTAAAATTCTGTACGTTCTAGAATCCAGCCTTGGGAACTCTCCTGAGAGGAGAAAAGTCTGCCTGGATGGAGGAGAAAAGCCTGCTGTAATATCCGGCCAGTGTCTTCACAGGCCAGCACCCTGCCCAGCCACGTTCACTCAGTAATTTTTCCATTCATTCATTCAACTGTTCACTCATTAAACAAGTATTTCTTGAGCATCTATTATGTGCCAGACACCAAGCCAAGTAATGGGGTCTCTAAGGTAAATGGGGGGACTCAGCTTTGCCTGCTCAGTACCCATTCCCCAGCCTTTCCTCTAGGAAGCAGCCCCATCTAACAGATACAGCCTTGGTGGGACTGTCATCCAGCTGGGCCTGTCCTCCTGTGGCCCAAGAGTCTTCCCCTGGAATCTGTGTATTGAGCAGAGTGACAGGAGGGCTTCCCAGGTGGCTCTAGTGGTAAAGAACCTGCCTGCCAATGCAGGAAACATAAAAGATTCCTGGGTTGGGAAGATCCCTTGGAGGATGGCACAGCAACCCACTCCAGTATTCTTGCCTGGAGAACCCCATGGACAGAGGAGCCTGGAGGGCTACAGCCAATAGGGTCACAAAGAGTCAGACACGACTGAAGCGACTTTGCATGCGGGCACACAGAGCAACATGAGGATGACAAAGGGCTGTTCTTCATTTATGGTGCTGGCACCTGAAAGACTCTCCTGATACCCCTATTGCCTAGAGCTCCCTCACTCCTTTCTGAACCCAGTTTTAGATTTTTATTGAGACTCTTCAAGTTCTCCCAAATTCTCCTGATCAACTCTTTTCACAAACATAAACCACTGTTTGTTTCTGTTGTTCAGTTCAGTTCAGTTCAGTCGCTCAGTCACGTCTGACTCTTCGCAACCCCATGGACTGCAGTAGGTCAGGCCTCCCTGTCCATCAGCAACTCCTGGAGTTTACTCAAACTCATGTCCATCGAGTTGATGATGCCATCCAACCAGCTCATCCTCTGTTGTCCCCTTCTCCTCCCGTCTTCAATCTTTCCCAGCATCAGGGTCTTTTCAAATGAGTCAGTCCTTTGCATCAGGGGGGCAAAGTATTGGAGTTTCAGCTTCAGCATCAGTCCTTCCAAAGAATATTCAGGACTGATTTCTTTTAGGACTGACTGGTTTGATCTCCTTGCTGTCCAAGGGTCTCTTAAGAGTCTTCAACATCACAGTTCAAAAGCATCAATTCTTCGGCACTCAGCTTTCTTTGTGGTCCAACTCTCACATCCACACATGACTACTTGAAAAATCATAGCCTTGACTAGAAGGACCTTTGTTGGCAAAGTAATGTCTCTGCTTTTTAATAAGCTATCTAGTTTGGTCATAACTTTTCTTCCAAGGAGCAAGCATCTTTTAAATTCATGGCTGCAGTCACCGTCTGCAGTGATTTTGGAGCCCAAAATTTGGAGCCAAAAATTTCTGTTGTTAGCAACCCCAGAATCCTAACATCTTCCTTGCCCTCCAGGATCCCACAGTCTAGTGAGAGAGACAAGTAAACAAATGATTTGGGTTCAGGGTACTCTGATTGTGATCATATTGGGGTCTCTGGGAGCCTAGAGGAGGAGCCCTGATTAACTTCTTGTCTTTCAGTTCAGTCGCTCAGTCGTGTCCGACTCTTTATCAAAATGTCCTAAAAGTCACCCCCGAGTATTCCAGTTATCCATCGCCATATATGTTAAAAAAAAAAAAAACCCCACAACTTTGTAGTTTAAAATATTGAAGCATCTCTTATGATTCAGTGACTTGACTGAGCTCAACTGGGTGGTTCTTGCTTAGGGGCTTTCATGCTGTTTGCATATCAGAATTTGGCTGGTGCTGAAATTATCTGCAGACTTTACCTTGCAGATATCTGAGAGAGCTTACACAATATGATGGCAGGCTGGTTGTCAAATGGGAGAGCAGCAAGCACACCCCAGTACGGGCTCTCCATTAGGGGACTTCTTCCTGCATGGTGGCTGGGTCCTGAGATCACTCCCAGATCAATTCAGGAGACCCCAGTGGGTGCTGCAGTTTCTTATGACCTAGCCCTAGAGCCCAGCCACTTTCTATGGTCAAGCAAGTCAGTAAGGCCAGGCCAGATTCTAAGAGAGAGGAATTAGATTCCACATCATGATGAGAGAGTGGAAAAGTCACAGTACAGCAGAGAACGCGGACGAGGAGATACTGCTGTGATCACCTTTGGAAAATAAAATCTGTCTCGCCAGGCAGTCCCCCTAGAACATTCCCTGGCCACGAACAAGCCATGAATAGGTGGGATGCATGATACTTGGTCCCGAGTCTCTCCCAGATGTCAGGTGTGACTCATCACTTTAATGTCAATCCTCAGAGCCTCCAGGCATCATCATGAAGCTTGGTAACAACGTCGGGTCAAACCTCAAGGTTCCAGATCAATGCTTTTTCTACACTTTCAGTTCAGTTCAGTTCAGTTCAGTCGCTCAGTCGTGTCCGACTCTCCGCGACCCCATGAACCACAGCACGCCAGGCCTCCCTGTCCATCACCAACTCCCGGAGTTCACCCAAACTCATGTCCACCGAGTTGGTGATGCCATCCAGCCATCTCATTCTCTGTCGTCCCCTTCTCCTCCCGCCCCCAACCTTTCCCAGCATCAGAGTCTTTTCCAGTGAGTCAACTCGTCGCATGAGGTGGCCAAAGTATTGGAGTTTCAGCTTTAGCATCAGTCCTTCCAATGAACACCCAGGATTGATCTCCTTTAGAATGGACTGGTTGGATCTCCTTGCAGTCCAAGGTACTCTCAAGAGTCTTCTCCAACATCACAGTTCAAAAGCATCAATTCTTCGGCGATTTCAGCTTTCTTCACAGTCCAACTCTCACATCCATACATGACCACGGGTAAAACCATAGCCTTGACTAGACGGACCTTGGTTGGCAAAGTAATGTCTCTGCTTTTTAATATACTATCTAGGTTGGTCATAACTTTCCTTCCAAGGAGTAAGCGTCTTTTAATTTCATGGCTACAGTCAGCATCCGCAGTGATTTTGGAGCCCAAAAAAATAAAGTCTGACACTGTTTCCACTCTTTTCCCATCTATTTCCCATGAAGTGATGGGACCAGATGCCATGATCTTTGTTTTCTAAATGTTGAGCTTCAAGCCAACCTTTTCACTCTCCTCTTTCACTTTCATCAAGAGGCTTTTGAGTTCCTCTTCACTTTCTGCCATAAGGGTAGTGTCATCTGCATATCTGAGGTTATTGATATTTCTCCCAGCAATCTTGATTCCAGCTTGTGCTTCTCCCAGCCCAGCGTTCCTCATGATGTACTCTGCATATAAGTTAAATAAGCAGGGTGACAATATACAGCCTTGACGTACTCCTTTTCCTATTTGGAACCAGTCTGTTGTTCCATGTACAGTTCTGACTGTTGCTCTTCCAATACTGCCGTAAGGCAGGTTGCATTACAAATGAGGACAAAACCTCAAATAAATTAAAATTTTTATTCCAGTAATTTGTTGTGAGATTTGAACCCAGATCTGTGAGCTTCACTGACTGAATGGCTTGCCTAGAAGATGCTTTTGCGTTGCTATGGAAACTGGAAGGGCTTAGGGTTAAGACTGGGCAGGTTTTGGCTTAGGGTGGGTGCTCCGTAATGCTGGTTGAATGAAAGAATGGGGGATGAATGAATGAATAAGCCAGCATTCTGCTCAGGATACCTTCTGGACCTTTGAAAATTCAGCTGCATCCCTTCGCATCCTCCTATTACACAGCCTCCTGGAGTTCGTGCACGTGTGCTCTGTTGCTCCATCGTGGTCCGCTCTTTGCAACCCTGTGCACTATGGCTCCTCTGTCCCTGGGATTTTTCAGGCAAGAATACTGGAGTGGGTTGCCGTTTCCTCCTCCAGGTGATTTTCCTATGCAGGGATCCATAGGGCTTCCCTGATAGCTCAGTTGGTAAAGAATCCACCTGCAATGCAGGAGACCCCAGTTCGGAAGATCCACTGGAGAAGGGATAGGCTGCCCACTCTGGTATTCTTGGGCTTCCCTGGTGGCTCAGCTGGGGAAGAATCCGCCTTCAATGTGGGAGATCTGGGTTCGGTCCCTGGGTTGGGCAGATCCCCTGAAGGGAAAGGCTACCCACTCCAGTATTCTGGCCTGGAGAACGTGGTTGCATCCCACGTTTCTCGTGTCTCCTGCGTTGCAGGCAGATTCTTTACCCGCTGAGCCATCAGGGAAGCTCCTCCTGCCCTTCAGGGAGGTTTGCTTCAGACTGAGATTGCCAGGAGAAGGAGCCACCTCCCCCCTTCTGTTCCTCTAGCACTTGGTCACACTCTGTAAGGGTACCTGCTCCCCACTTTTCTCCCAGCTTCCTCTACCTGCCTTTCCCTACTGAACTCCAAGAAGCAGTTGCTTCCCTTGCACTAAGTGTGGCCGCGGCCGCCATGTCTCGAAATGTTTCCCCTTATCTGTTTCCACAGCTTGAGTCAGACGCCATGTCTTCCTCCGCACTTCCATACCCCCTGTGCCTTTGAACCGGGTCTGACCCACAGGACCGTGGCAAGTTAAGTGTGTGTTCCATGAATAAACAAACGCACAACCATTCCAAGTGAATGACTTTGGAAAGCACACAAGTGCTGTTCCGGTTCAGCGAAAAACAAACATTTGGCTTCAGCTGGGGGTTCATTCCGCCTTGGCTTCCTGGGTCATTTCAGTTCAGGGTTCCGTTAAGGAATGCGGGGTTTCGCCTGAGCTGGGCAGGGTTGCAGTCAGCCAGCGATGGGTGCCTTAATTAGGTTCAGAGAGAGGCTGGGGAAGGCTTGCTTGGTGGAAGTCCCCACGGCCCAGGGGCTGGGACCAATCCACTGGGCTGGGAGGCTGCCTGGGAGGTAGCCCACGTGATTTGTGCACAGCTTGCCCAGCCCCACGTGACCTTGATCCCAGACCCCCCCACCCCGCAACCCCGGCGGCTGGGGGCTGGGTCTGGCCTCTGACAATGCACAATGCTGCTCACAAGGCCACAAGTGCTCCATTGAGCCAGCTCCCAGCACCCTGGAGGCGGGAGCAGAGGGAAGTGCTATGAGGAGTCTTTGTTCAGGAGCAAAGCGGGGCAGCTATTCAGCCGCCCACACAAATATGTAAAGACTCCTTAATCCTGGCCATGGAAAAAGCCCACCAGGTCACTCCAGAGCCAGAACCAGAATTGCCATTACCAGGAAGGACAAGGGCTCGGAAGAGGGACATAGCTGGCTTGTCCTCTGCAGGGGGCGGGACTAGGCATGTGTGATCTCATTCCAGAGAGCACCCAGCAGGCACTGGCCCTGGAGTCTGTTTTCAGGTGGGGAAATTGAGGCTCAGAGAGGCCAGAGCATTTGACCAAGGCCACATGAGGGTGGCCGATCCTGAAAAGGACCAGAAAGTCCCCAAACAGCAGGAGCCCAATGATTATGACCCTAAGAGCAATGGTGATGAAGATCCTAAGAATCTTTCTAGGATTCTTCTATTTATTTTGGAAAACAAGGCTGCTGTGTTTCTGATGGGGACTCTGCCAGAGGTGGGCCAGGTGATGCAAAGAATATGGGCTTTGGATCCCAAGAATCCTAGGTTCAAATCCCTGCTTTGTTTGCGACAGCTGTGTGACCCTGGGACTTGGTTTATAATAGTACCAGCCTCGCAAACTGCTTGTGAGGATTCGGTGAGATAGCACATGCCCAACCTGTACACAGAGCCAAGCTCATGGGCATCTGGTCATGAGGATTCACAAAGGGACCTTGAGAACTGTGACCCATGGGACTCGACATAGCCCAGTCAGCCGACTCCCCCTCTGGACTTCAGTTTCCCCCTCGGTAAAATATTAGAAGGCAGTAGGCCTGGACTCGAATGGGCTTCTCACCATCAACAAGAGGGGCGCTTTAGTTCAAGTTCAGAGGTGGGTCGGTCTTTGTGGTGGGGCCTGCCTCGTGCACTGGAGGGCACTGAGCAGCATCCCTGGTCTCTACCCCACTAGGTGCCCCTGGCACCCACTACCTCTGCCATTTGTGATGAGAAAAATGTGCCCAGACCTGGCCAAGTGTTCCCTGGAGCAGAAGATGATGTTCCATCTCTGCCTATAGAGCAGATGAGGAGCGGGCAACACCCACCTGTGCCCAGGGCTCTGCTGGGGACTGCAGGTGGCGTGACCACAGGTACCTCATCTTCAGGTTCTGTTCAGTTCAGTCGCTCAGTCGTGTCTGACTCTTTGTGACCCCATGGACTGTAGCACGCCAGGCTTCCCTGTCCATCACCAATTCCCAGAGCTTGCAACACGCAATAAGCATTCACACAAGAAACAAGTTCTGCAGGGATTCACCAGGTGGCTTCTCCGGGCCAGACCCTAGTGGGACCTAAGGTTCAAGATGAGGCATCTCCACCTCCGGGAAGCCCGCAAGATTCTCCAGGCTAAGTTAAAGCCCTTCCAGACATCATCTCCCTTGGCCTCACAACCACCCTTGGAGATGATGTTTGCAGATGAGAAATTTGAAGCTCCATCAGAAATGGGACATGACTTGCCCAATCTCATGCGGCCACTTAGAACCTGATCTCTCCCCTCTGGGGCCCAGAATCTACTTGACTCCCTTTTGGGGTACTCTTGAAGGCTGCGCTAGCCAGTCGAGGAAATCCTGGATCCCAGAGGTGAGGCAGCCTAGCTGGAATGACAAGATGTGAGGCTGTGTGGGTACTGGAAGGAACCTAGACCTGTACATAAAGCCCCAGCTCTGCTGCTCACTGACCATGTGGCCTCTGAGCCTTGCCTTTCATATCTGTGAAGTGGGCATAATTATACCTAATTCAGGGGCTTCCTGTGAAATTTTGGTGAAGTAACAGAGTTAAAGCACCTGGCACACAGTAGGTGCTCAATAAACAGCCACTATAATGATGACTATGTATCATATAATGTATCATCCCTAAGGACGCAGGACTGCCAGGGAGGCCTGGCCTGGGCAGCCTGTAAGCACCAGATCCTTTTGCCAGCTGCAGGGCTGGAGACTGGCCCCTAGTCCTGGGGCTTGCAGGGCCAGGGTCCACAGAGGCAGGTGTTTGAGCTCTGCCAGTGTGGGGGAGCCACAGCGCCCCCTACTGGACAGTTGGCGGAGTTGGAGAAGGGACCAGCCACCTTGCATGGCCAGTGCCCCTGCAGGAGTGACCCATGGCCTGGCTGGCACTCCACTGGCCGGCTTGGCAGAAGCTTCCGGCCAAGGAGCCGCTCACAAAGACCTTCCTGAGCTGGCCCCTTTCCCAGGTGAATCCTTTTGTGTCAGCCGGAGGAGCTGCATCCTGCCAAGGACTGCCTTCCTTGATTCACCCCGGTTCATTTTCCGATTTCTCTAAGTTAACGCCAGCATCTCTCCTCTTGAGAACAAAAGTAGACAGAAATCTTCACAAATGAGTGTGGCTCCATGTAGCAGGCAGAGCCTGCTCGTGGCCTCCACGAGCAATGGGGAGGGCTCTGGGCCCTGGAGCAAGTTCCTCTGCTGAGAAGTTCTCCTATCACAGGAAGGAGGTAGTGTTCATTTTTCTCCAAGTCCTTTTCAGCTAATATTTAATAATCTTGCCATGGAGCAAACGTGAGGCTGGGCACCTAGCACTCAGAGAATCCTGGAGAAGGGCAAGTGTCCCCTGGGTAGAACTTCACTAGAAATGATAACCCCTTTTAGTCCTCTGAGTGTTTCCATAGAAGGTGAGGGCAGTAATGAGGTTTCCGGCACACTCACTCTGATGTCAGGATGGCCAGTTGGGAATTAGCTTTGACTCCTCTCCTGCTGTTTAACGAGCAAATACGGTCCTCACTCTGGCAACCGGACTTTATCTCCCAACCTGGCTAGAAATGCTGAGGGCTCTCCTGACCCGAGGAGTGACCCGCGTGTGGTCTCTGGCTTTCCAGGTGCAAAGGGTTGCCCCGTCAGACATCGGTTTCTGTCTGCCATCAAGCAGTGAGTTGCTAAGTTGAGAGGAGAAGGAGAGAGAAGATGAGGGATTGAGTGGTTTCAGATGCCTTCCTTCCAGGTCCGTCCCCATCTGTGCATAATTGCGGGAAGGGCTATCTGGTTGAGCCGAGTCTGGAGCAGATGACAATGAGATGGACCATCTAGATTGCAGCCTGTTCTGCCTCCTCCAGCGCTGTGACAAACTCAGTGTATGCAATGACTTCTCCTTCCCTTAACTGAGTAAGGAGAGTGTCTGCTTCATGGGGTTGCGTGAGGCTTCAGGGGAGTGGAGAACGTTCCCGAATGAACCTCTCTGCTCTCTTGATGACAGACTGGGTTCTGGTCACATCAGCTGATGGCCTCCGGGACATCGCATCACTGCTCTGAGCTTGGGGAGCTTGGACCAGCCAGGCTCCAAGTCCCTCCAAGTACTGGGACCAACACCGTCCTCCTCTCTCCCCTTTGGGGCAGGGAGCGTGGGCTTCCCAGCACCAGAAGATTCCACCTTTCCAATCTCCCTCCCTCATCCTTTCCCTGAAGATTTTCACAAGAGTTAAAGAACAGCAGGTGTGTCAAGCCTCCAGCACACAGTGGATGCTCCTTAAATGTCTGTTCCTTTCCTTCCTTCCTTCCCTACCCTTTGGTCCATTCTCTTAGCTTTTAGTTTGCCTCAAGTGACATAAATTATACGTGACTGCACCCTGCATGCTTATCAATCTTTAGGTAGATGACTTTCAGGTAGCAAGAGTAATAAATATTACTTACAAATTTCTCATCCTTTTTCTTAAAATGTTTTTAAAAACCTCACTAATATGAGAATCTCCCCCTTGGAGTTAAAAACCATGTTCATTCAATCGAAAGCAGTATTCTCAAATGGGGTAGGGAGTGTGTGCCCCCAAGGTGGCATTTATTACTGTCCCAGTTGGAGGGATCCTATTGGCATCAAGGGGATGGAGGCCACAGGGATGCTGTTTAACATCCTGATGTGCACAGGAAGGCCTCCCAACAACAAAGAACTATCTGGCCTCAAGTGCTGAGGTTGAGAAACGCTGGTCTAAATTAGCAGACATGAGGGATGAAGTATCTCTGTGTAGGAGACAGCTGCTTCTAACCCACCAGGGCTCCAGATTGCCCCACTTTGGGGGTGATCCGTGGGAGAAAATTTGTATCTGCCACATCCGGAAACAGAATTCCTGGGCAAGCGAAGCCTTCTGAGTCCTTCCCTGAGCATTTCTGGACCCTGTGGGAAGCAGGGGTTAGCTGGACTTCACATCAGAGCCAGCCGCAGAAGCTGGTTCTCTGTTTTCCTACTATATGCCCCTGGGCAGGCCACTCAACATCCCGATCATAAGGAGGGTCATGTCCGTCAGTGGCTCCTAAAGAGTGGGCTGGTTCTGGAAGGCCAATCTGATTTTGGTGACTCGGGGACCGTCGCTTTAAACAACATGGAACTGCACCCGGATGTAATTGTTCCCTTTTGAGTTTGCTTCCAAACCTCTGGTTGAGCCGAGGAGAGTCTCCTGTTGGTGCTGCTCTGTCCTGAACACTCCCTTGACCTTCACTCATCTCCCTCTGGGTTCAAACCTGGAGTGGGCAGGCCCAAGTTCAGAGCCATGGGCAGGCGTTGGCTAGTTTGGCTGGAATTTATTAACCTGGACTTCCTGTCATCCTGAGACAGGCTGGGACCTGGGACCCTTTGCTGCAGTGCCTGCAACTGGACAAACTGCTCCTGGATTGCAGCAAAATACGAAGAAGCTATAAGGGACCACTGTATATGTGAAGTTGGGGCAAATTCTGGACAAAAAATTCTAAAAGACCAAAAAGCCCAACTGCCACTTCTGAAGAGCTGGAGCACAAACAGTGTTGGGAACAAAAGCAGGGTAACTGCACATGCCCCCTGCACACAAGACCACCTAAGCCACCCCTCCGGCCCAATCCCTACATACACCCCTACCCTCACCCCGGGTAAGGAACTAGCTCACCCCCCATGGGGAGCGAGCAAGGGAACCCTTTACCTGCAGCCACAGGAGCCCCAGCAAAGCCTTGCCTGAATTTCTCGTCTGGCTTCTCATCAATTCCTATTGATTGGGGAAGGCCGAGAACCCTGGTTGGTATCAATCCAATGTTTTGTTGGGGCTATAATCTATTTACAGCAATACAAGTTCTTCTGAATGGGTTTCCAGTAAAGACACCAAGTAGACTTGAAGGAAAGTATTTAGTAAATCGCAGCCTAGGTGGTACACAGAAGTGACGAGTTTGTGCCAAGTGTTAGGAAGGTCTGAGGTTTGGAGCCGTCAGAGGAGGAGGTGCTGTGCTCAGTCCCTCCGTGGCAGCTCAGCTTCCTCCTGAGAAGGGAGGAAGAGCAATCTCTTCCCTCCTGTCGATGAAGATGGCCAATAACCCAGCAGCGCGGGGCAGGTGCCTGCCCTGGTCCCTCGTCCCCGCACACCTGTGACCGCCTCTGTGCGGTCAGTCCCCTGTCTCCGGGAGGAGGGCTGAAGCTGTGTGCATACCTGCTCCTCAGGGCTGGGGCGTGGAAGGGAACTAGCATTTCATCTCACAGTGTTGTCTGCCAGGAAGGTCTTACTGACCCACCCTTTATAACAAGGATTCTGTGGTTTAGGGAGAGGTGGTCCCCGCTTGAAGGTACACAACTGGTGAATAGTAAAGTCAGGCTTCAGATGGAGCTCTGTTTGCCTTCAAGACCTGTGCTTTTCTCATCAGAGCCCCCTGAGGGGCAGGCTGCCTGCCCCCGACCCTGACCACAGTGATCACGATGAGCAGACAGTGAGCGGAGGGTCAGGGTCAGAGTCACCAGCCCGATCACAGGTCAGGACTTAGCATGTCACCCACATCTCCCTCTGTGCCTGGACTTGCCCTTGACCTCTGTACACACACTTGGCGTGGAGCAGACAGTGAAGGCTCTTTCCTATACTCCCCTTTAACATTCCCTGCTAAGTTCAGCACATGTACCGCTGCTCGGGGCACTTGTGTTCTGAAAGAAACCCTGGTTTTGCAACGCTGGGCTTAAATCCAAACTTTCTGGTTTCTGGCTGAAGGATGTCTTTGAGTCCAGTCTCCTCATCTGTAAAATGGGCATAATGACAGTAAGTATCTCATACAGGTGATGTGAGATTTACCAAAACATCTATTTCTGCTTTATTGACTATGCCAAAGCCTTTGACTGTGTGGGTCACAATAAACTGTGGAAAATTCTGAAAGAGATGGGAATACCAGACCACCTGACCTGCCTCTTGAGAAACCTGTATGCAGGTCAGGAAGCAACAGTTAGAACTGGACATGGAACAACAGACCGGTTCCAAATAGGAAAAGGAATACGTCTAGGCTGTATGTTGTCACCCTGCTTATTTAACTTAGAGTACATCATGAGGAACGCTGGGCTGGATGAAGCACAAGCTGGAATCAAGTTTTCCGGGAGAAATATCAATAACCTCAGATATGCAGATGACCACCTTTATGGCAGAAAGTGAAGAGGAACTAAAAAGCCTCTTGATGAAAGTGAAAGAGGAGAGTGAAAAAGTTGGCTTAAAGCTCAACATTCAGAAATCTAAGATCATGGCATCTGGTCCCATCACTTCATGGCAAATAGATGGGGAAACAGTGGAAACAGTATCAGATTTTATTTTTGGGGGGGCTCCAAAATCACTGCAGATGGTGATTGCAGCCATGAAATTAAAAGATGCTTACTCCTGGGAAGGAAAGTTATGACCAACCTAGATAGCATATTAAAAAGCAGAGACATTACTTTGCCAACCAAGGTCCGTCTAGTCAAGGCTATGGTTTTTCCAATGGTCATGTATGGATGTGCGAGTTGGACATTCATACATAAAAGAATTGATGCTTTTGAACTGTGGTGCTGGAGAAGACTCTTGAGAGTCCCTGTACTGCAAGGAGATCCAACCAGTCCATTCTAAAGGAGATCAATCCTGGGTGTTCATTGGAAGGACTGATGCTAAAGCTGAAACACCAATACTTTGGCCACCTCATGAGACGAGTTGACTCACTGGAAAAGACTCTGATGCTGGGAGGGATTGGTGGCAGGAGGAGAAGGGGACGACAGAGGATGAGATGGCTGGATGGCATCACCGACTCGATGGACCTGAGTTTGAGTGAACTCTGGGAGTTGGTGATGGACAGGGAGACCTGGAGTGCTGTGATTCATGGGGTCATGGAGAGTCGGACACGACTGAGCGACTGAACTGAACTGACACAGAGCTGATATATAATAGGTGATCCTCAATAAATAACATTTTATTAATAACAAAATAAAATGCAAGTGTGATTGTCTACATTAGTCATGTGTGTGCTCAGTCATGTTCGATTCTTTGCAACCCCATGGACTGTAGCCCTCCAGTCTCTCCCATCCATGGGATTTTCCAGGGAAGACTACTGAAGTGGATTGCCATTTCCTTCTTCAGGATATCTTCCCAATCCACGGATCAAACCTGGGTCTCCCACATTGCAAGCAGACTTGACCATCTGAGCCACCAGGGAAGCTCTAATTAAGTGTAATTAAAAATAAAATGCAAACGACCGTAGCTAGAGCTTCCCTGGTGGCTAAGTGGTAAAGAATTTGCCTGCCAATGCAGGAGACATGGGTTGGATCCCTAGGTTGGGAAGATCCTCTGGAGAAGGGAATGGCAACCCACTCCAGTATTCTCTTCTGAGAAATTTCCATGGACAGAGGAGCTTAGCAGGCTATGGTCCATGGGGTCACAGAAGAGTCTGACACAACGTAGCGACTAAACAATTATAGCTAACAAAATTCACATTGAAACCGGAGCCATGTCTGCTTAATCAACAGTGTGGGAAGTTCTCACCTGGAATTATTCATCAGGAAAATTAAAAACTAAAATAACAGATGTGATTTGGATTAGCATCTGTTTTATCGATACCATCACCTAAGAAACTAAATGTGTGTGTCTTTGGTTATTTTGTTTGTTTGACCCTATTAATTTCTAGAATTCTGTTCCAAGTGATGTATTTAGATTTCCAACAGCTACAAAGCAGCAGTCGGCTTTATTTCCTGTTTCAGCGGGCGTGGAAGGAATTTGCTGGTTTCTTCTACAAGATAATCCTAATCACTCTCCCCTCTTCTTTTCCGCTGACAAGATCGCCGAAGAATGAGGCTGTCTGTGTTTGGTCCTCCGAGGCACTTTCCTCCTTCTTGGAGCCTCATTTTCTTTTAGTAAAATGGGCATAATTCTGGCTGGTTTCCACAAGTTTCCGTGGGACTGAATAGGGATGCAGATCAATTTTTCCCATTTCACTCCGAACAAGTGTCTGTACCTGTGGTAAGCTGAGAATGAAGGAGCTGGTTTGTATTTCAGTATCAAAGGGCAGGAGGCCGGATGTGTTTGTTTGTTTTAATGAATTTTATTTTGGGCTGCGCGGGGTCTTCATTGCTGCATGGGCTTTCTCTCGTGGTGGAAAGCAGGGGCTACTCTCTAGCTGAGGTCCGTGGGCTTCTCATGGCAGCGGTTTCCCTTGTTATGGAGCACGGGCTCTAGGGCGCTCGGGCTTCAGTAGTTGTGGCATATGGGCTTAGTTGCTCCGAGGTAGGTGGACTCTTCCCAGACCAGGGATTGACCTCATGTCCCTTGCACTGGTAGGCGGATTCTTAGCTGCTGAACCACCCGGCAAGTCCCCAAAATGGGTATATTTAAACCATAGAGGACCCCAGGATGATCAGTGCTACTGCCAGGAGGGGTGTCTGGGCTGAGATGGCAGAGGGAGCACAGATTTGCGTCTCTCAACTGGTCCTCACTCATGCAAGTTCACTGGTTGGAACTGCGGGAAACACAAATGCACCATTTACATGTGTTGCTTCTTTCTCTGCAAGGCTCTGTAGATACATTTGCAAGTTAAATGTATTTAGGTTATAGTTCCAAAATCAATGCAGATGGTGACTGCAGCCACAAAATTAAGACGCTTGCTCTTGGAAGAATAGCTACGACAAACCTAGACAGTGTATTAAAAAGCAGAGTCATCACTTAGCCGACAAAGGTCCATATAGTCAAAGCTGTAGTTTCTCCAGGAGTCATGAATGGATGTGAGAGTTGGATCATTAAGAAGGCTGAACACTGAAGAATGTTTTTGAACTGTGGTGTTGGAGAAGACTCTTGAGAGTCCCTTGGACTGCAAGGAGATCAAACTAGTCAATCCTAAAAGAAATCAACCCTGAATATTTATTGGAAGGACTGATGCTGGAGCTGAAGCTCCAATACATTGACCACTTGATGCAGAGTTGACTCACTGGAAAAGACCCTGATGCTGGGAAAGATTGAGGGCAGGAGAAGTGGGTGACACAGGATAAGACGGTTGGATGGCATCATCAACTCAACAGACATGAGTGTGAGCAAACTCCGGGAGATGGTGAAGGACAGAGAAGCCTGGTGTGCTGCAGTTCACGGGGTTACAGAGTCAGATACGACTGATTGACTGAACAGCAACAACGTGGTTACGGCTGCACCATTCCATATGAGCAAACAACCTTCCTCTCATAGAGAGTAGTTCACCTGGTAGGAGAACTTTTGAGGACGATCATGCTAATAATATACAAATATAAGTATTTGGGGCCTCATTACTAGAATCCCCTTCTGTAGTCTTAAATGCTTTGTACAACTCTAAATTTGAACAGTCACAGACACATCAGGTTACCAGATGAAATTCAGGACACCTACTTACATTTGAATTTCAGATAAACAGTGAATAACTTCACTCTGAGCAAGTCCCATGCAACACTTGGGAATACGTGTACCAGCAAAAAGTACTCACTTATTATCTAAATTTCAGATGTAAGTGAGCATTCTGTGTATTTATTTGCTAAATCTGGCAACCCTGTGTACACACAAATAGGTACATTTGTACGTGTGACTCTGCATGCACAAACACTACTCCACATACACAAATACGTGCTCAGGTATACAGAGGACCAGCTTCCCTGGTGGCTCAGTGGTAAAGAACCTGCCTGCCAATGCAGGAGATGCAGGTTCGATCCCTGGATCAGGAAGATCCCCTGGAGCAGGGAATGGCAACCCACTCCAGTATTCTTGCTTAGAAAATTTCCATCGACAGAGGAGCCTGGCGGGCTACAGTCCGTGGGGTTGCAAAGAGTCGGACACGACTTAGCAAATAAATAACAGTAACACAGAGGACTGGTACATCCAGTGCCTGTGGATTCAGACGTGTGTATGAGGGCACCTTTGCGCGCGCGCGCGCGCACACACACACACACACACACACACACTCACTTCATCCCCCTCTGTCACTGAGTACAGCTGAGCCCCCAGGATGCCCTCAAAGTTGAGTTGACAACCATGGCGTCTATTTACGTTTGCTTCCTGAGGCCGGTTCCTCCCCAGTTTCTCCAAGAACCTGCAGTTTCTGGGCAGTTCTTACTCCTCCCTGAAGTCTCCCTGGATTTTACAGCTCTGGTCTGGTCTTGAGGCGGGGCCTGGGCAGCGCGGGCAGCTTCCCTTACTGCTCTCCAACCTTGGCCTCTTTACCTAACTGTGTCTCCATGACTTTCCAGCCTGCAGGCTTCTGGCTGGTGGCCTTTTCAGCACAGGACTCTTCCCTTGGGCTCCCCAGTTGCTCATATCAGGAGGTTTATGGCCCCCAGGGCAGAGCCTCAGGGCCTGTAGGCTGAATGTGCTGAGATTTTTACTGGCATCTCCATCAAGACAAGGGCTGTGGGGGTCCTTCAGGGCTTCCAGAGCCACTTTATGGGAGCTGGCCTTCCAGACACGCTGGGAAGCAGCAATTTCCAGGGAAATCTGGTTTCCTAGCTGGGCTCACATCCCGCTTCCTCTGTGTTTAGCTTGGCAGTGCCAGGCCTGCACGTTTTGATCCCCACCTCGTGTTGGGCCTTTGTGGCTGTGGCAGGATGAGATGGTGCAGGGTGACCACCCCTCCATAGCCCAGGGACAAGTGCAGGTAGAACAGAAAGAATGCAGGCCCCTCTGGTGCTCTGGAGTTTGAAGACATTAAAATACAAATAAAACTCCCTCCAAACCGTCTGCACTTTGGGAACCCAAGCTCACCTGGGAGGAGATTGAATGGCCAGGTCTTAATGACTGCCAACCCCTCTGGGATCCAGAACAGAAAAAAGAGGTGGCTGGGATTAATATTCTGCAAGGGGATTTACATTTTAAAACTCCACTGGGAGTTCAGGCCACTCTCAGCTTAGAGCGGTGGAGTGAAGGAAATGCTGTGGGAGCGAGGGCCCGTGTGGTCCTTTCTCCATTTGGCTGACACCCAACCAAATAAGCAACCAGCCTACTTTTCTAAAAAGATTCAAGGTCAATATTAGGCACTGGATTGCAGTCCCCTTAATTCATATGTTGAAGTCCCCTCCCCAGGACCTCACAGTGTCACTGTGTTTGGAGATGGGGCCTTTAAAGAGGTGATAGAACTGATGGTCACGAGGATGTGCCCTGATTAGTCTGATGGGTGTCCTTGTAAGGAGAGGAGATTAGGACACAGATGCACACAGTGGAGACCACGTGAACACACAGGGAGAAGGCGGCTGTCTACAAGGCCAGGAGAGAGGCCTCAGAGGAAACCAACCCTGCCGACCCCTTGGTCTTGGAACTCCAGCCTCCAGAACTGTGAGGAAGATAAATTTCTATTGTTTTAAAATTGTTAGCTGCTCCGGCAAGCTAACACAGTTAACACCAAGAAGGAAGTCACCAGGGAGAATTCTATTTTTCATGCTTGACCGAAGTGAGGGGGCAGCCTCTCTGCTGAGTGTGAGGGTGGGTACGCTGGCCCACCTGGTGCCCGGGGCGGTGAATTGTGCCCGTCCACCCCAGACTTGCTCATCTTGGCTGTCCTTTGCTCTCATCACTCACTCACTTGCAGTTTGGGTTCCCTGAGGAGGTGGTCTCTGAGACTTGGGTGTAAGTGGCTTACTGGGATGTGGTTCTAGGTAACGTGTGAGGGCATAGGGAAGGGAGGAAAATTTAAAAAAAAAAAAAAAGATGAGTTACTGAGTGATTTTTGTTGTTGGCAGTAAGAGGTCAGTACCGCTGGAGACCCTCTGAAACGCTATTTGGAGCTCCCCTCAGAGCCGTCCCTGCAAGGGGCAGGAAGCTTCCTGTCCCTTGTCTGTGGAGGGTGACAACTGTATGTCTACTCCAGGTTTACTCCAGCTGCCGGAGAAGGTGGCCAGGCCAGAGACGCAGGAGCCCACAGGAGGCAGGAAATGTCTTCTTGGGGACTGAGGCAGGGATGGGGCACCAACGGCTTCCGCTCGTTCACTCCCCTCCCTCTGTCTCCGGTGATCTCACTGACCCCAGGGCCTCTGTAAGTGCTGCTCAGAACAAAGTCCATACCCCCTAGTCCCCTTTCTCCTCACTATGAGCTGTTTCTGCTCCCTCAGCCAACCTTTTCACTCTGGAGACACATTAGGCCCTGGGATCTGTCAACACTGTATGTCTCCAGGATGCCCGCCACCCCTGTGCTCTCTCCCTTGGACAGGAGCCCCTCTTATGCTTCCAGAAGCCCCACCCCACTGAGACAGATTGGGACCTGGGACCCTTTGCTGCAGTGCTTGTCCCTGGACACACCTCTCCTTGAGCAACAAAATACAAAGAAGCAGTAGAAGACTAAAAATAACTGCAGGCAAGCACAGTTGGTGCAAATTCTGGACAAAAGATACACAGAGAACAAAAAGCCTAACTGCACTTTTGAAGTTCATGAAGCAAAAGCAGGGGCTGGGGAGCACAAAGCAGGGTACTGCACATCCCCCTGCACTCAACATCACCTAAAGTGAAAGTGAAAAGTAAAAGTGTTAGTCTCTTAGAGGTGTCCAACTGTGACCCCATGGACTGTAGCCCACCAGGCTCTTCTGTCCACCGTGGGATTCTCCAGGCAAGAATACTGGAGTGGGTTGTCATTCCCTTCTCCAGGGGATCTTCCCAACCCAGGTATCAAACCCAGATTTCCTACATTGCAGGCAGATTTTTTTACTGGCTGAGCCACCAGGGAAACCCAACACCACCTAAGGGGTAGGCAAATGGCCTAAGTCACTCTGGCCCAACCCCTGGCACCTACCCTCCCACCATACAAGGGATAAGCTCAACCCCCTTTGGAGCTCCAGCAAGCAAGGAAACCTGTTACTTGTTCACGCTCTGCCCTGCGGCAGCAGGAGCCCCTGTAAAGCCTTGCCTGAATTTCTTGTCTGACCTCTAGTCAATTTCTGTTGATGAAGGAGGCCAAGGACCCTGGTGGGTAGCACCATCACTCGGCTGCCCTGCGTGACCCCTGGTGTTGCCCTGAGGCTGTGAAGTTACCCCAGGACCAGCCTCTCCTGGGGATACAGCTATCCCCTCCCGCCCTCCCTCCCTCCGGTATTTGTTGGGCACTTACTATGCAGTGGACTCTGAGTACCTGCCTTGTGGCCACAAGATCCCAGGGGACACCAAGAGAGTAACTCAGGGTCTCTGCCCTCGGAGGGGTTCCCAGTCTGACGATGACAGCAGCTTTGCACCCCTGCCCCTTGCTCTGCACATATCGGTCAGCCCAGCCCAAACTGCTCCACCTTCTGAAAGTCTAGAGCTGCATGTCAATTCAGTGGCCACAAGAGTCACAGGTGTGGGAAGGGATCTGATGGCTAAATGTCCCCGCTTTGCTTCCTTCAGGCAGAGTTCAGTGATGTGTTGTGTACAGATGCCTCTCAGAGGGTCCCCTGGAATTGAGCCCCGCACCCCAATAGCAGCGATCTGGACCAGGCTCCCTTGCTTTGACTCCTCCCCCCACCCCCTCCCCACCACTCCTTTCATTCCTACTTCCATAGATCACCTCCCAAGCAAACAGCCTTCACCCAAGTCCATGTGTCAAGCTTTGCCATCAAAGAATCCACATGAAGACCCCTCCTCTCTGTGCCCAGTGCTGGGGTGTAATGTATGGATGGCATGATTCTGAGCATCTCTGCTTTGCCAGCTTAGGCGGGGGATTAGGGACCCCAGCTGTGGTCACATGACTTTGCTGCCTTTTTAAATCTGGCCATTTCACTAAGAAAGCTGTTTTTTTTTAAAAATTCAAAATTAAAAAAAAAAAAAAACCTCCATCTGTCTGGCTCCTGAATCTGCTTCTCAGTTATTTCTGAGCATAAATAGCAAAGATGCATGGTTAACTAGCATTTCCCCAAACTCCATTATTTATATAAAGAAGATTATCTTTTTACTTCACTAAAAAAAATTTTTTTATTGGTGTGTAGTTGATTTACAATGTTCTGCTGTATAGCAAAGTGAGTCAGTTATACATACATATATATATTCTTTTCCATTACGGTTTGTCACAAGATGTTGAATATCGTTCCCTGTGCTATATGGTGGGGGTTTGTTGTTTGCCCATCGTATGTATAATAGTTTGCATCTGCTAATCCCAAACTCCCGATCTTTCCCTCCCTTTTGTTATTTTGAATCAACTTTACTGATATATCCTTCACAGGCAATACAATATACAGATTGATGAATTTGGGCAGATTGGATACCAGAGGGATGACACCCCAATCAGGATAGAGAATATTGCCAGCGTTCTAGAAGTCCCCCTAAGCACTGTCTCAGTCAAACAGCCACACCCACCCCAGTAAGGCAACTCGTAACCGACTTCAGCCTCTCCAGAGTAGTTTTGCCTGTACTGCAGGTTCGTATTTGTGGAAGCATGTAGAATGCCCTCTTCGTTCACAAATGTCCTTTCCTTTTCATCACCAAGTTCATCATCTATTGTAGAAGACTTTATGCTGTCCTATATACTTATTTCTCTTGGGTAGATACCTAGGAGTAAAATTTCTGGGATAGGTGTGGTAGGTTGACAGTTAACTTTACAGGTGATTCCCAAACTGGTTTCCAAAAGGATCGCCCATTGCACACGCCTAACTACCCTTGAGTGCTTCGGTTGCTCCCTGCCGCCTCCAGCCCTTGGCACTTTCAGAGTTAAAAGTTATCGCTGCTCTGGTGGGCATCTGGTGGCATCTCACCTCTGTCGTACATTCCCATCTTCTTTCGTAAAATGGCTGTTCAAGACTTTTGCCCGTTTTTAAAATTAGGTTGTTTCTTTACGTTGTAAGCATTCTCTGTACTTTTTGGGTACGTGTTCATTATCAAGTAGATGGATTGCCAATATTATCTCCCAGCCTGTGCTTTCCCTTTTCAATTCCTTCATGGAGTCTTTGGGCTTCCTCTGTAGCTCAGTCGATAAAGAATCCGCCTGCAATGCAGAAGACCTGGGTTCTATCCCTGGATCGGGAAGATCCCCTGGAAGAGGGCATGGAAACCCACTGTAGTATTCTTGCCTGGAGAATCCCCAGAGGAGCCTGGTGGGCTACAGTCCATGGAGTTGCAAAGAGTTGGACACAATTGAGCAACTAAGCACCCAGCACATATGGAGTCTTTCTTCTTGTTTTTACAATTAAGAAAAAAAGCTGTATTTTCTTCTTTCTTTTTTTGCTTTTTGTTTTGAATTTTTTAATTAAATTTTACTGGAATATAGTTGATTTATAATGTATAAGCTTCTGCTATACAGCAAAGTGATTCGGCTATACATATACAGATGTTCATTCTTTTTCAGATTCTTTACCTATATAGATTATTATAGAATATTGAGTATGTTTTTAAATCTTTAACAGTTTCATTGAGGTATAATTTACACACCATAAAATTCTTTTGGCAGTGAAGCAATTATCCTTCAATAAAAAATACATAAATTTTAAAAAATTGAAAATTCACTTGGTTTTGGGGGGGGGTGTGTGTCTGTTTCCTTTCACTATTCAAAAAAAAAGGATGGAAACTATTTAGAGTTTCAATCCAATGTTCTTATCCATAGTTTTTTTCCCATGGACTAGAAGATAACAAGTTTTTTTAATGTGTGATTTTAATAGAAATATTTGCTCAAAATCACAAAAGATATATTCACTTCTTAAACAATGTAGACAAGAAGAAGTTAAAGATACACCAAAGTTCAACTTCAGCCTTTTGGTAGTGGCCAAAATACGATATTTGTCTTCAGCTTTGGCTTGGCCTTTGAAAGGCCAATTATTTGATGCCAACTTCAGTATCATTTCTGGCATCCCTGAACTTCTGTGTGGCTAACAATCACGTGATTGCCTCACATCTAATCATTTTAATAACAGCAGCAATATGAATAAGGCATGGCATTCAGATTTACTCAGGGTAAACATCCATATATACCTTATATATTGAAATTCTATCAATCAATTGAAGTATGAAAGTGCTTGTATTTTTGTATAAATGTGCTATAACAACTATGAGTGTAGAAATTGTTCATTTTAGGCACAAAAATAAATAGGGGAGCAGCTGACAATGTGAGTGGCAGGAGACAGTATGTTAGCTAGACAGCTTTGTTGTCGTTCAGTCCATACATGACTACCGAAAAAAACCATAGTTTTGACTATGCAGACCTTTGTCAGCAAAGCGATGTGTGTGCTTTTTAATACACTGTCTAGGTTTGTCACAGCTTTTCTTCCAAGGAGCAAGCATCTTTTTTTTTTTTTTTTGAGCAAGCATCCTTTAATATCATGGTTGCAGTCACCATTTGCAGTGACTGTGGAGCCCAAGAAAATAAAATATGCCACTGTTTCCATTGTTTCCCCATCTATTGACCATGAAGTGATGGGGCTGGATGCCATGATCTTAGTTTTTTGAATGTTGAGTTTTAAGCCAGCTTTTTAACTCTGCCTTTTCACCATCAAGAGGCCTTTTAGTCCCTCTTTGTTTTCTGCCATAATGGTATGTCATCTGTGTATCTGAGGTTGTTGATATTTCTCCTGGCAATCTAGATTCCAGCTTGTGATTCATCCAGCCTGGCATTTTGCATGATGTACTCTGCATATAAGTTAAACAAGCAGGGTGACAACTTTAGGAAAGACACTATATCCTTATATCCTTTTTGTGAGTCAGAATATTATAAAAACCTACCTTGGTTGAAAGCAAATAAACATTCATTGAATGAAAACAAACACTGCTAGATGTGGCGCCTCAGTAGAGGGACCACGAGCATCTCATTAACTGACATGTCCCATCAACTGGTTCTGAACTCTGTGTCAACCCTCAAAATGTCACTACTGTTTTAATAGAAAATTGTAACAATAAAGTTTTACGTAAAACTATGCAAAACTTTGGCCTTCTCTTTGGCTGAAAAAGATTTTTAAACAGACTTTATATTTTAGAGAAGTTTTAGGTTCACAGCAAAACTGAGTGTGTGGTACAGAAATTTCCCTTATGTCCTCTGCCCCAGGAGTGTCTTCTTAAAAGCAGATTTTAACTTAGTAAATCCGACTGATCCATTTTTTTCTTTGATGGTTAGTACTTTTAATATCATATTCTAAAAAATCTTCCTGCCCTAAAGTCAGAAAGATTTTCCTTTTTTTTTTTTAGGAGTTTCATAGTTTTAGCTCTTACACTTCGGGGTGATATATCTGAGTTAATGTTTGCATATGGTAATAGGCTTCCCTGGTGCCTCAGACAGTAAAGAATCTGCCTAAAATGCAGGAAACCTAGGCTCCATCCCTGGGTTGGGAAGATCCCCTGCAGAAGGAAACGACAGCCCACTCCAGTATTCTTGCCTGAAGAACTGCATGAACAGAGGAGCCTGGTGGGCTACAGTCGATGGGGTCACAGAGTTGGACACGACTGAGTGACTTTCCTCACTCACTATGGTGATGGGTATTACTGGTCGACCTTCTCAGTAGATAGAGCTAGGATGGCTATAATATGCAAAAAATGCCTCAGCAGTTCACCTTGATGTTTCCAAGTCAAATCAGGACTACAGGGGCTTGTTTTGTTTTATGTGACTTCACTTTTCCATCGCACCCCTGTCTTCTTTCTTCCACACTGAACACTCTCCTAATCAGGGACACAGCGGATGTGAGAATTAAAAGAGCCCATAATTACTCATCTGCATTAGGTCATACACTCAACGGTCATGATAATAATATTCATACAACCAGCACCAACTATGAATATTGAAAACAGTTGAAGATGTTTCTGCATATGCCTCCCTTTTCTCTTTCCACTGTTTTGTCTTACCGTATCTCCACCATCCACATGGCAAACATATGACCAATACATCTGCAAATGAGTGTGTGTGTAATGCTCACCACAGTCCGTCTGTTGATGTCTCTCTATTATTTTGGTCATCTGAGCTCGTTCTTTACTAGATTTCTTAGGAAAGAATCATGGGGACAATCTATTTTCTGATTCCTGCATGCTGATGACAGTTTGTATCATTTTTAAATAAAAACTGGTTTACTTCTATATGAAGTCTTTGACTCACGTTTTCTCCTCTTGAGTATCTTAACTGAGTTATTACATTTTCTGGCATACATTGCTGATATTTTAAAAACTGACCGTAATCCAATTTTCTTTACCCTATAAGTCACATGCTCTTTTTATCTCAGCTGCCAAAAGACTTTTTCATTAAAATCTGTAGTTTTGATAAACTGTCTTGGTCAATGTTCTTAGGATACAGTGTGATCTTTCAGTATGAAGCTTTCAATCTTTTCTTTCAAGAAAGTGCACCGGAGTGATGGTTTTTATTATTTCTTCTGGTTTCTTGCTCTGGTTTTCTTTTGTCGGGTCTCCCATTACCCTCATATCATATTTTCTTTGCCTATTTTCAGCATTTGTCATTGCCTATCAAATCTTTTTTGTCTCTTTCTTGTTTTAAAAATTTATCTGTTTTTTATCTGAAGGCATGTTCTGTTATGTTGTTTGCTAAGGTTTCTTTGGTTTCTGTTTTTCTTTCTAAAATTGTTTTTCCTTCTATTTCCAATTTTTTAGTTCTATCTCGTTTAGTTTTTGAAATATAATTTACATATTTTCGTGTCTCGTATCATATTATTAAAGACTTTTAGCTTTAAAAAAATAATAGCAGGTTTCAGTCTTGACCTGTTTTGTGAGCACGTCTTTCTTGTATGCTTCACTGCCTGCAGGTATATTGTTCTCCTTATTCTCTTTCTTTTTAAACTAACTTGGTATAGAATTTTCCCAGATAATTTTTGGCTGCTCATTTTAATGTTAATTTGGTTTCCATGAATTTTTCAAGGACCTTTGGTTCAGATAACTCTTCTTACTTTACAGAGCTCCTTCTTCTGTTGTTTTCATGGCATGTGTAAAAGTGTGGTGCCCAGCTGTCTGGATTTGACTGTTCCTCCCCCAATGATTCTCTTTTTCTTTCCATCACTATGTTTGTTCTACTATTACTCTGTTTTGATTCCCCTTCTAGCAGTTTCTCCTCAGTGTGGATCCCAATTTTATACTTTTTCTAATGAACAGCTAGAAATGGATAGACACTTGACTTTGAACTTTTCCTAGGAATTTCACAGACTATTTCTGAAGGTGAAATACCTATATGTAACTGACAAAGAAAGACCTGAAGGCTTCCCTGTGTAAGTGATGTTCCTCAAAAGAGAAATGAGACGACAACTAACCCACAATAGGAAGTCAAGTGTAGCCTAGATACTGGATGAGCCAGAATTGGACTTGGGCTGTAATAGGAAATGGACAACTCCAAGTATGTTCCTTTGGGCGAATGTCTGTTCTGAAGCCCGGGTGTACTGGACTTGAATTATTAAGGGCTTTCCATTGACAAAGGGAGCAAAGTGCACTGTGGCTCTAAAATGGTGCCCAAACTGATTATGATATTTATGACTGTGGCTTACTTCATTTATTAAGCAAATAATGGGTGGGCTTCTGCTGTGGGCAGGCCTTGTGTTAGGTGCTGGGGACACAAAGACAGACAACACAGATAGTGTCTGCTCAGGGGAATTCGTTCCTCTTATCCTGTTCACAAAATTGAAACTTTATGCACCTCCATAAAATACTTCCAAGTCTCTTAACTCACATTTTTGCTATTGGGAATAATGACTCATGAATTTCACCATATTGAAAGTAGAATCCTAATAGGAGGATACTTGCATTTCTTTCTTTTAAATTGCATATGCAAAAATCAAACCAAACAAAACAAAATATGGTATACGTCTCTCAGTTCTGGTTTTAATTTTCTCCTTTGGGGTCCAAATCAGATTTGGGTTTCTAAGGAAGTTTTATCAACAGTGCAAGTGAAGCAGGGATTTTATGTTGCATGGAACCCTCCCGTTTGAAGCCCTTGTTGTGAGTGGATATTATCTTCTCCTTTTGAACAGATGTTTCTATGATCTCCAAACCAGCCCATCAGTGAGGCCTGACTCTATCGAGAAATGTGATAAGTGAGGGCAAAAGGTCACCTTTATTGTTCAAGGGAATGCTAAAACTTCACAAGGAAAACATTTATTATCTGAGAACTTGTTGGCAAGATTTACAAAGCTTGTGGAAGATGAGGCCATCATCGAAGTTCAGTATCTTGGTTTCCTTACAATTAGGTGAGCAGAAGTCTCCAAAATAGGATTAATTTATCAAATTGTGTTCCCTGGGCAGTTTCTGTCCCTAGTCAATTCAATTCACCAACATCATTCAGCTCCCTCCCAAGGCCGGGAACCAGGCTGCATTGTCCTGAACCAAGACAGTCCCAGCTTTTAAAAGCAGGCCAAGGCAGGAAGAGAAAACTAACATGATAACTTTCTCTGGACCTGGCACAGGGCTTCAGTTTGTCTTTACATCAATCCCGGGGGATCACAGGTGAAGGAATGGGGACCCCAAGGGGTTGTTCAAGGTCAAACATGGTCAAGATGGGACTAGACCGGGTCAGTCTGAGTCCATGACTGGAGGTCTGTCACAGGACTGATGTGGCCTGAGCGGCACCAAGTCCCCGTCCTCCCAGGGAATACAGTCTAGAGGGAAGATAAAGTAGCCACAGATGAACCTGAAGGCCAGGGGTGACATGAGCAAACAAGAAAAACCCAGCAGGTCGGGGGTCTGCTGGGACAAGGGGACAGTCGGGCAGAGGTTGGGCAAGGAGAGGGGTGAGTCTAGTGGGCTGTGGACCCAGGGCCCAGGCCGAGGCCTTTCCGCTCCTCCTCACATCTGCAAAGCTGCCATTCCCTCCCCCTCCATCCCGCCCCAGGCCGTCTGCACACCCTCAGCCCGTATCTCACCTAGCAGCGGCCACTTGCTCCCGCACTCACCTGTTCTCAGCAGAAGAGGCTGCCCTCCTCTGTTGTCATTGTTCAGACACTAAGTCGTGTCCGACTCTGCGACCCTATGGACTGCAGCACGCCAGGCCTCCCTGCCTCTTACTCTCTCTTGGAGCTTGCCCAAGTTCATGTCCACTGTATCAATAATGCCATCCAACCATCTCATCCTCTGCTGCCCCCTTTTCCTCCTGCCCTCACTCTTTCCCAGCATCAGGGTCTTTTCCAATGAGTCAGCTCTTCACATCAGGTGGCCAAAAGAGTAGAGCTTCGGCATCAGTCCTTTCAATGAGTGTTCAGGGTTGATTTCCTTTAGGGTGGACTAGTTTGGTCTCCTTGCTGTCCAAGGGATTCTCAGGAGTCTTCTCCAGCTCTACAGTTTGAAAGCATCAATTCTTCGGCACTCAGCCTTCTTTATGGTCCAACTCTCTCATCCATACGTGACTACTGGAAAGAGCATAGCTTTGACTGTATGGACCTTTGTCGGCAAAGTGATGTCTTCGCTTTTCAATACACTATCTATGTTTTTCCCTCCTCTAGTCTGTGGCCAATGCCTCCCTCTGTACTCTGGATCTGGCTTTAGATAGCCAATCAGCCAGTTTCCACTCCATGGTCCCTAAGCTGGCAGTGAGGGCAAAAGCCCAGCATGGGAGCAGGAGGCAGCAATTCTGGGAGGGATTTCCAGAGCATAGGCTGGAGGCCTCCTGGATGCCTCCCCTCTCCTGAGATTTACCCCAAACACCCTCAGACAAACCCATGCCCTGCAGTTCTCCTGAGGCACGCAGTCTTTCTTCCTGGGATCTCCCGGGGCGAGCCTGGAGACCTCCCTGATGGATCCGCTTCCTGTCCACCAGCCCTAATGGGTGGAGCAGGACTTTCTCATGGTGGGTAGCAGAATCTCAGCTCAAACTGGCTAAAGTCACAGTGAAGATTGTCTTCCCTGGTGGCTCAGTGGTAAAGAGTCTGCCTGCCAGGGCAGGAGCCACAGGTTCAATCCCTGGTCTGGGAAGATTCCACATGCCACAGAACAACTAAGCCCATGTGCCACAACTATTGAGCCTGCACTCTAGAGCCCAGGAGCCCCAATTACTGCAACGCTAAGTCTGTGCTCCATAACTAGAGAAGCCATTGCAATGAGAAGCCCAAGGACCACAACTACAGCGGAGCCCCCACTTGCCAGATCTAGAGAAAAGCCCACTGAGCAACCAAGACCCACTGCAGCCAAAAAAAAGGTAATGGAGATAGATGTACTGGCTTGTGTAACAGAGTCTGTGAATGGGGCTGGCCTAGGGACATGCATGCACACGCGCACACAGAATCACCTGTGTGGAGCCTAGTTTTTCTTTTCCAGGTGAACTGCTCCGCCCAGTGGAGGGAACAGATCGTGACTGCAGAAAGCTCCAGGTGAGGGTCCTTCCGGCTCAGCCATCTCGAGGTTAAGGAGGCCTTCTCCCTCCAGCCTCCCTCTGGAGAATCCCAGCTGGGAATTGGGAAAACTGGGTCACCTGCTTTTCTTGTAGCATGACCTGACTATGGCCAGAGAGGTGGGAGGTGCTGATCGCGCAGGCCTGGGTCATGTGCCCACAGGGGGTTGATTGACAGCTGTGCTAGATTCACATGCCTGGAGGACAGAGCTGTTCATGGAAGGACAGTCCTATTTTAGGAAGACGTGGGAAGAGATGCTGGGTGAATAAAAACAGCAGATGACCTCCTTGCCACTTGGTCTGGGGGTGGAGGTTGGCAGGACTCCTGGGTTTTCAGTGGAATTTGTTCCCCTTCTTCATCTTTCCGGTCTATCTGTACTTTATCTGGCAGGTTTCTTTTCTATCTTCTTGCCCTGGTGAGTGTTCTGGGACATCGCCCGCCTCCACAAAAGTCTGTTGTTATTTCAGTCCCTAAGTTGTGTCGGACTCTTTGTGACCCCATGCACTGCAGCAGGCCAGGTTTCCCTGTCCTTCACTATCTCCCAGAGTTTGCTCAAACTCATGTCCATTGAGTTAGTGATGCTATCTAACCATCTTATCCTCTGCCCCCTTCAGTCTTTTTTGCATTCAATCTTTCCCAGCTTCAGGGTCTTTCCCAATGAGTCTTCACATCAGGTGGCCAAAGTATTACAGCTACAGCTTCAATAACAATCCTTCCAATATTCAGGGTTGATTTCTTTTAGGATTGACTGGTTTGATCTTCCTGCAGTCCAAGGGAGTCTTCTTCAGAACCACAATTTGAAAATATCAATTCTTTGGCACGCAGCTTTCTTTTTTTTCCTTTTGAACTTTTTATTTTGTATTCGGGTATAGCCAATTAGCAATGTTGTGATGGTTTCAGGAGCTCAGCCTTCATTATGGCCCACTTCTCACACCCATTCACGACTACTGGAAGGTTCCAGGGTGTAAATGCACGCAGAAACGCAACAGCTGACACTGCTGACTAGATTTCTCACTCTACCTCTCTTCAGTTGGGGCTGGGAATACACGTATCTCCTCACCTCTGTTTCCCTTTTTCCTGAAGGTGGTTGAGTACAGATTCCATGAACGTTAAGTCAGGATCTCCTAGATGCCCGGAGCTTTCACATCTAAGCCCTGGGTTACAGGGCAGGGACCAAAACTGAGAGGTGACACCATCATCTTAGTGTCCGGGAGCTGCTGTCACCAAGGACCACACACAGTGGTGGATTAAAACAACAGAAATACATTCTCGTAGAGCTGAGGAGACCAGAGGTCTAAAACTGGGGTGTTGGCAAGGCTGTGAGAGGGAATCCGTTCCCTGCCTCCCTCCAAGCATTGGGGCGTTTCCAGCCACCCTTGGTGTCCCTTAGCTTGTAAACACCCGGCTCCAACCTCTGCTTCCATCATCACATGGCCGTCTTCTCATATGTTCTCACATCGTCTTCTTATAGACATCAGGCATATGGATTAAGAACTCTCCCTTGGGAATTCCCTGGCAGTCCAATGGTTAAGATTCTGCACTCTCGATGCAGGGGGCCCAGGTTCGATTAGTGGTCAAGAAACAAGATTCCACATGCAGCCTGAATCAGTAAAAAAAAAAAAAAAAGAATCCATCCTACCCTCATCGTGATCACATCTTAGTTAATTGCATTTACAAGGATCGTATTTCCCAAAAAAATCTCATATTCAGAAGTACTGGGGGTTAGGACCTCAACATAATTTTAAGGGATGGACAATTTAATCCCTAAAAGCCAATGAACAGTGAAGCCAGCCTCAAACCCAAGTCTGACTGCAGAACACATACTCTTTTTGCCTGAAGGTGCTGCTACTGACAACTGGCGTTTTCAGGGTGCTGCTGTGTGCGGGCGATTCCTTGCCTTTTGTGGTTTTAAAATCACAACAGCCCTGCCAGGTAGGTCAGGTCCATGTTACAGGGAACAAAGTTAAGACGTGGAGAGGTTCAGTGTTCTGGGCCACACTCCCACTTAGGAGCAGAGTTGGGATTTGAGCTGGTTGGCCTGGCTCCATCCTGCTGAGATAAGGAACGTAGGATAAAGATTGGTAAAGTGCCCCGGGGAAGCCTGGGAGGATAAAGGATCCGCTGCCTGCAAATGTTTGGGGTGGAGCTGGCATAGGAGGGGAAAAAGTCTTGAAATCCTTCCTGGAGGAAGTGACATTTTAACTGGGTGGGGAGTTTGGGTCAGTCGTGTAGAGACGGCAGGGAAGAATGTGTTGGACAAGGCAATGAACAGAAGAAAGACTTAGAGGCAGGGAAGTGTTTGGAGGAACAAAGAGGGAGTTCTGTCTGGCTAGTCCAGCACCCAAATAATCCCACGAGTATGAAAGGGAAGTGTGTGTGCATGGTAAGTCACTTCAGTTGTGTCTGACTCTTTGTGACCCTATGGACTGTAGCCCTCCAGGCTCCTCTGTCCAAGGGATTCTCCAGGCAAGAATACAGGAATGGGTTGCTGTGCCCTTCTCCAGGGGATCTTTCTGTCCCAGGGATCGAACCCACCTCTCTTTATGTCTCCTGCATTGGCAGGTGGGTTCTTTACCACTAGCTCCCCCTTGAAGCCCATAAAAAGGAAGAGGGTCTCTAACTGGAAATGCAAACGAAATGTCTATGTTTCTGATCCAGGTCCTCCCTGTTCTAATGGAAATCCACTTCCAAGCAGTGGAATCACCAACAAATAGGATCAGCTGAGGGGACCCAATGCCCTCTCCTTCCCACCGACACACAGCAATCCCACCCAAACCCAGAAACCAGAGAGCTGTGGAGACGCCCATCCCGGCTCCAGCTCCAGAAGGCCCAGCTGAGATGCATTCTAATCCACCCAAGACAGAAGGTTTTCTAGCGTGTTTATCTGGTTGCCATGGGTTTGCCTTCTGCATCAGGCGCTTGGTCTGTAAGACATGACAATTGGATAATATTTTTATTTTTAGGCATGGGTCAGCGAGTCTTTTCATTCTACTGCCAGGTTTGCCCCCGCACCAGAGCTCCAGGGAACTGGGCTTCTGGATGCCTGGGAAGTGCGTGGCTGCAGCAGGAGGAGTGGGTGGTGTTCCGTCTGAGCTGGACACTGTGTCCTGGAGGGAGAAGACCTCCATCCTGGTGGGTGGGGGGTTCTGTTCTGTGTCTGGGGAGATGGAGATGGTTGGATGGCATCACCAACTCGATGGACATGAGTTTGAGCACACTCTGGGAAATGGTAAAGGACAGGGAAGCCTGGCATGTTGCAATTCACAGGGTCTCAAAGAATTGGACACAAGCAAGTGACTGAACAAAAAGATTCTGGTGACTGCAGCTGGTCTTGGCCAAGACCTAGGAGCCATCAAGCCCAGGTGGCAAGCTTGGAACTGGGGGCAGGTGGGCCCAGAGGGAATCCACTGGGGATGGTGAGAGGATGTCCACATGTCCACATGGTCCATGGCATGTTGTGAGGGTGATGGGGATCAGGTGGCCACAAGTGGAGGAAGGAAAGAGTTCTCAGGGATCTAAAAAGAAAGAGGGGCTTTAGAAGTCAGACCCTCACACTAGGGATCAGATACAAGGCAGGCAGGAGCAGAGTTCCTCACCCTTGGCGCTGTTAACACTCAAGGCTTTGTCATAGGATGCCATCCTGGGCACTGAAGGGTGTTTGGCAGCATCCTGACCTACAAACACTAGATGCCCATAACACTCCATGATACAATGTCCCCAGTTATCAAAACTAAAAGTGTCTCCAGACAGGTATGCAAATGTTCCCAGGGTGGGGGATGGGGTGGGGTGAGTATTGTCCTTGGTTGAAGCTGAAGACTGAACAGGTTTGGAATCTGGCAGAGGCAGACCCAGACACTACAGAGTAAACACAGATCCAACCGTGGGAACAAGTGGCAGCTCCTCAGCTGGCCCCACACTGGTTAGGACCTTTGGTGCAAAGACAGAAGTCAATTCTGGCTATCGTCCCCCAAAGGCCACGACGTATAGGAGAGATAGAGCAGAGGTAGAGGAACATTCCTTAAAAATAAGAAAAGGCTAGAAGATGGAGCTTATATTTGGGCAGGAACCAAGACAGCCTCAGTTTTGTGATCTGTATAATGGGAATAGTAACAGCGCCTGCTTCATAGAAGCGTGTGGGGATCGGCTGAGTTAATAAACATACCTGACACGGTGAGCACAATAAATTAGCTGTTCCATCACTGTTGTTGTTTTCTGTTCGTTTGTTTCACTGTTTGTCGCTTTCCTACTGGCCTGGCCTTCCCTAACGACCTGGCCGTTGTCCTTCCATCTCTACGTCTTGTCGCCCACAAAACGCCAGCCACCCCAAGGGAACTTTCAGCCTCTCAAAGACTAAACCATTTCACTGTTCCACACAGCTGGAGAAACTTCCATGGAGTTTGTTTCACGGTTCCGTGTTGTCTTTCAAGTGTTGATGGAGAAGCAGACAGGAACCTCGAAATAAGGAGGGAGGGAGTGCTAGAGAACTTTCCTGAGAACTGATCTGGTACCAACAACCATTTCATGGGCAAGAAAACACCTCAGAGAGAAGGGTCCTCGGGTCAGAAAAAGCATCCTGGGCCGGCCAGAGGCAGCCCTCCCCGCCCCACCGCCCACCCACCGCACACCAGGCAGAGACGGGAATCGTGGCTGACTCTCCTCTGTCCTGAACTTAGAAGAGGGAAACTCTAGGCAGAGAGCTCTACGTGATGAGAGAACACTTCAAAGTATTCCCTGAAACTTGCTGTTTAGGGAGCCATGAGGAGCAGCCAACGGCGGGAGGAAACCATGCCCCCAGCACCTCTCACCTCAGAGAGTGGGAGCTGTTTTCTCGAAGGGTCTTTCACAGCAAAGAGGTGAGAGTTTTAGCATCAGATCCATCAGTGGTGTCGGAAGGCTGCGGACAGGTACCTGGCGCTGCTCGTCGCCTAGAAGCACCGTGGCTGAGGATGAAACAGTGAAAGGCTTCTTCTCTTCAGGGCAGACGTGGGAAGCCAGCCTTGAAGGAAGGGCACAGCCGCCGTCAGTCAGGGAAGCACGGGCTGAACGCAGGGGCTGTGTTTATGTCAAGCCTGCTTCATATTGAATCTGGACTCTAAATGGTCATGCAGGGAGGAGTCACGGTACGCAATTAAATACTTACGCTTTTATTTAACAACAACTTCCATTTCAGTAAAGAAAGTTGACTTCATCAATCCCCTGACACTTCTCACTTCCAGTGGTCAAACACATCTCCTGGCAAGGCAAGAACCAAGGCATGGACAGCAACCCACCCAGAGTGGGAATGGGAGGGTCCTGATAAGTGACACACCAGAGGAGGGGACAAAGGCAGAGTGACGATTTGGGATGCTCCACCCATCTATAGCAAGTATTAACAGTATTTTAGAAAATGACAGAAGTGTACCTCCTTTGTCCACCAGATTTGTTTCAACGATCGTGCATCACATTTTTCAGTCAGAAAAAAAAAATTGTTATTTCCACTTTGAAACAAAAATGGTGCTGAGGAAACAAAAAGAGGATTATTTTGAGAATTAAAGGCGATTTAAATATGTCAGAGCCTGAGGGAACAGATTGGAAACTGCAGGGAGTGTGGAAGGATGGTTTGCTCAGAATGAAGCCCACAGCCCCAACCCCTGGAGAGTATGCAGAGCTCTTATCTCCATCAGGCCTGTGATCTGCTCTAGATCAGACTAAGATGCTTAGACATCACCCATGATGTTAGGATGAGAGGGTAAGGCACCCCCTTGTCCTTCTGTAGCCCCGGAGCACCCATGGCTAGTCTCAGACAGCAATTCTTCAGCCTCACTCACCCTTTGAGGCTTCTCTTTATCTTCCCTTTATCCAGGGTTTATCAAGTTAGGCACGTGCTCCTGTCCCCCACTAGGCTGAGGGCAGCATGTCCTAAGAGTGGTAACAATAAAAACAAGAGAAACTATTTTATGAGTACTTGCTATGTGACAGCACTGTGCTTTTTATATATTAGCTCACTTAATGCTCCTAAGAGGCTGTGATTTACTTTCCTATGGCTGCCATAACAAACTACTGCATACTTGTGCTGTGCTTAATCGCTAGTCTGACTCTTCAAGACCCCATGGAGCCCACCAGGCTCCTCTGTCCATGGGGATTCTCCAGGCAAGAATACTGGAGTGGGCTGCCATGCCTTCCTCCAAGGGATCTTCTCTACCCAGGAATCAAACCCAGGTCTCCTGCACGGCAGGTGGATTCTTTACCATCTGAGCCACCAGGGAAGCCCCATCACATACTTAGTGGCTTAAAATAAGATGGATTAATTATGTTAAAAGTTATCTTAATAATCTTACAAAAACTAATAAAAAAGTCTGAAAATGGGGCTAAAACCTAGGTGTCAGCAAGGCTGTGTTCCTTCCGGAGATTCTAGGGGAGAATCAATTCCTTGGCTTTTCTAGATTCTAGGGGCCACATATATCCCTTGGCTTGTGGCTCCCTTCCAGTAATGAGGATAAAATGATGCATGGCTGGCTGGATAAATAGACGGATATATGGATGGTTAAATAGATGGATGACTAAATGGATGGATAAATGGACATCCAGAAAATCTTTTGTCTCCTCTAGGTCTTATCTCCAAGGCAGAAACAGTGGCAAAGCCTCTCTCACCCTCACCCTCCTCTTCAGAGATGTCACTTTTCTCTACCCTGTCAGCATGAGGAGGCTTCCCACTCAGCTTTGTGGGTGAGAATCTAGTCCCCTTCCAAACCTCCTGAAGAACCGGTCCTCCCCAGTTATGGGAAAATAAGTACGTTGTTTAATCACCGGCAATGTCAGTCAAGGAAGCTTAAGCACAGAGATTAGTTCTGTTTGTGTTTGTTGGGACAATGGAGAGCATGAAATATTTAACAGCGTCATAATGTGGAACAGATGGGAAAGATACTGCCTCTTAGGGCCTCCCCATCTCCCACCCTCCACCAACAGCCAAAACCAGGAGGCCATTTAGGACAATTTATGGGCTGGAAGTCAGCCAAGGGACTGCTCGCCCAGGGGCCTCTGATACCCGCTCAGCCCTGATAAGGCCTGCGGGGTTATCCTCACGGAAGAGGATCAAGTTTCAATCCTCTGAGCACTGGAAATGCACGGTGGATCTACAGGCGACCTTGGGTCCCTGCCCCCAGTGGCTTTGTGTAGTTATCCGTGTTAGAGAGTTTTTCTGCTAGTGCTATGTCAGGGAATTTCCACCCTAAAAATGCCAAGAGCTTGAAAGATCACCAAGGACTAAATTTTAATTTTGTTATGTGCGGTGCAGCCTCTCTGAGCCTGTGTCTTCTGTCACAAAAACGGGAGAGTCATTGTGAAGCTCAAGGACAATAAAATATGTAAAAGCCTGGTGGTGGGCACAGAGTAGGTGCTTAGATTGATCTCAGGCCTAGGGGATGCGGGACAGGTTTAAAACAGTGGATCCGCTAAGAAACATCACGTGCACGTGGTCTGTGGATCTGCAACCCACACAGACTTTTAAAAGTTTTGAGCTGAAAGGAATCTTTGGGACCATTAAGACTGAAGGAGGCAAAGCAAAGGCCTGGGGCCATATCCAGCCAAAATACACACACACACAAACACACACACACCTTACACAGGTATTTTTTAAGTATTCAAATTAATTGTCACTAAATAGCAGGTTTTTTTTTTAACATTAAGATCCGGAATCATTTTTTTTTTCATTTTATGATTAAGCTTCTTACCAGTGGCCACATACCAAAAACACATATTAACTCTCTGAAAAATATAAGATCCATAAACAGGTTAATAACAAAAGGTTGGGTAAGTAGTCAGACTCCTGATAAATTGTTTTATTTTTAGAAAGATTATGGAGCTGTATTTGGGGCTTTCCTGTTATTTACTTGTGTTTCCCAATCACTTCATGGGAAATAGATGGAAAAACAGTGGAAACAGTGTCAGACTTTATTTTTTTGGGCTCCAAAATCACTGCGGATGCTGATTGCAGCCATGAAATTAAAAGACGCTTACTCCTTGGAAGGAAAGTTATGACAAACCTTGATAGTATATTAAAAAGCAGAGACATTACTTTGCCAAAAAGGTCCGTCTAGTCAAGGCTATGGTTTTTCCCGTGGTCATGTATGGGTGTGAGAGTTGGACTGTGAAGAAAGCTGATCGCCGAAGAATTGATGCTTTTGAACTGTGGTGTTGGAGAAGACTCTTGAGAGTCCCTTGGACTGCAAGGAGATCCAACCAGTCCATCCTAAAGGAGATCAGTCCTGGGTGTTCATTGGAAGGACTGATGCTAAAGCTGAAACTGCAATACTTTGGCCACCTCATGTGACGAGTTGACTCACTGGAAAAGACTCTGATGCTAGGAAAGGTTGGGGGCGGGAGGAGAAGGGGGCAACAGAGAATGAGATGGCTGGATGGCATCACTGACTCTGTGGACATGAGTTTGAGTGAGCTCCGGGAGTTGGTGATGGACAGGGAGGCCTGGCGTGCTGTGATTCATGGGGTCGTGGAGAGTTGGACATGACTGAGCGACTGAACTGAACTGAACTGAACTCAAATAAGGGCTGAGAGAGACATGTGATGCTGTGTAGCTGCAATATTTCAAAGTCAAGACAAGACGATTCATACTAAATGCTTATTTCTGTAGTTCAAAGAACCTACAGAAATTGATGACCATCAAAGACCATCAACTCATACTATAATATAAGACAATGGTCTAGTTTAACCCATTTCTTAAGTTAAAATCTGAAATCTTCAATGATCTCGAAACTGTCAGACTCAGGAGCCCAAAGCTTGGGTACCCACATGACAACAACTGGACAGGGTCCCCAGAAGCTTCCTTCATGATATTTTTTATGCTTTGTTTAGCCTCTCACTTGGGCTTTCTCTCTGTGTTCTATCGGTGTGTGAGTTTATGAGCTCAGATAGAGGGCAAGTCCTTCACTTCTGCAGATAAAGAAACGAAGGCTAAAGGAAAGAATGCAAAATGGGTGCCCCCTCCACGGCCCCCCACACCTCCACCTCCCAACCCCCATCCCCTCACCCTCACTGTGAGAGACCACGCCGAGAGCGCTTGGAGCTCTTTGCTCAATTACACCCTCAGAGTCCTTCTTAACACAGTGCTTTGGGCAGTCATTCAAGCACCTCTGGGCTGAGAGGTCTTGCTCAAGATTCTCCAATTCTTCTCTATTAACCTTAAGGCCTTGTTCTTATCTCCACACCTGGAAAATGGTCTGGCGGTTAGACACAATCATAACTTTGACGTCTATTGGAAGAACCAAGCTATGTGCGTAAAAGTCCCGAACAAGCTGTGAGTATTTCATTATCATCTTCTTAAGCCTATGGTATGCAGGACCCATCAAACGAAGGGCTCCCTCCCTCCCTTCCCCCAGCTTCTGGATAAATTCGGGTTCTGACACGTGTTAAAAGGTAACTCGTGGGAGGTTTTCCAGCAACCCCAACTACACAATTTGTGTTTGGCCCCCTGGGTGTTTGGTCTGGGTTGGACATGCGTTTCAGCAAAACCGAGATTGTAAGAAGATGTTTCTTTAATTAAACGCAATGTCTTTCTTTATAGCCCCTGCATTAATGACTGACCCCAACAGGCTCAGCTTCAGCTCCTGGCCCCACCCCTCCTGACCTCGCCCGCCAGCACACTCGTTAACCCTCACAACAGTGTTTTCCTTTCAAGCCCAGTTTTTAAAAAGAGAAAGTTCATTCTCTTTTCCTTGCCCAGCGTAATCCTCAAATTATGCACAATATCCGGAACAGAGAAATGGCCCTAAATTTAATTTTCTGGTTTCTTGAAGACCTGACTTAATCAAGCCAGGAGTCAAGGAGGGCTCCCCAGGGATATGTTCCCCCAGAACAGCAGGGGCGGGGGGAGCTCCCTGTTTAATGACCCATGAAGAGTCACCCGTGTCTCTGTGGGTCTGTGCATCCGTGGTGCGGGGTGTACCTCTGAGTGTGATGTGTGTCTGCCTCTGTGTGTGTGTTTGTGATGTCTGGGTGTGGTGTGAGTGTGTCTGTATGTGTGCACATAGGTGTGTGTTTGGTGCGTGTGTGACAAGTGCATGCTGCCTGCAGGTGTATGTTGAGCATATGTGCAAGTGTGTGCAGGTATCACGTGTGTGTAGCGTGTGTGTCTGTGTGGGCGTGCACACGTGCCTCCATGGCTCCTCGTCCCCGGTCCCAGCATAAAGGACGAATCATGGACTCCATCCTGCGGTTCCTCAGCCCTGCCTGGGGCATTGTTCTCTCCGTGTGTTCCTTGTGGGACGTGATCGTTGCTGTGGGCAATCTCCACAGTAATTCACTCCCGAACTCCCCACTCGACAGCGAGGGAACAGAGGAGCAGAAAAGCTACTTGAGTTAACCGAGAGTCACAAAGCAGGTCAGTGGCCATTGCCGGGGGCTGGAAGCAGTTTCTCCTGGTGCCCCGTCCAATGTGCTTTTTCCCTGGTCCCCTTCAAGGGAGTCAAGGCCAGCCTGCCAGGGAAACTGGTTTTACAGAAGGACCTGGATGGGATTGTGTGTATGGCAGGAGGTGGGTGGTGGTGATGGTGAACAGCTCAGATACATGGAGTGGCTGGGTGGGAAATTGTGCAAGCAATACCATGAGCACGGCTTGACAAACGCTCCCCCAGAAGACCAAATAGGAAATATTTTAGACTTGGATAGGCTAAGAGGCAAACTTGAAGATATTACATAGGTACTTATATAACCATTTAAACATATAACTATTAAAAAAATTTTAAATCATTAAGTGAGATTGACTCACAGGCCAGTCCCTGTTTTGGAGGATATGAGCATCAAAACAAATCTGAATTTATGGAACCAGAAACTGGAGCAAAGGGGACTTCCCTGGAGGTCCAGTGGTTAAGATTCCATGTTTCCAATGCAAGGGGTGCAAGTTCGATCCCTGGTCGGGGAACTAAATTTCCACATGCCACAAGGCCAAAAAGAAAGAAACCGGAGCAGAGACAACAGGGTCACAGGAGCTGATGGAAGAGAGATGGAAACAGGAAACCAAGAGCAAGTGTAGGTGTTGCGTGAGAAGGGGCAGAACAATAGTCACAAATTGGTTTTCAGAGATGCAGCGTCGGGTCCCGGGTATAGGAAGGTCTATCACAGAGCATTGTCATAGGAGGGGCTGCATCCCAGGAGCACAAGATGGAGGCAAATTCCCAGCAAGGGCATTGTTAAGGGTCAGGAGCCCACCGCTTCATCTTACCATCAGTGGGAACCACACCTTGTCTGACCCCAGTGCCATGGTATCATGAAATTAAAAGATGACTGCTCCTTGGAAGGAAAACTGTGACAAACCTGGACAGTGTATTTAAAAGCAGAGACATCACTCTGCCAACAAAGATACATATAGTCAAAGCCATGGTTTTTCCAGTAGACACATACAGATATGAGATTTGGATCATAAAGAAGGCTGAACACCAAAGAATTGATGCTTTTGAACTGTGGTGTTAGAGAAGAATCTTGAGAGTCCTTTGGGCTGCAAGGAGATCCAACCAGTCCATCCTAAAGAAAATCAACCCTGAATATTTATTGGAAGGACTGATGCTGAAACCAAAACTCCAATACTTTGACCACCTGATGCAAAGAGCTGACTGACTGGAAAAGACCCTGATGCTGGGAAGGATTGAGGGGAGGAGGAGAAGGAAGCAACAGAGAAAGAGATGGTTGGATGGCATCACTGATTCAATGAACATGAATGTGAGCAAACTCTGGGAGATGATGAAGGACTAGAAGCCGGGCATGGTGCCGTCCAAAGGGTCACAAAGAATTGGATGTGACTGGGTGACTGAATAGCAACAACGATACCGTGGTCCAGTTCCCAGATGAGTGCCCAGGCCTGCAGTCTCTGCCCACTGCCTTGTTTGGTCACCATATGAGCCACACGCATGTGGTTCACACCCCAGGGCACCTTCCCCTGCTACACTGCCCCCTTCCCCTTAACCTCCTCCCCATGGCATCACCTGGAGGCTCCTGTGACCAACTGTCTTAGGAGGAAAGGGTTTGGTCTTGGCTAATATATTGTTCTGTAGGATCATAACCCTGTGGAAAGCTGATGATGAAAGACAGTGGGGGAGAGAGATTCCCACGTACATCTTTGAGCTGAAATTTTTTGTGAAGTCACTGGGAGGACAAATCTACATAGATTAACGCAACCGCCAGCACTACAAAGCATGCTCCAGGAGGGCAGGAGGTTAGTGTTTTGTTCACCATTTTATTCATACCTGACCTTAGGTATTCTTTACTTAAATATTCTTTCCTTAATTATTTTTTAAAGTTTATTTAGCTGTGCCTGGTCTTAACTGTGGCACGTGGGATCTTTAGTTGTGGCCCTGACCTGGGATGGAACTGGGCCCCCTGCTTTGGGAGCAGGAATCTTAGCCACTGGACCACCCGGGAAGTCTGTGTATGCATGCTGAGTCACTTCAGTTGAGTCCACCTCTTTGTGATTCTTTGTGACAGCGGACTGTGGCCCGCCAGTCTCCTCTGTCCATCAGATTCTCCAAGTGTGAATATTGGAGTAGGTTGCCGTTTTCTTCTCCAGGGGATCTTCCCGACTCAGGAATCGAACCTGCATCTTGTATGTCTCCTGCATTGGCAGGCAAGTTCTTTACCACTAGTGCCACCTGGGAAGCCCACAGGGAAGTTTTCTTGACTTAACGATGGTCAAGGGCTTAAAAAGAGTTTAAGACTGAGGATTGATAACAAAGAGGAGGGAGGAAGAGACTTGTGGGTAGCCCTTTCAGAGTGGATATTGAGTGTAAAGGTGTGGGTGGGGTCTAGGAACGTTCACCAAAAGTCTGTCTATGTCAGATAGGTTCCTGATAGCCAAGTGGACAAGGTGGTCCATCCCATGGACATCACACAGCCTCCTCCTCCAGCTTCCCCAGTGTCTGCTCATGAACCACTTGGGCACGGTGGCAGGAATGGGGGTGGTTAACCTTCTAATTTAATTTTCAGCCTCCAGGACATCAAGTCAAGATTATGAATGAAACAGGAAAAATGATAGAGCATAGAAAAAAAAAAAAAGCTGACTAGTGACATATTGCTAAGCATGCCCCTGTTCATAAAGAGGTCACTGCATTAGATGGAGTGTGATCTTATTATTTCTGCTATGGTTTCTGCTTGGAAGTTTAGATATGGAAATGGGAGTGTGTACAGATACGAAGTCTCCAGAGGTGTGGACTGCGGGGCACCGAATGGATTTTGCTCCTTCATCACTCATTAAACTCCTTCAAAGGATGCCTTCCTGTAAGGCAGAAAGGAGAAAGCTAAAATGACATTTCCCAACTCCTTTGCTGCCAGGTTCTAGATATGACCTAGGTTTTTGCTCATTCAGATTCTCCTGCTCAACTCTCAGTACAGAAGGGGAGTGCTGAGGAGACATCCTGACGTGGGGTATCTATTTTGCAGCTGAGGATGGCATGGGGACCATGAGACTTCACTCAGTAGCTTCCTGGTTTGACAGCTTCTTATCATCATGAGCGCTTCTTTCTTCCTCATGGAAGAGGCAGAGAGGTTCTAGGGCCAACACTATTTCTGGATTCTCAGACTACAGCCCACTACTTCAATTTTTCCAGCTATTTTTCAAACCACCTAATTTTGTTATTGTTCATTCTCCAAGTCCTGTCTGACTCTTTGAACCCCATTGGCCTAATATCTCATAATGAACGCTTGCTTTCTCATACAAGTTAGAGTGGATTCTATTGTCTGCAACTGAATCATGATCCCAGAATCTCCCCCAACAAGTATCTCTAGGACACTCGCAAGCCCACAGGGGACACCCCAAACCCCTAATTTCCTAGAAGCTAAGTATCCTAGAAACTCCAAGTTCAGATGGCTAAAACATGACACTTCTGAACCCGCCTAGCATGACTGAGGAAGCTGCCAGGAAGGGAGTTGAATAAAGAGCTCCCAAACGTGAAGAAAGCTGATTGCCGAAGAATCGATGCTTTTGAACTGTGGTGTTGGAGAAGACTCTTGAGAGTCCCTTGTACCGCAAGGAGATCCAACCAGTCCATTCTAAGGGAGATCGATCCTGGGTGTTCATTGGAAGGACTGATGCTAAAGCTGAAACTGCAATACTTTGGCCACCTCATGCGAAGAGTTGACTCACTGGAAAAGACTCTGATGCTGGGAAAGGTTGGGGGCGGGAGGAGAAGGGGACGACCGAGAATGAGATGGTTGGATGGCATCAACGACTCTGTGGACATGAGTTTGAGTGAACTCCGGGAGTTGGTGATAGATAGGGAGGCCTGGGGTGCTATGATTCATGGGGTCGTGGAAAGTCGGACACGACTGAGCGACTGAACTGAACTGAACTGAATGTCAAATGTTTATTCTGTGCCAAGCCCTGTACAAGCTCTTCAGTATAGCCTCATTCATCCCCACAACCACATTCCTTTGAATCACTCAGGAGGATTGAAGAAATTTCTCAAGGTCAATTGAGATTGTGATGCAGTTGCTAAGAGCCAAACATAAATCAGGTTGCCTCCAATACTGCTCCGAGAACAGTCATCCCCATTTTAAGTATTCAAATTAAGGGCAAAAAAGTATGCTCATATTTTTTTCCAGGGCCATAAAAATCTATATTTTAAAAACATTTATTTTGGAATAATTTTAGAAAAGTTGCAAAAAGAGCACAAAGTTCCCATATATCCTTCATCTGATCTCATCTGAGCTCACGTCTTATGTCACATGGGAAATTTTTCAAAACCAAGACACTAACACTGGCCCAGTATTATTAACAGGGCTACAGACTTCATTTGCATTTCATCAGGTGTGCAGCCAATGTCCTCTGACTATTCCAGGATTCAATCCAGGCTACCACCTTCCACTTGGCTTCCTTTTTTAAATTTTACTTTTCTTTTTGTCATCTCGTCAGCTTATTCCAAAGCAAAGGGGCCTCAATTATTTGCACGTGCTCAAGGATGGGAAAAATGTACCCTCCAAGTGAGAGAGGCCATGCAACAGGACAATTTGGAACAATTACCCTTGATGTCCATGGGGAGAGGAGCCCTCCTGTTAGAAATTGGCAGCAGAAGCCACGATGGAGACCACGCGGGAGCCGGAAGCAGGTACTAGGATGCATGAGTAAGGGCAATGGCCATACCAGTGATGGAGGCTTTGAGCAAGTGGCCCATCTCAATGTGTAATTGGGGGAAGCAGGGTGGAGAAAGGTCATGGCAGGAGCGGTTGGAGCCAGGGTTGGCGAGACGGTGACAGAAGGGGCCAAGGCCAAGTAGTGAATAATGTCCTCACCAAGGGGTTTCCATGAAAGATGATGAATCTCTCCAATTAAACATGTCACGGCTGGGCTTGGAAGCCACAGATGAAAACAAAGGTAAGATAATTACTTCCATAGCATGCCTGGTTGTGGGAAAAAGAAAAAAAAAAAGCATAGTCATAAAAATGAGTTAATCACCCAGCCAGGAGTAGGAGAGAGAGTTCTGTAAAGGTTTAGAAACCATGTGTGTGTTTAATGTAACTTTCACAGTGGGTTAGATTCCCCCAAAGGTGTGAAATTAAAACAAAAGAGACTGAATCTCGTTTTCCCACCGAATCAGTGTTTTAACGCTGAAGCTTCTGACCCAAGATTGGAAGCCGCTGTTGTAGAAATAAACATGTATAGCATGATTAATTACCATATATGATGCCCAGCATAATATTCCATTATGCAAATCAAAGCTTCTTAAAATCATGAACGCCATGATCAATTCTATACTCACCTAAGGGACAAAGGATATGCTTTATTTTTTTGAGAACGAATTAGGAGATTAAGAGAGAGGGGCTTCTATATATCTGGCCCCATGATTGTAAGGGTTTGTTCAAGGGTATGTGGCCAGGGCTTCCCTGGTGGCTCAGTGGTAAAGAATCTGCCTGCCAGTGCAGGAGACATGAGTTCGATCCCTGGCCCAGGAAGATCCCACATGCCTCAGGGTAACAAAGCCCACGTGCCACAACTACTGAGCCTGCATTCTAGAGGCCACAAGCTGCAACTGCTGAAGCCAGGGCTCTGTGGCAAGAGAAGCCACGCGATGAGAAGCCCATGCACCACAACCAGAGAGTAGCCTGTGCAGCTGCGAATGCTCAGCATAGCCAAAAAAGAGAAAAAAGAGGTATATGGCCTTACTCTGAGACTTTAGCTGGTGGGTCCTGAGATGCCTGGTGGATTCGCATCTTTCAGTTCGAAGTTCCTTGTAGCAAACAAACCTTGTGCTTGTCGGAGTCTGACGGTGAAAAGCCATCCTGTCTTTTGTCACTAGTCGCCGTTCAACAAGGGTGACCTGTGGCCACCAAGGACCCCCTCCGAACAGAACAGACATTCCATTCTTTGATCTTTGTCTGCAGAGCTGCTCTACCAAGTCAAAAACTCAGATGTAGAGTGCAGGGAGCTATCCCCAATGTCTTATAATAACCTATCATATGGAAAAGAACCTAAAAAAGAATATATATATACATACATATATATATATAAAGAATCACTGTGGTACCCTTGAAACTAACACAGCATTATAATGCAACTATATTTCAGTAAACATTTTTTAAAAAGAAGAAAATAAATTTAAAGTAAAGCATGTTAAGATCAGGGTGAACCTCAGAGAGTGATTTCAACAAACCCTAGGGTATGTGCTGTGGAACCTGGTCCTGAATCTAGAAAGTTCTAGGTCTTTCTCATTCACTGTCTGGATGCCGCTTAGGTTAAGGAAGAGTCTAGAACCTGGTTCTACCTTTTCCTTGCTGGTTTCTTAAGACTCTTCCTGGAACCTGGGCTCAGGATTGCCCTTATCCTGATTCTAAAAATGTGTCCTCTGCCTGCAGCTTCCAATGTGCTGTGGGTTAGGAAACCAGATCTCGGAGCCTAAGAACTGTTTGTTAAACCAGCTGTCACAATGGGGCTCCGATCTACGGGGTTGGGAGCAGTGTTAGAAGAAACCTTGTGTTAGCTCATTGTGCCTGGATCTGTTTGGGGCCATTTCTCTTCTAAGCATGCATTTTGGAATTTCTAAAATTTGCTTGGCCTGTCCCCACCCCTGGCCCTGTGACCCAGGAGGTCTGGGGAGATGCAGGCAGAGCTTTAGAAGATGCTTCCCAGCTGATGCAATGCTCACGCTGGACTGAGAGATGCTATTGCCTTGACCCCAACCCCTGCATAAACCAGGCCGTCGTTCTGCCCGGAAATCAGGGTTCATCCCTCAGTCAGCCTTGGCTGCACGGCATCTTTCTCCTTATAACCTTTTCAGACACACCCCTTAATCTCAGAAAAAGAAACCTGCAAACCACACAACGCTTCATAGACCAAAATAGAGATTTTTATTTCCAAATATAAGGCAGGTACATTGTAGGAAACGTAAACAACCTCCAAAACGTCGAGCCATCTGAGAGCACGGTTCCAGCTTGAACCACAGGAAGGGGACAGAAGCTGCATGCGACTTTGAAACAGAACACAGAGGAGAAATTCCAAGGGCCCGGGAGTCCCTTCCGGCCCCCAGCAGGGAAGGCAGGGGAGGCTCTCGGCTGCTTTTGGACTTGATATGAACCGAGATAAGACACACATGTTCCAAGGCAGTCACTGGGCTCCCCCTCTGCTTGCCTTCCCAGAACGCTGAATTTGTTACAAATGCGTGTTTCACCAGCACAAATAGTATGACAGGAGTGAATACGGTCCCCGTGCCTACTGTTTACATAGTAGGACATTTTACACAATGATAAAAAAGTTATTTTTCTTTTGACGACAAAACCCACGGACACAGCATCTACACACACACACACACACACACAGCATCTACACACACACACACCCTGAACACACACACACACACACACACACACACCCCACTGTGTCCTCACCTGGCTCGCCCAGCCTTAACCAGACCAGTCCAGCCACATGAATAGCTAGTCGGTACTAGGCTACTGTCACCGCGTTTCAAGGGCAAGGATGGCCTGATTTTTGCCTCTGTGGACTTGACTGATGGTAGACAGACTGCAGGAAGGTGGGGTTCTGGGGAGGTGTGGGACCCTCTGGTTCCCTGGGAGAGGGGGACAAGAGAAACTAACAAATCTATCAGGCTCATGTGTTTTGGGATGAGAGGGTTGGTCTTCTGGACTTGAAATGGGCGGGTGGGGGACAGTGATCTCTCCAAAGCTCGTACTAGAAACTTGCTATTTTTCCTGCTTCTGTCATCTCAGGCGCTCAACATATCCTATGAACAGCCACTGGTTTCTTCCTTCCTTCCTTTGGATCCCGGATACATTTTTTTAAAAATTAGCCAATCCATTTACTGGTTAAAAATAGATTGTATGCTCAATAAACAGGTTATTTCTACCCCTACAATGACCGTGAATACACTCAAATCTCGCCTAAAACCTTTCCTGGAAGAAAACATGGAATGAGTATACATAAGCAAATGAGAAGAATCAAAGCTGATCCTTCCTCAGAGGAGTCCTACAAAATCAAACATAACTGAAAAGAGAACGCAGAGCTAGTCATCCCTCACCCACATACATGGAGATCATAAATGTCTTAAGAAATAGTGGCTGAGCGCGGAAAAATGGACAGAAGCCAGCATTCTCAAGCTGTTCGATGATTATTTCCTGTTGCTTTTTTTTAGCCTCTTTGAACATCACAAGTTTCTAATAGACACAGAGACACACAGAGTAAGATAGAAATGGGCAAACTAGGCCCCAGTGAATGAAGGCCTCCTCCCCGAGCAGGTGGTGTGCCAGCCCAATAAAAAGAGAAGGCATGTTTCCAAACCAGCCTCAGGGAGTTTTTCAGAAGGCAGAGACCTCAGGGGTCAGCTGACCTCCCCTTTGTGTGGAGGCCAGCCGGTGGCTCCCCTTTAGAGGCATAAAATGCTGGAATCAAGGGATACGTCCTGGGTCCAGCGTGGTCCCAGAGACCAGAGGGTCTGGTCCCAGAGACCACAGGCTGGTGGATCTGTTGTCTACAAGCCCAGGGCAGGAAACAAGGGCTGCGCCTCTGTGCTTCTGGGTGAAGAGGAGTGTGTAGAACACACCCATTCCCGTCTCCCACACACACATGTACACACACATACCATGTTCACACTAAACTTCTCTGTCCATTTCGTTCTCACTCATGAAACTTCTAGAACATGCAAGGCTGCTGTTTTTGCAGAGAAAACGCCTCTTCCTTCCCTCCAGTAGAAGGAGTCAGCCCTACAGGCAACCACAGACCAAAGCCAACTCTGCCCTCCAGCTGCCCTGCAGAGGTGGTCTGTTTCTATTTTTCCAGGAAAGGGAAGCACCCTGCCTCCATCTCCCGGCATGTCACTCTGGTGTTGCCAGCTCCCTGGGGGAGTGGGCATCAGAAAGAAGTAATGCTCTGGGACATTACCCTCAACTAGCCACCGTGAACACATGCTCAGTTGTGTCTGACTCTTTGCGACCCCATGGACTGCCGCCCACCAGGCTCCTCTGTCCATGGGTATTCCCAGGCAAGAATACTGGAGTGGGTCGCCATTATCTTCTCAGGGGACCTTCCCATCCCAGGGATTGAACCTGCGTCTCCTGCATTGGTGGATGGATTCATTATCGTTGAGCCACCTGGGAGGCCCTTCAACTAGCTAACCGGCTGCCAAAGCTGCAGCAACCCGGGCCTGCCAAGGAAGGAAAAGCAGCTGAGGCCGAAGAGAAGCCTGGAGCCCATCATCCATGACGCAAGCCCCAACTTGCCCACTCGCCCACCAGCTGGTTGCTGTTGGGCAGGCTGCTAACCCTCTCTGTGCTCTGGTTTCATCAGCTGAAAACAAGACCAGGATTTCATGTCATGGGCTTTCGGAAGAAGTCAGGGTCCCCTTGCAGGCCCTGTTTGTTTCTTCCCTCTCATTTCCATCAGAACAGGAAGAAGGGCTGCCTCCCTGAGCTCTGGTTGCCGAGCTTAGAAGTAAACTTTCCTGAAAGGAAGCCTGGGGCCTTTTGGGAAAACTGAGGTCCCTCTGTAGGATTCCTGGCCCCAGTCTGGACAAGGTGCTTGGGTACCAACCTGTAAGCAGCTGTTCCGTTACCATGACAAGCAAAAGGCAGCCACTGGAGGACACTGAATAGGCTGACTGTTCTCGAAGGCTCTGGGTGCTCTGCCTGAAGATGTTTTTAGATGGTGAGTTTTGTCTTTTTAATTTCTTAAAAAAAATGATTTCTACTTTTTCTCACTTTGACAAATAGGAGGCCTTTCTCTTATAATTGAAACTGAGAAATGATGCTCTAAGTCTTTTGAATCTGCCCCTCTGCTGGAGGCGCCATGGGCTCTGTCAGGTGGATGCTGGGAGCCACCTGGACTGTGTGTCCTCCCATGTTCTCTTTTGGGGGCTTAGCCGGAAAATGGTGGGGGGGTGCCTGGAAAAGCTCAGAAAGCTTCTCTTTTCAGGATCTGTGCCCAGGAGTAACTCATGTTCCAAAAGAAATTAAAGCAACTATAATTTTCCTGGGCTGAATTCAAACACAAAAGTGTTAAAAAGCTTATCCCTGGGACTACACAGACAGGATGGGGTGGGGGGTAGGGGGACTGCCTTTGCACACACTCTGGTCAAGAAGGGCACTTGATTTATTTGCAAGAAAGTGGGTCTAGAAGTGTCCTGAGTATGGAGGGAAAAGCTATGATAGCTCGCAAAGGGGGAGGGACTCGAAGGACTCAGGGACCCCCATCACCTGGGGAGGCAGGTCGGGACAGTGTTGGTAAGGTCATTCTCACCCCTCAATGATGAATGCCCCTGAGTTCTGCTGACAGAGTATGAAACCAAGACACAGAGGGTCAAGATGACTAGGGCAGAGATACCTAAGTGATACCCCAATCCACTCAACCCCTCCTTCTTGCTAAGAGACGCCCGTTTTGTTGGGGGAATGTGTTTCCAGACTCCTTGCAGATGTCAAGGAACCATGTCACATGGTTCAGCAATGTCTGGATGGGGCTTCTGGGAAAGCTCCTGAAAATTTTCTAGCCAGCTCGTTCCCCTTCTTCCAACTGGAATCCAGATGAAAAATCTGGAAGTAGAGCAAGCATCTTGGGCCATGAGGTAATAATAAGGAAAAGAAAAGAGAGCCTCAGAAACCTTGTTTCCGATATCCTTGAACTGAGGAAATGATGCCAACAGCTGCCCAGCTCTTGACTTCTCAGGATTAGGGATGAGCAATATCCCCTGATTTAAGTGCAAGTTGGTAGAAGAGGAGTTTCTGACATTTGTGGCTGACTCTAGAGATTCTGCCTCAAGACAGAAGCCCACCATCATCTTCCCAGAATATCTAACATTGCAAGTAGGGATGGGATGTTCCAGGGTTAATTTCTCCTTTACCAGGGGCTGCTGGGTGGTGGCAGGTGACTCAGCAAAGGTCACAAGCTGAGTTCCAGCTGCACCTTGCTTAGCACTGAGTAGGGTCACTCTGTCACCCAGTGGGTGCAGAGATCTATGTCCACCTCTTGAACGAATTCTCTGAATTCACTGGGTAAGCAGGAGCTGTCAGGACCTCAGTTTTCTCATCTGTAAAATGGGCAAAAAGTTGGACCAAGACAGTCAATACAAACACTGGCAATTTAGCATTTCCTACTCCATCTGCTTTTTTGAAAAGTCCTGTGTGATAATTCAGCCCATTACCTACTTTCTGGGGTTAGTTTGTCTCCCCTAGGGGCTAGACTAAAGGGAAGTGACTGGGGACACCTTAATTTTAAAATTAAAAAGGAGGCCAGAATCGAGAGTTTTCTGAGGGGACTAGGATCAGGTACAAGGATGTCAAACAGGTTTTTCTCACATGACAAACGTGAGTGACTGGCAGCAGCTGCCTGGTCTGGTTTTGAGAAGGGCTGTGAAGTCCTGTGAAGTCCCTGGGGACGGGAAGGGCTTGGTGGTCTGATGTTTGCTGTGGATGCAGCCGTGGGCGTAGGTGCCCATGTATTTCATGCTGAACCTGTGCCCACCGCTCACAGCCTCATCCCCTCTCCTCTGTTGCTGACCCAGACAGGTGACAATCCTATTGGAGTGAGAGGAACACGAGGAGCCCTGACTCCAGTAGCTGAGTTCCTGTGAGAGAAGGAATCAGGGCTCAATCCTGATGGGCCAGGGATGCAAGAGGCTTGCTGGAGGTCACTGTGCTGTCCCGAGTGGGACACACATATAACAGACCCTCAAAGGAAGCCACGGATTCACAGGGCAGGCAGGGGCCTCTCCCCGCCCCACCCGCACCCCGGGACAAGGCCACCCTGGGGGCAGGGAGTCCCGCATCAGGGGATCGAGAGACAGCTAAGGAGGGTGACGGCAGCTTTGATCAGGCTCCCCTGTCTTCCTGTCTTCCTTCCCTCCCTCCCCTTCTTCTTCATCTTCCTCGTCTCTCTCTCCCTTCCTCTCCCCCTGTCTGTCTCTTACACACATTGCACGTGTGTGCGCACACTCAGACCCACAGACACACACCACTGGGCTGGGCAGTGAACCTGACACATCTTACCACCTCTCATCCTCTGGGGGACAGAGAAAAATAAACCCCCAAAGATCCCACCACGACACCCTTCTCAAAAGGCACATGAAAGCTCTTCGAGGTTGGTCCTCAGGAAGCTAGAACATCATAAAATTCATAATTATCTGCACCTACATTTAAGCAAAAGAGATGACACTTGAGAAGCACCAGTACACGATGGTTATGTCATATCAAACTGTCTTTATATGAAAGTAATGAAAATATCAATTCTCTTTTAAAAAAAAAGTTATGCAAACAAGCTCTATGGTATCAAAGTTTAAAAAATATAAGTTCATCCCCCCCCGCCAGCCCACACATTACAGATTCTCCCTCCCTGACACGTAGGACACGTGACCCAACTGAATTCATGTCACTCGAGCCTGTTCGAAGTTACAGATTTGGTGGGGCGTGGCAGTGAGCCAGGCAACATCCAGAGGCAGCAGTGACCAGGATCGGCTCTGGCCTTGGCTGCCGCCGCTGTGTGGCTCTGGGTAAATTACTTCCCCCCTCTGGGCCTCCGTCTGTGTGGAAATGTTCGGAGGCCCCACCACAGCGCTGACCTTCTCAGGCTGGACTGACACAACCCAGAGAGGATCTGGGCTCAGCTGCCTGGGCCCGAGGTCTTGGTTCACGCAGCCCCAGATTTTCCAGGAAAGCCATCACCCGTGAAGAATCGCTTTGTGGCTTGGTCTCTCTCTAAATATCTGGAGGAAAGCTCGCTTTCTACGTCAGCCTGGAGGTCTCCTCTCTGCAACCCTGTTTTCCTGCCCCGTGAGTGTCCAGCTTTTCCCAGTTACAGGGAGGCCTGGGTCACTGCACCGAGAACCCTGACCAGGCTGGGCTTGCAAAGCCCAGAGGGCAGTGTGGGGGTGGGGGCACAGGGCTGGGGGTCTGGACCCTCCAGGGTCTTCAGTTTCCCCTCTGTTTAAAGACCTTTCTGGGTCTGTAACACTGATTTCAAAGGCCTGATAAAAAGTGGGCACTAAGCATTTTTCTAAAAAGGAAACTTTAGTGTTGATTTGGGGAAAATAGGATCCAGTGATGAAACACTTAGGAACCGTTCCAGAATTCCCTGGGGAGGAAGGGATGTATTGGGTTGGCCCAAAAGTTCATTCGGGTTTTTCCATAAGATGTTACAGACAACCCAAACGAACTTTTTGGCCAATTCAATATTTCCAGTCTCAAGGCCCAGGTGGCTCATGGGCCCGACGGCCAAGCGCTCGCAGAGAGGGCTTGGTTTGGGGCATCTGGACCCTGGGTCCTTGTGGTCATCTGTGTGGGATATTCGTGGCCCAGAGGGCCCAGCTCTCCCCAAAGTCCCTGCTGGGAGGAGGAGAGAGCCCTCCAGACTGGCTGAGCTCTGCGGATGACCCCTCCTCTCTGTCTTGGACCCCCGATCTCTGGTCCCTGGTGGGTCAGATGCTTCCCTCTGTCCCTTCAGCTGGAGCTGTAGATGGTGAAAAACTCAGCCTCGGCGCAACGGAGATAACACATCTTTCTGGCACTGTCAGACACTTGGGTGCTACACACAGTGTGCTTTTCCTTCCGCGTGGGAATCAACAATAAGCTCCTTCTCCTTCGTTTTCTCTCTGAGCAGAGCAGAGAACATGGGCAGCATGACCTAACCATGCCCTGAAGACTCAGACCATGGACCTTTCTCACTGGTCTAGGCTATTTGAGCTCCCTGAGGTCCCCCTTCTGCTGTGCTTTTCTTAGCTCTGGGTCTGCTCTTTGGAGTTCTTCTTCTCTTCACTAATTTCACTGTCACTTCCCATTTTTCACTGCTGCTCCTGGACCAGCCCGGAGTCAACCCTTTCCCTGCTTCTCACCCACAGCATCCAGTCTGCGGTCACTCTGAAGTCTAGATGAGCATGGCTGTTCTGTCTAGACCAAGAGTCACTGGGCTCTGAGTGAGGGCCAGCATTGCTCTTCTGTGTCGACGGCTCAGAGTCCTCTTCATGAACATCTGGATGTGGGGCTTGGTTTCTGGATAGGAGATAGCCTTACAAGCGACACGTTCTTATCCCTGCTTTCCAGGGCTGACTGCAGACCAAAGTCCAAAATGCTACAAGATCCCGCCGGACAGAAACACTGCTGGGAATTTTCCCAATGACAAAGAGAGGTCATATGTGAAATGATACATACTGAGCATTTACATACAGAGCATATAAAAAATGGCTATGCATTATCCCCTAAGTCACACGCAGTACACCTTTAGTATAGATAGACTGAGCCAACACTGTATAAAAAGGTAATTTTGTTCTGGGAACACCGATGTAGTATTTACATGGATGCAGCCCAGTGGGCTCTGGCCTGCCTCTGTTTCCAGGCCCCCCAGCATCCTCCAGAGGAGGCTGGGGCTGCTGGAAGTTTGGAGAAGAGCGTCCCCGGGTTGGGGGAAGGGGGCTAGGTGGGCGGGGGGCCGTCGTAGCGGAGCATGAGCATGAAGGAGCGGGCGAAGTTGTTGGCCAGGAAGCAGCTGCGGCTCTCTTCCCCGACCGGGAGCAGGAAGAGCAGCAGCAGGAAGAGCAGCAGCAGCAGCTGCAGGGGGAGCGCCACGCAGCACACCTTCCGGCAGAGAGAGCCGAGCCCTCGCCACCGCGCGGTCTGCAAAACCAAAGTGGAAGAGGTGAGCGGGCTCGGGGCTGGGGGCTCGGGGCTGGGGGCTCGGGGCTCGGCACGGGAGGGGAGGGGAGGGGACTGGCTCCGGGCTGACTCTCCAACTGCAGCCAGCCTCAGTCTTCCCATCTGTGAAGTGGGGCTAATGTCCGTTCTCCCAGAAACAAAGGTTTCTAGTTTTCTCAAACCACTCAAGGCAAGAGAGGAAGAGGATAAAACAGTTACAGGCTTTGTCTGTTGTCACATAAATCTTTGCCTGGTTTATAAGAATCCTGAGTGTGAATCTGAAGAAGGTCATTCAACCTCACTAAACTTCAGATTTCTCCTCTATAAATAGGAGGAATAATGGTACCTACCTGACAGAGTTGTAGTGAGGATTCAATGAAACCGAACCTGGCACATACTAGGGACTCAAAGCTGCTGCTGTTATTATTATGCATCATTACTATAGTCACCATCTTTGGTGTATGTGTTTGGCCAATGGGGTGAAACTACCACCTCCGGGGTTATGACTAAAGACGTCTATGTCAGAATCCCTCAAGACCAGGCAAGACCATACAGCAGCCCTGCAGGGCCCCAGTTGGCCTCGGATAGCCAGTGCCCCTCTGGGCTCACCATGTGCCCCAATGCAGAGCCCTCCTCTTCCCAGGAAAAAGAGGGTGCTGGTGAAAGGAGGCTGTCCCCTCATCTGTTACACAAGACACATTCAAGGGGGGAACGGTCAGCTCTTAACACAAGTGTTTGAAAAAATAACAATAAAAGAAAACAAAAATCACTGCCACTGTCTAAGTCATGGTCACGGCCATCACCACCGTAATCACCGTTACGATCGCCATGACCAGCACCAGCACCATCACCGTCGCTGCCAGCAGGCTCATCGCTGTGTTCTCCGCCATCACTTTCTTCATCTTCTTTTCCTCTCCCTCTTTCTTCTTTTCCTCCCTCTCCTTGATCCTCATCATCCTCTTCATCATCAACACCCTCACACGTCCAAATACCTAACGGGCTTCTTTGTGGCAACATCCATGAAAGCAGCCAAAGGATATTTCCCAAATTCTCAAGGGACTGGCTGAGTTGCAGTTTCATGGGAGTGCAGGGCCAAGAGCTGGCCGCTCAATAAAGTGGAGGCCCTACCGTCAAGGGACAGCATGGTGCAGGGCAGGGGCCCAGCTCTCGGGAGCTTGGCCATCTAGGCTCCAGTGCAGACTGTCCCACAATCACTATGTGCCTTTGGGCAAGTCAATAACTTCTCTGAGCCTCAGTTTCCTTCTCTGCAAGATGGGGATAAAACACCTACCTCTATTTTCCAGGTTTTGGCGAGGACTCAAAGCAAAGTATAATTATACACCAATTAAAAAGTATATATGATCTTATGACTACTAGCTCCGTGAGGAACCAAAGACTCATTTTCCAGGGTACCAAGTGAAGTGATGTGGAGGGTGATGCTGGTGACGGCCGTGGGGATGGGGTGTTGATCCTGGTGAGGTGGGTGATACTGATGACTGCCGTGGGGATGGGGATGTTGATCATGGTGGGGAGGGTGATGCTGGTGATGCCATGGGGATGGGGATGTTGATCCTGGTGAGGTGGCTGATGCTGGTGACGGCCGTGGGGATGGGGACGTTGATCGTGGTGGGGAGAGTGATGCTGGTGACGGCCGTGGGGATGGGGATGGGGATGTTGATCCTGGCGAGGTGGCTGATGCTGGTGACGGCCGTGGGGATGGGGTGTTGCTCCTGGTGGGGAGGGTGATGCTGGTGATGGCCGTGGGAATGGGGATGTTGATCCTGGTGAGGTGGCTGATGCTGGTGACGGCCGTGGGGATGGGGATAGGGATGTGGATCGTGGTGGGGAGGACGATAATGACGGTGACGACAGTGACTGTGAGGGTGATGATGGTACGTGTGCTGACATATCAGTGTGGCGAGCATGATGATACTGATGGTGCTGATGCTGATGAGAATGATGATGAGGATAGTGATGGGGATACTGGTGAGGATGACGGCAGTGATGATGGTGCCGGTGGTGGTGGTGGGCAGGATGGTAATAGGAAATACGCAGGTGTCCTGGGATGGTCTGACCTGAGCACTTCTGTCTCTCTCCCTCATGTCTGAATGATCTCACCCACTCTCCTGGCCCAGCTATCTCCTCCAGGTTGATAACACTTGACCCTATGCCTCCAGCTTCGGGTGTTCTCACTCACCAAAGGTCCCAGACACTGATTTTGTAAAAAAAAACAAACAGACTTTCTATAACCCACACAATGGAGAAGCACTCCTGGCTGGGTTTATCTCAGCAGTGACTTCAAGAGTGTGTATGTATGTGTGTGTGTAATAAGTAATTTAAACAGCTGAATGATGTCCACAGTGGAGACAGACTTTCCCATAGCTGCCAGGTGGGGTCAGACCTGGCTGCTAAGTGCTCTTGATCCTCCCCCAAAGGGGCTCACCTACTGATGCCTTAGTCTATGAGTGCTCTAACTTGACTGCTTGACATTTCATGCTGACTTGCCCGACTCCAAATCTCTGACCCACCCAGGAGAGCGAAAGAGGGTGAGACGTAGGTACACCCTAACCTAGGTTCACACTACAGTTGAAAGCCTGTAATTAATGGTCTCCCCAGTGGAGGTGGACTTCCCAGGTGGCGCTAGTGGTAAAGAACCTGCCTGCCAATGCAGGAGATGTAAGAGACAAGGGTTCAATCCCTGGGTCGGGAAGATCCCCTGGAGAAGGAAATGGCAACCCACTCCAGTATTCTTGCCTGGAGAATCCCGTGGACAGAGAGGAGCCTGGCGGGCTACAGTCCATGGGGTCGCAAAGCGTCAGACACGACTGAAGTGACTTAGCAGTCAGTGGAGATCTGTGTCTAAGGGTCCTGTTTCTGTTTGCCTCTCCATGCTCAGAGCTGCTATCTTGCTTATGTGAGGATTTGTGCCTTGGCCACAATCCTCTGGGGCAAATGTCTTTGAAGGTCCAAAGTTCTCCTGCATTTACAAGTGTTGACAAGGAGTGGTCTTTTTCAAGGACTCCTGCTGCCTGCCACGTGTCTGTTCACTGAGACCTCACATCTTCAGTTTGAGGGGCCTGGATTCTAAAATCCCCTTTAAAATAGGAGGCACATTTTAATAGTATTGTCACATGCTTAGAAAACACATATGTGCATGCACACACAGACACAGTCATACACAGACACACACACACATAGGCACGAACTACTCTCTAGGAAGCCAACAAAGAAATTGACAACCTCAGCTCTTCACAGATCTGGGAGCTTCTCTGTGCCTGAGTTTCCCCATAGAAAGTACCATGTGTATTCTGTGCAGCTATAACTATCCACAGAGAGAAGGGGCTGAAACTTCCCTGGGGGTCCAGTGGTTAAGAATCTTCCTTCTAATGCAGCGGGATGTGGTCCAATCCCTGGTCAGGGAACTAGGATCTCACACACAACCAAGCCCATGTGCTACAATGACTGAGCCCGCATGCTCTGGAGCCCACGTGCCACGACTAGAGAGAAGGCCACTGCTCCAACAAAGGATCCTGCAGGCTGCAACTAAGACCTGATGCAGCCAAAAATAAATAAAGGAAATCAACCCTGAATACTCATTGGAAAGACTGATGGTGAAGCTCCAGTACTTTGGCCACCTGATGCAATGAGCCAACTCATTGGAAAAGACCCTGATGACGGGAAAGATTGAAGGCGGGAGGAGAAAGATTGAAGACAGAGCACAAGATGGCTGGATGACATCTCTGATTCAACGGATGTGAATTTGAGCAAACTCCAGGAAACGGTGAAGGATAGGGAAGCCTGGCACGCTGCAATCCAGGGGGTCACAAAGAGTCAGACACAACTCAGCAACTGAACCACAACAAAACAAAGAGAGAAAGGGCTTCCTCAGGACGTTCCCCACCGCTTAGGGTGTGGAAGTAGAGGGTTGACAGCATGTGGTGGTGGGCAGGGAACAGGTCATATTACAGAGGGTGATTAAATGCTTGAGTCCTTCAATATATCCCATGAACCTGGGGCTCTAGAGTTTTGAGGAGTCCTGGCAGGATGAATTTATCACAGTAAGGGTGATTGACTCTTCTGCCATTGATGAAAAAGGATGTGGCAGAAAGAAGTGATTTGGAGTCCTGGGTTCTAACCCTGGCCCTGTCACTTCCTAGCTGTGTGACCTAGGACAAGTCACTCAGCCTCTCTGAGCCTCAGATTTTTCTTCTACTGAGGCAAAGGGAGCCTGGCACCTCCCCACCAGAATCACGAGGACAAATGAGGCAGCACAGGCTCCGCTCACATGCATAGTTGGTGCTCGGCAAACACTCATTCCTTTCCTCCTCCAACTGATGGGACCGAAGGCAGATGGGTGGCTTCGACAGCCCCCTAAGCTCCCCCTGCACCCAGGTTCCAAGGACAAGATACCATCAGCCTCCCCAGCCCCATCAGAGAGAAAAACACTGCTCTCCCTAAATCCCCCCTCTTGGCCCCTTAAAGGCCCTCACAGCCCCTGACCACAGGGCCTTTGCAAAGCTTATACTTTCCGCTGGAAGACCCATTTCTTTCCTTTCTCCAATGCATCTAGTTCATTCCTACTGTTTATTCTAATCTCAATTTGTGAGTCGCTTCCTCAGAGGGAACTTCCCTGCCTCTAAACCAAAAAAAACCCCTTTACATATTCTCATGGACCAACACCTTTCCTTTGGGTTACTGATTTCAAAGTCTATGTTCCCCTTCACTCCTGGGAGGCCGGGTCTACACTAGTTTGATTCAATGTGTATCCGCAGCAATGTTTGGTAAACACCTGCTCAATTGATGAAATATAAAGCTCTTTCCCATCTGATTGTCTGCTCCTCCCTTGGTGATGTGACCAGGCACACACTCCCTGTGAACTGTCCGCACCATCCCGATGGCTCCCCCGGAACATCTGGACCCCACACGTTAATGAACAACACCAAGCATGCTCCAGTCCCACGTTCAGGTCACCTCCATGCTCGTGGCTTTCCTGAGCTGCTGCCCAGCTCTGGAGGTACCCTGTGCCCATTTCTCAGAGGAAGAAACCGAGTCTATGGGAAATAAGCAGCCCAAGGTCACAGGGACAGGCTCAAATCGTCAGCACAGCTCCTTCTACCACCCTACATGGCACTTCTCATAAGAAACAGCAGCAAGGACTTCCCTGGTGGTCTAGTGAGTTAGGCGCCTGCCTGCCAATGCAGGGAACATGGGTTTGATCCCTGATCGAGGAAGATCCAACGTGCTCCGGGGCAGCTAAGCCCACGCACCATGACTGCTGAGCCCGCACTCCAGAGCCTGTGCTCCACAAGAGAAGCCACTGCACCGAGAAGCCCAGGCACCACAACCAACAGTAGCCCCCGCCTGCCGCAACCAGAGAAAACCCACGCAAAGCAATAAAGATCCAGCACGGACAGAAATGCATGAATGAATGGATTCTTAACATAGAAGCAACAACGACCAAAGTCCCCCTGGGCCTCGTTGAAGCTGGTTTCACCCTGACCTGGGGCCCTGAGTGTGAAAGTCACGTGACATCGCCTCTGGGGCTTCCAGGGTCTTTCCCGGGAGCTGGCTGGGCCTCGTTGAAGCTGGTTTCACCCTGACCTGGGACCCTGAGTGTGAAAGTCACGTGACATCGCCACTGGGGCTTCCAGGGTCTTCCCCGGGAGCTGACTGGACCTCGTTCTCCAGCTCAAAGATGCCTCCAGACCAGAGGCAACAGCTCAAGGTGACGGGCAGGGGCCAGCTTTTCTCTGGCAATTCAAGATGGGCCCCACCAGTGGCCATCACTAACTCTCACTTAGCAATGAGCTCAGTCCCTCAAGGTCCCTCTCACTGATGTGGAGCCACAAGCTGGCTGACTTCCCTTCCCTGGGTTTCCTCTAGAACCCAGAAGGGGCATCTCCCTGATGCTCCAGGAAGTCTGACGGCATCACAGATCCCAGGCTGGGCTCCACCCACACACTTTGAACATCTTCTTCACTATGTTCTCGGTGCTGAAGCACTGAGTTAGAGCCCAAACTCACTTCCCAGGAGAGCTCAGAAGCTACGGAGGGCTCCCACCCAGGGACAGAATGGCAGTGGCTGGGTGGGGCTGAGTTAACATTGTTTCCTCCCCGGGGCAGCTCTGCATGTGATGGTCAGGCCACAGAACTGTTATTCCAGCCCCGTGGCTTGGTTTTGGGGAGTCCCAGGAGGGGCAGTGACATAGAATCTGCCTGAGAATGCAGGAGAGGCAGGAGATTTGGGTGGGTCAGGACAATCCCCTGGAGGTGGAAACAGCAACCCACTCTAGTATTCCTGCCTAGGAAAATCCCATGGACATCGACAAAGGAGCCTGGCAGGCTATAGTCCGTGGGGTCCCAAAGGGTCGGACGTGACTGAGCAACTGAGCAGGCACGCATGGCTTGGTTTTGGACTAGATGGCAGTGAGATCACCTGAGCTGGCCTTGAGGCCATTTGGTTAATCGATGAGAAGAAGCTCTGGATGAAACAATTGGAGCGAGGGGTGCTCTTGTCATTACTCAAGCGAAAATGGAGCCCCATTCAGCAGAAGATATATGGACACAAGGCTCCCTTCCCTGCCTTTCCTTCCCTCATCTTTCCTCATCTGACATCCATGCACAAGCCAGGTTCTTCTGCGTCCAGGACAGAACTAAGGTCAGTGATGGTCCAGGGTGATCCAGAGGCATCCAGATTGGAAGACTGTGTGGTCAGGATGCTTTGCTTATACGGAGACCGGGGTTTGGTTGGACACAGGGAACACAGTGAGGTCAGCTTCAGACACGCTGAGTCCGAGCAGTCTCCCAAGTTGATGCCCTTCGGGTTTGGGCCTTGGGACTGAAGCTGGAAGGAGGGACCTGGACAAGAAATGGATCAGAGAGTGTGAGAGGCCTAGAGTCGGGGACCAAAGCTGGCGGGAAGGAGTGAGTCATGGGAGGGAAAGAGGCCCTGGGGAAGCTGGAGAATGTGACCGTGTAAGAAAGAGGTGCTGTATTTCCAGGGTCGCTGAGCAGTTCTGTTCAGTTCAGTTGCTCAGTCGTGTTCAACTCTTCATGACCCCATGAAACGCAGCACGCCAGGCCTCCCTGTCCATCACCACCTCCCGGAGTTCACTCAAACTCATGTCCATTGAGTCGGTGATGCCATCCAACCATCTCATCCTCTGTCATCCCCTTCTCCTCCTGCCCTCAATCTTTCCCAGCATCAGGGTCTTTTCCAATGAGTCAGCTCTTCGCATCAGGTGGACAAAGTCTGGAGTTTCAGCTTCAACATCAGTCCTTCCAATGAACACCCAGGACTGATCTCCTTTAGGATGGACTGGTTGGATCTCCTTGCAGTCCAAGGGACTCTCAAGAGTCTTCTCCAGCACCACAGTTCAAAAGCATCAATTCTTCGGCACTCAGAAGATCTATTTGCCATGAAGTGATAGGACTGGATGCCGTGATCTTAGTTTTCTGTATGTTGAGCTTTAAACCAACTTTTTCACTCTCCTCTTTCACTTTCATCAAGAGGTTCTTTAGTTCCTCTTCACTTTCTGCCATAAGGGTGGTGTCATCTGCATATCTGAGGTGATTGATATTTCTCCCAGCAATCTTGATTCCAGCTTGTGCTTCCTCCAGCCCAGCGTTTCTCATGATGTAATCTGCATATAAGTTAAATAGGCAGGATGACAATATACAGCCTTGATGCGCTCCTTTTCCTATTTGGAACCAGTCTGTTGTTCCATGTGCAGTTCTAACTGTTGCTTCCTGACCTGCATACAGGTTTCTCAAGAGGCAGGTCAGGTGGTCTGGTATTCCCATCTTTTTCAGAATTTTCCACAGTTTATTGTGATCCACACAGTCAAAGGCCTTGGCATAGTCAATAAAGCACAAATAGATGTTTTTCTGAAACTCTCTTGCTTTTTTGATGATCCAGTGAATGTTAGCAATTTGATCTCTGGTTCCTCTATTTTTTCTAAAACGAGCTTGAACATCTGGAAGGGGCTCATTAATTACAAAAGAAATGAGAGCAGCTCACAGGTGAGAAATCCCTGCAGCTACCACCTTAGTCACGTGATCCGAGTCAGCATCTCCAGTCCTGAGGGCTGTATCAAAATCGCACTCTCCCAATAAGATGCACTAAGAACACAGCATCACTTCTAGAATATTCTTTCCAGAAATTCACTACAAGGAAACACCCCAGAAACCCAAAACCTGAGGAACATTCTACAAAATATCTGGCCTGTACTAAAGAAGGTCAAGGTCAAGGTCAAGAAAAACCGAGGACTGGTCCCAGGAGAGGAAACTAAAGAAGTGTGATGACTGAATGTGATGTGTGATCCTCGACTGGATCCTGGACTGAGGGGAAAAGGCTGTAAAAGACTGTGAACGGTGCACCCCCATAGAGGGATGTTCTTCAGTGGTAAAAGGAAACGAAGTATTAGCCGCAAAAAGACACGGAGGAGACTCAAATGCGTATTGCTGAATGAAAGAAGTAAGAAGATCAGTGGTTGCTAGGGTCTTTGGGGGAGGGCAGAGGGACAAAGTGGAAGCGCTGGGGAGAAGGGTAAGGTGGTGACACTGGTTTGCGATGTCACTATGCACTTGTCAAAACCCATAGGATACGCAGCACAAAAAGTGCACCCTAATGTCAACTGTAACTCTAGTTAACAAAGATGATTAAAAAAAAAAATTTAATTTATTTGACTGCACCAGATCTTAGTTGCAGCATGGGGAATCTAGTTCCCCGACCAGGGACTGAACCTGGGCCCCTTGCACTGGGAGTGCAGAGTCTTAGCCATTGGACCACCAGGGAAGTCCCAATAATGATGATTTTTAAAACATCATAACAGGGACTTCCCTGGTGGTCCAATGGTTAAGAATCCACCTTCCAATGCAGGGGATTTGGGTTCAACCCCTGGTCAGGAAACTAAGATCTCACATGCCATGGGGCAACTAATAAGCATGTGCACCCCAACTACTAAGCTTGAGCACCTCAACTAGAGAGAAGCCCGTGTACTGCAACCGACACCCAACAGTTCAGTCAGTTCAGTCGCTCAGTCGTGACCAACTCTTTGCGACCCCATGAATCACAGCACGCCAGGCCTCCCTGTCTATCAGCAACTCAAAGTTCACTCAAACTCACGTCCAGAGTCGGTGATGCCATCCAGCCATCTCATTCTCTGTTGTTCCCGTCTCCTCCTGCCCCCCAACCTTTCCCAGCATCAGAGTCTTTTCCAGTGAGTCAACTCTTCGCATGAGGTGGCCAAAGTATTGGAGTTTCAGCTTTAGCATCAGCCCTTCCAATGAACACCCGGGATTGATCTCCTTTAGAATGGACTGGGTGGATCTCCTTGCAGTCCAAGGGACTCTCGAGAGTCTTCTCCAGCACCACAGTTCAAAAGCATCAATATTTCGGTGATCAGCATGAAAAGACACCCAACAGAGACATAAATAAATTGTTGTTGTTCAGTCACTATGTTGTGTCAGACTCTTTGTGACCCCAGGGACTGCAGCACGCCAGGCTTCCCTGTCCTTCACTATCTCCCGGAGCTTGCTCAAACTCATGTCCATTGAGTCAGTGATGCCATCCAACCATCTCATCCTCTGTTGTCCCCGTCTCCTCCTGCCTTCAATCTTTCCCAGCAACAGGGTCTTTTCCAATGAGTCAGTTCTTCGCATCAGGTGGCCAAAGTATTGGAGCTTCAGCTTCAGCATTAGTCCTTCCAATGTATATTCAGGGTTGATTTCCTTCAGGATTGACTGGTTTGATCTCCTTGCTGTCCATGGGCTCTCAAGAGTCTTCTCCAGCATAAATAAATATATTTAAAGGAAAAAAAAAAAGAAGAAACACTGCAGCTACTGTGAGAGAAAGTAATTGCCTAAGATGGAAAACTCACTAGTGCTTGCTTTCCTAGATTTGGTATTACAATATTCCATCTGCTCTACCAGGCTCATTGTGAGGAGCGCTATTATTTTATATACCACTAAGTGAACTCCAGGAGTTGGTGATGGACAGGGAGGCCTAGCGTGCTGTGATTCATGGGGTCGCAAAGAGTCGGACACAACTGAGCGACTGAACTGAACTGAAGGAAGAAAAAACCCAACAGCAAAGATGGAGCATCTGATTGGAGACCCCACATAAGGCGGGGGCACCGCAGGGCTGCACCTTCAGGGCCAGGGAAACCGAGGGCTAATCTCCCCCACACTGAAACAGGAAACAAGGAAATGGCACCCGGAGAGGGCGGGAAACAAAATTCTGCCCTGAGAACTTGAACGGGAGGCCGGAGCTCCCAGAGCTGGGTCGTCTAAATTGGCACAGTCGGTGTGGTCCAAAGGAAAACAAAACAAAACACAACCCGGGGACGTCCCTGGTGGTCCAGTGGTTAAGACTCCCCGTTGCCAGTGCACGGGGTGTGGGTTCCATCTCTGGTTGGGGAACTGAGATCTCACATGCTGCTGCATGGCACAGCCAACAAAAACCTCCAAAATCCAACCCTCAAGAAGAGATTTTAATTTAAAGAAACCTTAGGTGGAGAGTGTTCTGGGTAGCAGAGGGAAGCAAATTCCAGTCCTTATTGGACCATGATAGGAAAGGCTTCCCTGGTGGCTCAGATGGTAAAGAACCCACCTGCAATGTGGAAGACCCAGTTCGATCCCTGGGTCAGGAAGATCCCCTGGAGAAGGGCATGGCAACCCACTCCAGTATTATTGCCCGGAGAATCCCATGGACAGAGGAGTCTGGCGGGCTACAGTCCATGGGGTCGCAGAGTCAGACACAACTAAACGACTAACAATGGCAACTCCAAAGATGTGAACACGTGAAAAACTATGAGTCTTAATACCTGTGAAATGTGGGCAAGTGAATAAGACGTGAATTTCCAGTTTCTCCCCATCTGGACCCACCTCCCAGAGCCCACAGCACGGGATGCATGGTGGCATCTGCTCTCCACACCTGCAGAGGGGCCTGTGACCTGCCTAATTCACCCTGGTAAACGCAAACATTGGCGAATCCGCTCCTCAACTTGAAGGCTGACTCAGGTAGGACCGCTCCCCTGCACCAAGGCAGGAATTCAGTTGACTCACAGCCCAATCGCAACTCAAAAAGCAATTGACCTTTCATGTGTCTGAAAGCTGCAGGCAGACATATCCGGTGGCACAGAGCTGGCAAGTGCGTAGGCAGCTGCAAGTTTAATAAATCTTAATTATTCTGTTTATATAAACAAGCAGGCTGAAGCCACTGACGTAGCTGGAGCTTTCAGTGGCTTGGGGCGCGGAGAGAAAAAAAACAGCGTGGAGGGCCGACGGCTCATAAATAATTAGCTTTGGAGCAGGGTTTTTTTCCCCCTTCCCTTTGGACTAAAAATAATATACGAAATGTTTTCAAGTTGGCAAGATTACAAGCCCAGAAGGCAGCATCTAGTTTCTACCTGTCAGACCTGCATGCGTCTGGGCACACCTGCACATGTGTGCATACCCTCACACACGCGTATGCACACCCCACCCGGCAGACGTGAGAACAGCACCAAGGGGAGGATTCCACCCCCACCCCCATCTCCACTCCCAGAAGTGGCATTAGCCATCTTCTGTCTGAAAGAGAAGCAGGACATTGTCTGCTAGCATCCAGGTCCTCATTTACAAAGCAATTCAGAAACTGCTGGTTTATAAGAACTCTTAGTTCTGAGGCCCCGCATTTCATTCATTGGAAAACCATGGTTAAGAGCCTTGCGAAGGGTAACACACACTAATGGTGGATCCTGGATGCAAATCGAGAGCATAAAGCAACGGTTCTCCAAGTCTGGTCCCCAGGAGAGCAGCAACAGCATCACACGGGACCTTGCTGGAAACGCAGATCCTCAGGGCACCCCAGACCTAACGCATCAGAAACTCTGGGGGTGGAACCCAGAAATCTGTGCTTAAACAAGCTGTGATATAAAGGGGCCCCAGATGGCCTCTGAATATTGGCCTCTGGGGTTGCTTGCTTCTTCACAGGGAGCTGAGACCCAATAGCTCAAAGTCAGCCAGCACCAAACTTTCACACATCCGTTTGATTTTAAATGTAGCTGAATAAGTAGATTTGGGGGCCATTTAGAGCCTGCCTGCTTTGCATATCCCACGAAACAGAGTCCAAATCTGCCGGCCATAGATAAGGTCAACCTTGCATCTGCGGCTTTCCTGGTGGTCCAGTGATAAAAGAATCCACCTGCCAACACAGGATACACAGGTTCGATTTCTGATCGGGGAAGATCCCATGTGACACTGGGCAACTAAGCCCATGTACCACAACTCCTGAGCCTGAGCTCTAGAGCCCACGAGTCACAACTACTGAAGCCCGTGTGCCCGAGTCTGTCCTTTGCAACAAGAAAAGCCCCTGCAATAAGAAGCCTGCAGACAGCAACTAGAGAGTAGTCTGCACAGCAGTGAAGACCTAGCACAGCCAAAAGTAAATAAATAAAATTATTAAAAAAAACAAACACACCTGTAGCTGTAAAGACCGCAAGCCACTGCTATACTTGGACATTCCCTGGCCAGAAACGTGCTATTGTGCTGGGCAAGACCAGCTGTGGGGAGAGCCTTTCTCCCATTCCCCTCTCCACCCCGCCCATCCTGCTGGCATGCACAGCCTACCCTGGCAGGCCTTTGTTCTGGTAATCTGTGCCAGGTACTTGCATCAGTGCTTGGTGCAAAGTCAGAGCTCAGTAAACACCTGTGAAGTGAATCAGTGACTGAGGACACAGCCGATGAACACAGAGCTGTGAACACTCCATATGAACCTGGTGACAGGCTGCCAGGGACAGGAGCCCTGCCCTGGAGGGCTGGTGTCCGCCAGCCAAGCAACCGCCCTCTCAAAAACCAGGGGACCCAGGAACGACTCCCCCTGAACTCTGGCCTGGGAGCTACTTAGACGGGGGCTCCCAACCAGAGAGGGACTTAAAGGGCAGGAGCTGGAGGCAGCCTGGACACCTGGTCCTGGGCCCTCAGGTGCCACCAGGAGTCACAGGCTGGGCTGTGTGGTGACCAAGCCTTCCTGATGCACTCCCCTACTTCGCGAGAAGCCCTTTGCTCTTCTAAATTAGGGGAAACTGGGGCTTCAGGCTCTTCTCTCAAGAAAGAACAACAGTTCACACGATCTTCAAAATTCGTTTATGAAGTCAATAAAGTCAGTGTTGATAGTTCCATTTTACAGATGGGGAAAGAAAGTCCCCAGAGTCAAAGCAACTTGCCCAAGGCCACAAAACTGGGGGACGCCAGGCCCAAAGCACAGCATTGGTCTGGTGACTGCCCCGTCCAGTCCTGGGGACACACACTACCCTGCAGATGGAGACATGAACACCAGCTGGAGACCAAGACGTCTGGGGGGCGGGGCAGAGCCCCTGAGGACACAGACTCCATGGCCCGAGAGATCTCGAGGCCCCGGGGCTCTTGGGAGCAGAGCACGCCAGAGGATTATGTCATCAGGAGCCAGTGCTCGGCAGGACAAGCTAGGACTCAGAGGACTTCCCTGGTGGTCTAGGGGATAAGAATCAGCCTGCCAGTGCAGGGGACATGGGTTCCATTCCTCGTCCAGGAAGATCCCATGTGCTGCAGAGCAGCTAAGCCCATGAACCCCAACTACGGAGCCTATGCACTGTGACTCCTGAAGCCCAGGTGCCTAGAGTCTATTCAGAACTAGAGACACCACTGCAATTAGAAGCCCACGCACCACAACTCGAGAGCAGCCCCCGCCTGCTGCGACTGGAGAAAGGCCGCACACAGCAACCAAGACACAGTGCATCCAAAAGCACTCAAACACAATTCAAACTGGAACTCCTCCAAAGCAAGCCTGCTCTCAGAAAAGGTGGCACCAGGGACGCCAATGTACACTGGCCCGTTCCACAAATGGGGAGAGCCTCCAGGCCCAGGGATGCCTTCTCCACGGCAGCGTGTGGAAGGGCAAGGGTGGGCTTAGAGTCCGAGGCAGAGACGGCTCCAAACATGTCACTGCAGTCTTGTCATGCCGTGCTTCGTGCATGCCTAGCATGGTGGTAATGACGCCTGTTGGATGTCTGGGGGACGGTGACGTGAAACGCCCTAGGCACGATCTGGCACAGTTCCTCGCACAGAGTGGATGGTCAACACATAGCATTTACAGTAACAGTCATTATTCCTCATTATTCCTGTAAGTACGGCTCTTACTGCCATGGCTCTGGCCAGCAAGCCCCCAGGGAGAGGCTCTGAGCACTTCTGAGAGGCTGGCAGGGGAGACACCGGCTGGTCGAACATGACTGGCACAGCCCCCCTTCCTCTTTAAGCCCCCATGAACCCCAGATGCTCGTCTACTACCCAGGTGGCCGCGAGGTCCAACAGCCTGGCGTGGTCCAGGTCTCCCTGGACTGTCCCGATTTACGCCTGTTGTCACAGCATAATCACTGTGTCCTTGCTCACAGAAACTGTGTCCTGTCTCAGCTGAGTACACGCTGTGCGTCCTGCAGAACAAGGACCCCCAGGGCCAGCACAGGGCAGCGCAGAGCCGAGTCCCCAGGAGCATTTCTCATGGAACCTTCCAGAAAGCCCAGGGGTCCTGCCCCAGCATCCCAGGCCCACCAGCCCTCCAGATGCCCTGCCCTCTAGCCGTGTGCAGCAGACGGCAGACACCGTACCTTTCGGAATCCAGTCGGCTCCCCTGGAGGACTCTGCGTCTGTTATTTTAGGGAAGGAGAGGAAAAGGGGAAAGGAAAAAAAAAAAAAAAAAAAGTTAAGTGAGTGAAACTTAAATCCCAGCAGAGCCTGTAATGGAATATTCATTTTGTCAGGGGAGTGTTTCTTTAAAACTTCTGGTCATCTGGACAGGCTGAACCAGCAGGTGATTCAATTTAATGAGCTTTTTAACGCACTTGGGGCCCAGGTGGGATCCTGTCTGGGAAGGCCTGGGCCAAGGCCATGGGCGCAGGGACCTGGCTGGGGCTGGGCTGACACCTAGTGGCCAACGCAGCTGCTTTCAGGGCTGGCAGAGCTGGAGCCCCAAAGCTTGGAGGCCGGGGTCTGTGGGCCTAAAGGGCCCTCGGTGGCCATCCCAGCCACCCTTTCCTTGGACTAACCTCCATGCCTCAGTTTTCCTATCAGTTCTCAGGGGATAATAACAGTACCTCCTTTATAGGGCTGTAATGAGGATACAGCATTTAATAAAAGCTATTGTCTAGCTGTTATTGTTTTGTGTGAGACGGTGGGCCCCTAGGGGGCTTCCCAGGTGGCACTAGTGGTAAAGAACCCACCTGCCAATGCAGGAGACATAAGAGACGTGGGTTCAATCCCCGGGTCAGGAAGACCTCCTGGAGGTGGGCACGGCAACCCACTCCAGTATCCTTGCCTGGAGAATCCCATGGACAGAGGAGCCTGGCAGGCTACAGTCCATGGGGTTGCAAAGAGTCGGACATGACTGTAGGGACAGCGTGCATGGGGTCCCCCAGGGGGAGGTGCTTCCTCAGTGTCACAAGCAGGTTAGTGGAGGAAGCGGCCTAGATCGCAGGGGTCCTAGCCCCCACTCCAGTATTCCCTGTATCGTGCCTCCATCAA